>NC_138960.1:3692500-4175000 GCF_965226115.1 Aulonocara stuartgranti
GACAGATCTCATCTGAACCGTCACCACAGTCGTCTTCATTGTCACACACCCACTGGGTGGGGATGCAGCGTCCCCCAGCACAGGTAAACTCTGACTCCAGACAGGGAGGGGAGGGAGGAGGGCAAGCCACACCATCACACTTCCAAACACCCTCCTCACAGGAGCTGAACACACAAAGGCAAAAGGTTTTTATGGACAGACAAAAACAAAGAATACACATTTATAAATGTTCAGAAAGACTGACCAGTTCTGGCAGTGTTGAGTGACAGCAGCTCCAGCTGGAAACAAGGAGCCATCCCACTCACACGGACACTGGCTGGGAGCTACACAGCTGTCGCCTGTTTCATAAAAAGCATACAGACAAAGAACGTAAAGACGGCAGTGGGTCGTTGTGGGTTAGACTGAAAAAAGACATCCAAAACAGTTGCAGCTACTTAATTTTAGTGGTGCGACGCAGCTGGTTTCAAATACTCTGGTTTGGTGAAGAAGCAAAAATAGTACTCAGTGTAAGAGCAGTTTTTACACGTGTTTCTGTCAGCATGACACTGAAACAAGTCAGATCACGGCATTAATATTTCAGCAGTGATGATAAACCTGGAATATGTAAATAATCCCATTGGCTGTGCAGAAAAAGAAGCCACTGCATTTTCTAGCACCTCCTGACTGCTTGGTGTTGTAGTCCTGCGTTTTGAATAAATCCTTATTAAGTATTCGCTACTACGTTCCCATTTGATTATTTACATTCTGTATTTATTTAGTATTTTGATTCCGTAGTTATTGGTTTTGCTTATTGGTTGTCAGTTTCTTCACTTGTGATGTTGTAAGTAGTTACTAAGTGATTATAAACTCCTTCCTGCTGTGAGTCTTTTGGTATCTTATACTTTTCCGCCTCCCTCATGTTTCTTTAATCTCGTCGAGTCTTTGTCTCTGCTTTAGGCATTACCTGTTTAGGTTACTTCTAGTGCTGTCAGCATTAATCTCGTTACAATGACGTTAACGCTATAACCGCATTAACGCAGCACAGCGCTAACGAGCTAACCACGCTAACGCGTTGACGCCGTGCAGCCCCACGCACGGGGCGATCCGCGTTAACTCGCTTACCAAGATTCGCCGCGTTAATGCAGTTAGGGCTTAACGTTATTTTAACGAGATTACTTAGTTCCTGTTTTATTTTGACAGTCATTTGTGTCTTGCACCTTTTAGTCTTAGTTTTACTTTCATGTGTTGTTACCTGAATTAGTTTCAGCTGATTCCCACGTGTCTCTCTTTCTCTGGTGACCTGTCCTATTTCAAACCTCAGTGTTTGTTGGAGTGTCTGTTTTCTATACCTGTGTTCCTGTCTGTGCTTGCCTCTAGCCTGTTTATACTGCTTGTCATTCTTATGCTTTGCTCACCTTCTGTTTCCTGTGTTTTTGCCCTGAAGGAGAATATTTTGGATTTTTAACATTTGCCTTCAGCCTTTGTGTCTCTTGTTTGTCTCAGAGCCCCACGTTTGGGTCCTCTTCCTGCACCAGTCCTGAAAACTGGCACGTCAGTGAAGTTACTGCTGCTGTGCAGTGTGTGTGAATGTGCACATCACTCAGTTTCTAGTTTGTTTTTGTTCTGCATGTAGTATAAGGCTGTAAGTTCTAAACTAAAGAAGCAAATCGCCCTAGTTTAACTTCCCACACATATGCATGTTGTATTAGGCGTTCAGCACCCATTCCTCTCATTCTTCTGACATGTGGCTTCAAGTTCTGCTTTGTCACATTAAAATACCAATACAGAGTCAACTGTAATGTTCAGTTTTATACATCACAGCTATGGACAGAGCAGAGTCTGTCTCACCATGTCGGACAGTGCCTGCAGGACAGAAGCAGCCCTCCACACAGGAAACAGCATCGCAGCTGGAATGTGGACTTTGCTGAATGGTTGGACATGAACGCGAGCAAGCTGGACCACAGGGATCATAAACCAGCCCGTTGTCACACTGCAGAGCTACAGGAAGATGAAGTTAAAGTTAGAGAAAGTGTGCCCCGGACATTAGCTCAGGTATGGGCGTGTGTGCAGGATGGTAACGTACGACAGAGCTCCTGGGACCGCCAGTGGATGTAGACCCCTCGCCGGTTACACTCTTCGGCGTAGGTAGCGATGGCTGTACAGAGACACTCACAGTCTCCACCTGAGTCACAGCTAAAACACGTGACAAACAACAAAGCTACCTTTAAACTGTTACTCCAAATACACAGTTTTAGAATGACTTGGTTACATTTTTCCTTACTAACTGCTGTATAAGCAGCATGCTTCGCTGGTGGCAGTCCTGTAATCATTTTTGTAACAGCGGACAGTTTTTTTTTAAACTAAAACCCAGTGACTGAAGATTGCATTTTTCTTGGTCAAGTAAAATTTTCTTTCACCAAATGATAATTGATATCATAAACAGTCATTGTTCTTGCCTCAGTTTAATCAGATTTCAGTTTATGCTCATAAAAACAGGGATTGTTTGCTAAACTGCAAAAGGGTACGGACCGTTTTACTCAAACAAATCTGTAAAGTGAAACTAGATACTTCAGACAGCAGATAAAGCTGATGATAAAGTGCAAAATAGATTAACCCACTAACTTTGCAGCATTATAAATATGCTAGATACAACTGTATTTTCCGCACTATAAGGCACACTTAAAATCCTTTAATTTTCTCAAAAATCTGCAGTGCGCCTTATAATACTGATGCATGAATTCTGGCTGTGCTTACTGACCTCGAACCGATTTTATGTGCCTCACGGCACTCAAAAATTTGTCAAAAAATGTTTTAGTATGACTTTGGTAGCTATGAAGCCGCACCGCTTGATGGATGGTTGGAGCATTACGGCTGCCACAGTCAGGAGCCTCACGGAGTAATCTGGGTCCTAAACTCCGTCGGCTTCAGGTCCCAAAGTCAAACAATCACTGCAGCATCACTGAGAGTTACAAACTGTCTAAATTCTTTCATCTTTAATAAAATGATCAGTGTTGCTGCTTTACCAGGTGTAACAATTAAGTTTAACATCCAGGCATCCATGAAAACAGGATTTATTACATTTAACAGAGTTAGAAGTTAGCAGGAGGTTAGCTCACTAGTTTCCACCTAAGCATGATATAGCATGTTCTGACTGAGATTTCTGAAAACATTCAAGCGTACAGCTCTGCTATCACTTCCAGCATAAATGAAGACAGAAAACTAAACAGCAGTGAAGTTTGTAGGGTTACTGAAGTTGGGCTAGCTGGTATATAATGATGTGCTACGTGATTGCTAGCAACACAGCTATGTTAGCATAACATAAACACAGTGAAGCTGGAGGATGAAGGCTAACATTTTTCCACTCGATAAAAGTTAACGTGAGGGTTCCCGATGGTTAGGGACAAATGCAATCCCAAGGCAGGATGCTGTAAACGGACCAAACTTCAGTCAGGAGAACAACTGAGATAATCCATCCACAATACGAGGTTAGTCATTAATGTACTGCAACAACGTGGAAACAGAGCAGCTGCAGAGAATTCAACATTAATGAATCAATGGCAGCACGGTGGCACGGTGGTTAGCACTGTTGCCGCACAGCAAGAAGGTCCTGAGTTCAATTCCAACATCAGGCCGGGGTCTTTCTGTGTGGAGTTTGCATGTTCTCCCCGTGTTTGCGTGGGTTCCCTCCGGGTACTCCGGCTTCCTCCCACCGTCCAAAGACATGCACTTAGTGGGGATAGGTTAATTGGATAACCCAAATTGTCACTAGGTGTGAATGTGCGAATGAAAGTGAGTGCGAATGGTTGTCTGTCCCTGTATGTTGGCCCTGCGACAGACTGGCGACCTGTCCAGGGTGTACCCCGCCTCTCGCCCTATGACAGCTGGGATAGGCTCCAGCGCCCCCCGCGACCCTGAAAAAGGATAAGCGGAAGCAAATGGATGGATGGGATGGATCAATGGTAGGAAAGTGGAGGAAGCAAGAAGAATGAGTTAAGTAAAGTTTGACTTATCTGACTGTTTTGTTTCACTTAATGCTCCGTATAATCCTGTGCGCCTTATGGTCCAAAAAATACGGTATATATTTTTTTAGGTTTAATATGTCTTGCATAGATTAGCGCTGCCACTCACCCACAAGCATCAAAGACACACCAGTCATAATACTGCTGAAAGGGCACCTCAGGGTGGCACCTTGAGAAGAGTCCCTGAGTCAGCACAGCACATTTTTTCCTGGCCCATGTCACTCTGTGGGGGTTCAGCTGAAGAAGACAGTGTCAGAACTTAGTGTAAGGCAGACTAAAACCAAAAATCCCTCTGTGTGTGTGTGAATGTGAACTTACAGCGCAGGGGTCCCGGAGGTCCTGGTCTGCCACGTCAGGGCAGGATGGGCTGACCTTCCAAGAGTTTCCAAACAGCTCGGCTGTCGATTCCACAATTCCCTGCCGTGTTGTGAAGTCGTTCTCTGTGTCCCCATCAAAGTTACCACACAGGCCCCCGACCCGACCACGAAGATGGGCCGCCAAACGCACATACACACGCATACCTGGAAGAAGAAATGCAAGTTGCAAGCAGCAATTATGGGACAGAGTTTTTAAGCAAGGCACAGACACTATGGCAACTACATATACTAATGTTGTTGTAAATACTGTCACTTTAAGTATTTCAATGTTTTTCTGTGTATTTTCTGCAAAGGATCTTTTATATTTAGTTTATATGTGTGCGTCTTACCTCCATCCCACAGCAAAGTGACTCCAAGACGTGACGAGAGGGACACAAACAGGCCAACTTTTTCCAAAGTCAGGCCACTGCCACTGTAAGACTTTGGTAGGCTAACTGGCATCCCATTTACTGTCACAGCATTACCTAATGTCACAGACAGTTTAGCAATTAGACCCTCACTTTCCTCACATAGTACAATCACTTTGCCAAAAGAGAAATAGGACACATTTGTGAGTCATGTCTGATAAAAACAGCACCTAAGAACACACAAGTGATTCAAAACTTAAGTAAAAGTTAAGTTAAACTCAAGATCACAGACGAACTTGTTTGATGGGACGTTCAGGGTTTTGCCTTTGAGGGCAAGTAGCTTACCCGTGCAATGATTTACATGTTTGAGTATGAATCAGAAGGTCTCTAGTTTGAGTGTAGTAGTTGGGTATGTGGTGTAAAAACTCTGACATATCAACTATGTGGTGACCTCTTGTGAATAGGGGGCTTTTTCTAAAGCAGTATTCTGCTCTCACATGGGTTCCAAGGGGCCATGTTTGCTGGATATAAACTCTCATTTAGCAGCACCATTGAGCCCTCTACCTCTTAGAAGATGTATGACCGTGTTTCCCAGACTGAGGGTGACTGATTTTGTGCAGGTGACTCCCGTGCTTCCGCACGGCACGTTCTCCGCCGTGACGCTGAATAAGCCGCTGGTCTCCCTGGCTAACACGTACTGGCAGTCACCCAGGAAAGAGTAGCAACGACCGTCGAACGTCACATAGTGTGGGTCCCCCGTTGCCACACATACACCAGCACAGGCAGAGCGGCCACAGTGCCAGCGACGCTCATTGCACACACTGCAGGGAAAAATGATACCGTTGTAAAAAGAATACGTTTATAATTAATATATCTTAAAGAATTTTGATGCACTCAGCTCATACATTACCATGTGTTGCAGTCCTTAGTGATGGTGTCATTGCTGTAATAAAGTCGACCATTGTGGTGACATGGACATTCATCTGGCAGAACACAGCGGTCGCCCTGAAGGAAAAGAAGATGTAAAGTACGAAAATGTCGGTCATGATCAAAGACTACAGCTCTCGTTGTGTTGTTTGTCTCTAAACTCACAAAACACCATGGAATTTAATTTGGAGCTGACATTAAGGGATTCATGATTTTTTGCACGATTGACGTTGAAAATAATCCTTATCTATCTAATATTGGCCCTTAGTGAAGCTCCTCTGTTCACCAGCTGTTTGAAATAAGCCATGATAGCACCCTACAGATGTTGAATAAAAAGTAGTGTGTCCACTACAGAGGACATGCATTAATAGGCAGGGCCTCGGGAGGATATGACTGGAACAGAAATGAATGTGATCATAAACCTACAGCAACATCTGCATAAACCTGCACAAAAAAGGTTTTCACTCACTAGTAAGACAGTCCCCTGTGGACACACACAGCCAGACAGGGGCTCTCTGCAGCTTGACTGCATGACGCTTGAGCCCTGCTGTTGGCCAGGAGGGTCCAGGCTCGAGCAGGTGAGGAGGCAGGAGCGTGGGGAGTAGACCAGAGTGCCGGGGCACTGGTTCACCTCCTCACAGAGCTCTTGAGTGCAGTTAAACAATCCCTGCTCACACACACTATGGAGGGAAGAGACGAGGGAGTGGAGTTAGTATGAACATCTACTGAATGGTATTACCAAGACATTATAGGTCTATTAAAGATTATTACTGAAACGTTGTTATTAACAAGTTTGGTTTAGCAGGTGAAACAGTGAATACACTATAAAGCAGACTTCATAGTGATGACACTAAACTATCATCCATACATTTTTATTCTCCTTTAACAGCAGCTGAGGCGTGACAAGAATCACTTAATGATTCACTTGAATCAACAGCCAGTGTTTTTCATTTAACGTGCCCTGATATACTGTATGTCATTTACGATATCTGCTTAATGATTAACCAGAATTTCCCTGTTTCCTCATAGCAATTACTCAGGTCAGACTGATATCACCAGCTCAAAGGAAACAAGTCACGTACAAAACGGACTCTGTACTGACCAACATGTCCCAATATATTAGAAATCAGAGAGAAACTAATCTGAGCCGTCGGTAAGTTACTTAAACCCACAGAGTAATGCACACTGCCGTTACATGGTAAAGAAATGCAATGAAATCAACCTATCCTGTATCAGCAAGCAGGAACATAGAGTGATTTCATCAGAGCTCTTGCACCACCAAGTAGGCATCACGCTCTTATGTGCATCTATAGTTTGCAGTTGCAGTCATTTAAATACAGTGTCTTGCAAAAGTATTTGGCCCCCTTGAACTTTCCCACATTTTGTCACATTACAGCCACAAACATGAATCAGTTTTATTGGAATTCCACGTGAAAGACCAACACAAAGTGGTGCACACGTGAGAAGTGGAACGAAAATCATACATGACTGCAAACATTTTTTACAAATAAATAACTGCAAAGTGGGGTGTGCGTAATTATTCAGCCCCTTTGGTCTGAGTGCAGTCAGTTGCCCATAGACATTGCCTGATGAGTGTTAATGGCTAAATAGAGTGCACCTGTGTGTAATCTAATGTCAGTACAAATACAGCTGCTCTGTGACGGCCTCAGAGGTTGTCTAAGAGAATATTGGGAGCAACAACACCATGAAGTCCAAAGAACACAGCAGACAGGTCAGGGATAAAGTTATTGAGAAATTTAAAGCAGGCTTAGGCTACACAAAGATTTCCCAAGCCTTGAACATCCCCCGGAGCACTTTTCAAGCAATCATCCAGAAATGGAAGGAGTATGGCACAACTGTAAACCTACCAAGACAAGGCCGTCCACCTAAACTCACAGGCCGAACAAGGAGAGCGCTGATCAGAAATGCAGCCGAGAGGCCCATGGTGACTCTGGACAAGCTGCAGAGATCTACAGCTCAGGTGGGGGAATCTGTCCATAGGACAATTATTAGTCGTGCACTGCACAAAGTTGGCCTTTATGGAAGAGTGGCAAGAAGAAAGCCATTGTTAACAGAAAACCATAAGAAGGCCCGTTTGCAGTTTGCCACAAGCCATGTGGGGGACACAGCAAACATGTGGAAGAAGCTGCTCTGGTCAGATGAGACCAAAATGCAAAACGCTATGTGTGGTGGAAAACTAACACTGCACATCACTCTGAACACACCATCCCCACTGTCAGATATGGTGGTGGCAGCATCATGCTCTGGGGGTGCTTCTCTTCAGCAGGGACAGGGAAGCTGGTCAGAGTTGATGGGAAGATGGATGGAGCCAAATACAGGGCAGTCTTGGAAGAAAACCTCTTGGAGTCTGCAAAAGACTTGAGACTGGGGCGGAGCTTCACCTTCCAGCAGGACAGCGACCCTAAACATAAAGCCAGGGCACCAATGGGATGGTTTAAAACAAAACATATCCATGTGTTAGAACGGCCCAGTCAAAGTCCAGATCTAAATCCAATCAAGAATCTGTGACAAGATCTGAAAACTGCTGTTCACAAACGCTGTCCATCTAATCTGACTGAGCTGGAGCTGTTCTGCAAAGAAGAATGGGCAAAGATTTCAGTCTGTAGATGTGCAAAGCTGGTAGAGACAGACCCTAAAAGACTGGCAGCTGGAGCTGCAGCAAAAGCTGGTTCTACAAAGTATTGACTCAGGGGGCTGAATAATTACACACACCCCACTTTGCAGTTATTTATTTGTAAAACATGTTTGGAATCATGTATGATTTTCGTTCCACTTCTCACGTGTGCACCACTTTGTGTTGGTCTTTCACCTGGAATTCCAATAAAACTGATTCATGTTTGTGGCTGTAATGTGACAAAATGTGGGAAAGTTCAAGGGGGCCCAATACTTTTGCAAACCGTGTATACGACATAAAAGTTGGGCTAATGCTAACTTGTGCAGATATTCACAAGGGTACAGCTAAATTCAAATTACCCCAGTTATTACAGCCAGGCTCACAACGTCAGGAGTTTCCAAAGAGACCGACCTGTCCTCACTGATGAACAGGCACAAATCTGTAACAATGCGTCCTCGCCTACCGCACTCATAAAACGGGACTTTGTTCATGAAACCGGGTCAGTATGATACTGTAGCTCTGCAGGCGATGATGATGAAACATGCTTACTTCAACTGAGTCTTTATGACCGGTGGCGAATGATAAAAGCTGCACTCAGATAGCCATAAAAGAGAAAGGGCTGCTTTTACAATGTACTGTTAAAAAACAACAATCAGAAAAGCAATCATCTATATGAGGTCAAAGAAAAATGACACCTAAGTAACTTCATTAATTTCTGCTTTCTTCAGAAGTGTAGTATACCAGATTAATCCGAGGACATCAGGGGATACTGATGTGGTCAGTTAAGTAGCAGAGGGGCTGTTGATCAGTTTTGGGGTTATAATGAAATTAACTGCATTAGAGAAGCAACAATGAGATTCCCCAAACAGGAGGCTTTTATGGTGGAGGACAGGTAGTCCAACTCAACCAGGGTGGTACATCAATATGTGTCATTGCTGTGTCTCCCAGCACACTCTCAAGAGCTTGGAGGAGATTCAACACAAATTGCTTTTCAACAAAAATTCTCCCTTAGATAACAAAACTGTGTTGTGACTCTTTCCCCTCATTCAAGGCCGCCCGCATCGATCGAAAATTGTTGACTTTTGCTTAACCGGGTGAATGGAAACTTTCTCTCAGTTGAACATGGAACACACACAGTCACACACGTGCACTGACACAGACCTACACTCACCCCCCAGCCCCTCCAAACGCCTTCGAAGCTCATGTCTTCTATGTTGTGAGATCTGATGATTTATGTGCTGAGGTGTTTTTTTCTGTTCTCAAACTGATCTCCCTTTTGGAGCTCAGTCTGGGGGGGTCTTTCCTCATGTTGTGCATTTTCCATTGTTATACCTCTCTGACCTGTCTTTCTGTATGGTCGGAAGGGTAAGATGGCACTGGCAAGGCTGGCAGCCTTAACCCAATTTCCCTCGGGATGATCCATCCATCCATTCGCTTCCGCTTATCCTTCTCTGGGTCACGGGGGGTGCTGGAGCCTATCGTAGCTATCGTGGGGCCCAGTTTGATATTTGGCATTGTCAGTTGCCAACTAGCAGGAATGACAGGGCTACCACTGGTGCTCTGTGCTTTTCAGAGCAGGTTCACCCTGAGCACATGTGACAGATGTGAAAGAGCCTGGATAATCTGTGGAGAGCTGCCTGTAACATCATTCAGCATGAACAGATTGGTGGTGGGTCAGTGATGGTTTGGGGAACACATGCAGACCTCTACAGGCTAGGCAGCGTTTAAGTATCAGGATGAGCTTCTTGGACCCACTGTCAGACCCTGCGCTGGTGCAGGCAGTCCTGGGTGTCTCCTGCTGCACGGCAATGCCCGGCCTCATATGGTGAGAGTATGCAGGCTGTTCCTGGAGGATAAAGGAATTTACACCACTGACTGGCCCTGACCTCACTTGACCTAAATGCAACAGAACATCTGTGGGACATTGTGTTTGACCTCAGTGTACCTCAGAATGTCCAGCAGCTCAGTGATGCCCTGCTCCTGATCAGGGAGGAGATCCCCCGGACACCATCCACCACAATGGGGGCAATACAAACTACTGAGTACCACTGCATCTTTTATTCACTTTGAATTTTGGGTGTCTTTGAATTTAGCCATCTGCAGGTTGGTAGTCTTCATTTCCATTAAATGATGTTTCGTCCTCTGGTTCCTGACCAGTCCATACCAGTATTGATATCCAGTATGATTTTTTTCCCCACTGAGCTCTGATGCATTTACGAAGTGTTTTTTTGTGTACATCTGCATCTGTACCGTGGATTTAATATTTCATAAAAGATTTAAAAATTCTCAATCTAAACGTATTTCATGATCAAAGTGTGTAGCGGCAGAAAGGTGAGACAAACTCCTTGACTACATACCAGGTGTTGCAGTTATTTTGAACCATGGCCCCAGGTGAATACATCACTGCTCCTTGCATGCATGGGCACAAAGAGATGGGAACACACTGACCCTGCTGGTCCTGCACAAGCCCTGGTGGGCACTGGCAGCCTGGAACACACAAGCTTTGACTGCGACTGTCATCACAGCTCCAGCTGTGTCTCAAATCTGAGCATGAGTTCCCACAAGTGCGACCGCACTCCTGGTACACCTGACCCCCTGAACACTGCATTGCTGGGGAGAAAGGAAGAGATAGCGTAGCAGAGCATTGGTTTTAGCACACTGTATCAGAAAAAACATTCTTTTGGTCTCTAAATAGTAATAACTTTTCCCTCAAAGCCTCAAAACAACACAAACAACGGTCCTCCAGCTTACTGCAGAAGGTGCGGTTGCGCCACTGGACCACAACACCTTCCTGAGCACAGTGTCGGGCATAGGCAGTGAGGACGGTGCAGTGACAGGATCCCTGCGGCACACAGCTGCAAACCTCTGACAGACAGAGACGGAAATATGGCTCCCTCTCCACCACGTCGTGACACAACTGTAGAATCAGAGATGGAGGTGCAAGTGTGAATAAAAGCGAAGGCAACAAACTCGTGAGAGATGACCAGAAGTACCCATCACACTGACCTGAAAGATGGGGCTGTGGAGGACAGCACACACAGTTTCTGCATACTGCCGCCTCTGGGTGTACGTGGAGCAGGCCTCTGGTGCAGCTCCTCCAGGCAGGGTGCAGAGCGCTGTTGTGAATTTCGCCACAAAGGATGTCACGCTGTTCTCCACATCTCCTTCTGGGGTGGTAAAGTCGTCACGCTGGTTCCAGGTCAGTGTTCCACACAGGCCGCGCACCTTGTCATATATACCCATGTCCAACAGAGAAGGATTGATCCCATGTTATGGAATTGCTTGAACATTGTGTTTTATGGTAATTTTACAGTTTAGTGCCTACCACCTGGCCCTAGCGCGCTTCTCTTTGAGATTCCACATAATAGAACGTGTCTTATTTCTTTGCAGATCGCAGGTTGGCTCTGTGACAACATTATGGTTGGGGCATTTCTATATAACACCCACTTAAATGATGTTATAACTTGAGGGTGACATCTGTACAGCTAATTTGCTAATCTGCAGAAGCTACCTTGGGTCACTAAACTGGACCTCTGAACCATGTTACAGTTGGACAGTATATTGAAAGCACTAGGAGTAGTTTGAAGATCACCTTGTTTCCAAAGCCAGGCTGCAAGGTGATGAACGCCAGGGGTCCATCTAGGTACCACAGAATCTGGGCTCCAAACATCTGGATGAGCAGAAATGAGGAGGAGGCCTTAAGCACAGCTAGATCCCCTGTTACCAAGGGCACCGCTTCCTTCTGGCCATTCAGTGTCACTGAACCTGAAGGTAACAATATCAGCTGTAACCAATCAGAATGCAATCAGCACATTCAATCTAAAAGTCCAAGACGCTCTACAGTGTCTACTATAAAAACCTGTTTGTGCTTTGATTGCACAAAAATGCTGCACTATGACGCAATCTGCAGCCTGCAAGGTTGTAAAAAGAAGTCCTTGCAAAAGAACCAAAAACTGCAGTTCCTCAAATAGCCACAATCTTGCACCTTTGCCCCAGGTGAATGCGTTTGCAACAACTACATAAAACTATGTTATTATTTTTTGTAAATAACTGACTTATTGATAATGGCACCGGTTCTGACATAAACGGTAGTAACCAGACCGAAAAGCAGCGCACATTTTGGTGCTTTATTTTGGTGCTTTTTTGTCCTGAGATGTGATACACTTTGGATTCTAGCCAATCATTTTACCTTTCCTAAGGATAGTAGGCGGACCCAGGTACGTACGTTCTTTTAGAGCAGAGCTACGAAGAAGAAGAAGCTTTGAGCCAGGAGGGAGGGGGTGAGTGATTCCTTGAGTGATTCGCTTAGGCTACGATTCAGCACAGGAAGGGAGGGGGTGAGCAGCTCAAATGTGCTGTTAGCATGTTAGCAGAGCGATGCTACTGTGAACCGAGGAGCTATTGTCTTGATGTGAGCTTCTACTCAGGGTTTTTTCTTCCAGTTCAGTGCAGAAATGTTTTCGTTAAGAAACTGGCTGTTGTTTTTTTTCACACAGTTTTAATTATAAGCTAGATATATTTCTACTAATGAAATTAGTTTGCTAACAGCAACAGGGATGAGTCAGTGAGTCAGTTGGGCTTGTGAGTCATTAAAGTGATTCTTATTGAATGATTCGTTCATGATTCGCGCATCACTACAAAGGAGGTAACATCTCGAATCTGATGAAACACCTTTTTTTAAAAGCAGAGAAATGCACTGTATTTGATAGCTTGCTATCAAAGACCGAGCACATCTACTGCGGGTGTGGTGCCTGTTATCGTAGCCGGAGTTAGCAACATCCCCCAAAAACACGAAGAGGAGAGTCCTGGCCCCTAGCCCTGCCAGTGTAGCAGAAATGATGAGGATGATGATGCAGCAGCAGCCGTTCTTCTCTGCGTGAGAAGCTTAATGTTGTTCGTGTGTAATTTACGTTGAGTAGGCTAACCACGTGATTACATTAATGCATGTAAGGTGAACTAGCAAACATCATCATAGCTACATGCGGCTGTCTTCTTGTTTGATGGCAGATACTCCCTTCACCCTGACTAAAAAGGCTAAAATGGCCAAAGAAAAAGTGGAAAACAGCTAAACATGAGAGGTTTTTGGACAAAGTTTGTGTTTTTTCCATTGTTTAAGCACTGCTTCCAGCCAAGAGTGATACCATATATGCCCCATAGCTGCAGAAAAGGCTAACATTGTTATCTTTTTACAAAAAAACAGATGAACATGAGAGGTTTTTGGACAAAGTTGGTGTTCTCCATTCTTTAAGCACCGGTTCGAGCACCGTTTAAGCACCGGCACCATTTCAAAAGTACCGTTTTGGCACCGGTTTTGGATAAAACCTAAACGATACCCATCCCTAGACATCGATGGGTATATAGTTAAAGTTATCAAACTGGACACAAGCTTGTTTGTGATTTTGGTGTTGTTTTTGTATACAGTCGATGGTCTAAAGCAGCATTAATTGCTGGGTAAAGCTGTGTTGTGAGCCTAAAGAGAACAGTAAGAGAAACAAACTACTAGACACATCTAGATTTGATTTCCTGTGATCTATCAAGCAAACCTTCATACCATACCGGTGTCTGTGATGGTGACTGTGGTCCGGAGAGCTGTTACTGACATCTCCTTTAGACACCCCCCTCCTCCTTCCCCTCCCCCTGCCATACATTCTCCACAGCGTACACTCACAACTACCTTCCTGTCAACAAAGTCCTGAAAACACACAGAGAATAAGAACAAAGTAACAATGCACAAATCTGCCTCATAGTGTAAGCAAATGTGTTTGATTGCATTTCTCTACACATGGCTCACCTCCACAGCAAGGAAGGAGCAGTCGCTTCCCTGCAGTGAGTACCTCTTTTTGTCAAAAGTGGTCACCTGTAAACCGCCCATCAGGGCGCACTCTGCCGCACACTTCTCCCCAGTACACTGCCACTGACCCGAGCTACACACACTGTCAAGGTAAAGGCAAAAAAAGTTGCACATAAATGGGGAAAATGGGTAAACGATGAAGAGTTGACAGGAAAAGACTCCCTCCTCACCAGGTGTTGCATCTCTGTTGTATTTTGTCCCCTGACTGGTATGTGCGTCTGCGATGAAAGCAAGGACAATCATCTCTTTTCAGACACCTTCCCTGGTGAAAATAGAGGCCTGGAGGGCACTCGCATCCTCCAACACACTCGTCCCTGCACTGGCCCATGGCTGCGGGGGGCTGTGGAGAAGTACAACTGGGAGGACAGGATGATATGCAGTCTGAAAACACCTGACCTCTGGGACAGACACGGTCTGAAAGGACAGATAAAAGAGAGAAAGCAGCATTATTATAGCGTGATTCTCATCAGGACAATATTGACAATCTGACAGGCTGTGTTACAGATTATATCAACTTCTGTGTGGACACTGTGGATCCCAAAAAAACATTTTGTGCTTCTCCAACAATAAGCCCTGGGTTACCAAAGACATCAAAGAAACCCTGAACAAGAAGAAAAGAGCTTTCAGAAACAGTGACAGAGATCAGCTGAAACTGGTGCAGAAGGAGCTGAAAGCCAAGATTGCAGAGGGTAAAGAGTCCTACAGAAGGAGGCTGGAAAGCAAACTGCAGGACAACAGCACCAGGGAGGTGTGGAATGGAATGGGGGCCATCACTGGCCTGAGACAAAAGAGAGGTGTTGGGATGGATGGAGACGTCGAAAGTGCAGATGTCATCCAGGGAAGGACGGACGTTGTTTTTGCTGTGCTGTATTTTAATGTGAAGTGTACATATTTATTTTTTATATTGCATGCATTGGTTATATTTTTGTGCAGTGTTTTATTTAGTTTGCATGTTTTAGTTGCCGGCAAATTGTCCTGGAGAGACTCCGCCCTTTCTCCCGTTTTTACTAATTGGACACACCTGAGAGGAAAGGAAAGGTAATTTACAGAGTGCTCAACGACACATAAAAGGGTTGTAGCCGGTGTTCACAAGGGACACGGACAGGGAATGCGAGAAGAATGCGAGCAACACAGACAGAGGAAGAGACATGATCGGAGGGGAGATGATCAGAAAGAGAGAGACGATGAGAGGAAGACAATCAGCGACTGGAGAGGAGCAGATGTCCAGCGACTGAGGAGAAAGAGATTACCAGCGCTTGGGGAGCAAAAGATGACCAGCGGCTGGGGAGGAAAAGATGACCAGCGACTGGGGACGAGACAGTGGCAGTCGGACGGCAATAACGATAAGAGCCAGCTTGTGTACTGCGAGAGAACAGGAGCAGTGAGACAGCGGTACCGATTCCAGTTTAAGGAAGCGGCGGGCGGAGTTGAGAGCTCTGCCCACCCGGGTAAGTCTTTGACTTATCCTTTTTATAAAGTAAACTGTCAAAGGAATAGTGACTGCCGCTCCCTCCCTTCCTTCAGTGCACCGGGACGTGGAATGCGGGGAGGAAGGCGAGGACTCCGCTGGGTTTCCCTCTTTGACTACTACGCTGGACCTCTTAGTTTTCTGTGACTTTTAGGCCGTGGTGGATCCCACTGGACTTTTAATGTTGTGTGTTATTGATTTTTATTGTGTCTTCCCTTGGCCAAGGTTGTTTTAATTCATTTTACCTTTTTAACTATTTAAATATAATAAATTATATTTTTAATTCTACAGTTTTTGTATCGTGTGCTTTTCCCTCGGCGGCTCCACTGCTCTGCCCGCTTTGAGGAAGGTTTCCTTCCTTTTAAAAAACACAAACCATCTTGGAAACATAATCAGCCTTTCCGCTCCGTTACACAAACAACCTAAATCTGCACTTCAATAGGTTTGACTGCCCTGCGGCTCCTGTCTCCACACCCAGCTCTTCCCATCTTCTCCTTTCTCCTCCCCCCTCTCCTGCCCCCTCAGACCGTCTCACCCTGTCCCTCTCAGCAGATGACATCAAAAGAGAATTGGGCAGACTCCACTCCAGCAAAGCTGCTGGCCCTGACGGTGTCAGTCCCAGGGCCCTCAGGTGCTGTGCTTCCCAGCTGTCTGGAGTTCTACAACAGATCTTCAACATGAGTCTGGAAATGCAGAGAGTCCCATCACTCTGGAAGACATCCTGCCTGGTTCCTGACCCTAAAAAGATCAACCCGTTGACCCTCGGTGACTACAGGCCAGTGGCTCTGACTTCACATGTCATGAAGACGCTAGAGAGACTCATCCTGATGCGTCTGCTCGTGGAGCCCTGGCTGGACCCCCTGCAGTTTGCCTATCAACCTCGTATCGGCGTGGAGGATGCCATCATCTACCTGCTGGACCAGGCTTATTCTCATCTGGACATTGTTGGGAGCACTGGGACGGTCATGTTCTTTGACTTCTCCAGTGCTTTTAACATGATCAGACCATCACTGCTGGGGAATAAGCTCACAGAAATGCAGGTGGACGCCCCACTGGTAGCTTGGATTATGGACTATTTAACAAGTCGACCACAGCATGTCCGACTGAAGAGCTGCCGCTCATTGTGGGCTGTATCAGGGATGGACAGGAGGAGGAGTACAGGAGTGTGGTGGACAGCTTTCTCGAGTGGTGTGAGCTTAACCACCTACAACTTAACATCACAAAGACAAAAGAACTGATCATGGACTTTAGGAAGCAGGCTCCTCCTCCTAACCCTGTCACCATCAGAGGGGCTGATGTGGAGATCGTTGAGGACTACCGGTACCTGGGGGTACACTTGGACTGTAAACTGGACTGGACCAAGAACACCAATGCTATCTTCAAAAAAGGGCAGAGTCGGCTTTTCCTACTGAGGTGACTCAGGTCCTTCAATGTTGGTAGGAAAATGCTGACCATGTTTATCACTCGGTGGTGGAGAGCGCTTTGTTCTTTGCAGCTGTGTGCTGGGGCAGTGGGGTGAAGACAGCCGATGCCAACAGGCTGAACAAACTGATTAAAAAGGCTGGTTCTGTCCTGGGTGTCAGACTTGAGAACCTGGAGGAGGTGTCTGAGAGGAGAATGCTAAGAAAGCTTGTTTCTATCATGAATAACCCCATGCACGCCCCCATGATGGACCATCGGAGCACACGCAGCAAAAGACTCATTGCCCCGAAATGCAGAACTGACCGCCACAGGAAATCCTTTGTGCTGGTGGCAATAAGACTGTATAACTCTTCCTTACTCTGTAGGTGATTTTCCTGAGACTAATACCAATGTTATTCTGTTCCCTTTCAGACCGTGCGATATTACCCAACAGTACCTTATTGAATATGTGTTTCATCCCCCCATCATACGCTGCTACTCCCTTTATTCTATTGCACAATACTATGTCACTTTCTAGAATCTCCTGCACTGATAGTTAAGTTATTTACTCTCCAGGATCCAGACATATATATTCGTTAGAGTTATTTGATACTATGTCTTGCACTATCCTACTACTGTATATTACTGTACACTACTATTATTATTATATATATTTTATATCTTATTCATCTGTTCCTCTGACTCTCCTGCTGCTTTGAGCAAAAGAATTTCCCTCGGGAAAAATAAAGTTATTCTTATTCTTATTAAAGAAGAGAGGTTCCCTAACCCTAACCTAGCCAGAGATATTCAACTCAATTCAATTTTATTCATGCAGCAGTGACAGTGGGAAGGAAAAACTCCCTTTTAACAGGAAGTAACCTGCACCAGACCCAGGCTCAGGGAGGGGCGTAGCCATCTGCTGCGACCGGTTGCTGTGAGAGAAGATATGGTTGCTTACAGTTTATAATAATGTGCTGTGAGTCAGCACTGCTTTGGAACTCAGAGAGAGTCCTACGTATAGATACTGTTAGTGAGTTCAAAATAAAGTTAGAACCTACAGACAGTATATACCATGACACTACATTACCATATTCAACTGCAATATAGAGACATGAGGCTCCTTACAACCAAGAATGCTGAAACAGAGGCTTCAAAATGTGAGTCAAACCAATGAGTGACATCATGTTGGCTACATTCCCTTTTTTATATCTATGATGTTAGCAAACTTTAGCTAAATGCTGTGTAAGCAATTTTACTGAATTGATCCACTGACTGAACACCCAGTCGTCGCATTTATCAGATGTAACGCAAGATCACTCTGAGAGCAGAAGGCAGGGGAGGACAGAGGAGACGTGAGACATTTCCTTACCACACAGGGTGGGTGTCCTCCACATTAAGATGATGTGCTGTTGGGCACACTCTCGGGCGTAGCTAGCCAGGGTGTCACACACTGCCTCCTCCCTCTCTTTGGCTGGCAGGCTGCAAAACAGGTAAAGACAGGTGTCTATGTAGGCTGCTGGGTCCAGCTGAAAGACACAGAAACACAAAGTGATCTTACAGGAAACACATTGTTTGATATGGTTGTGTTATTATTGTGACATTATGCTGTTTACTTATTGTAAACTGTGCTATCAATCTATTTAAATTTAGTGTTTGAAGTCATAAAAGTCAGCATTGTTAACATCTTGTTAAATGTGATTGTCAGTATAGTTTTAAGATATTATAATTATAATAAATACACCTTTGGCTTCAAGTAAAGACAGGGGGAAATAGACAATTCATGCCTTATTTACCACAAGTTAATCACACTGTATCTATAACAAGTCATTGGTCTTTAATGCAGTAAGTACAGCCCTTCCCTTTCTTGGAACTGTGACAGTGAACTTGGTCAGTTATTTACCTCGAGTAGCTTTTTACAGCCTGGTGTTCAGAGAAATGTTCATTTACACAACATGTGGTCAAAAGTTGACATAAACTCATCAAGGACGTGAATGTCATGGAGTTTTTCATGGTTACTTTAACCTGCATCTTTAATGACTTTATGAGACAAATATCGGAAGCATAAGTTTAAATTCATTTGAGATTTTCTCTAACACACACACGAGCTTTTTTACTTCGACCGGCTCAAATATACACCCCTGCTAATATTTGATTAAATGCTCCTCAGCACTTGGCACCTTAACCAGCCATCAACACACGTCACATTTAGCTGGATAAATGCCCTCCTGGGTTTTAATTGCACCTTAGAACACACATGCATCAACACTACAGTGGAGGGAGGTTTGGAGTCTTCTCCCACCCCCATTCTCTGCGGCCTGCTGGAGCGGGAGGGCTAGGAGGAGTTGGCCGTCCGACTGCGGTCTGGGGTGTGGGGCCTCCCTGCTGCTACGGAGTCGGGGCGGTCTGCCTCTCCCCACCGCAGGGAAAAGGGTAACACCACCTGGGTCTGGGTGCAGTTCCCCCCTCCAGGGGCAAGGGTACCTAGACCCGGTTTGTAGAGTACGCTTGGGGAGTGTGATCGTGTGTACAACGTCTCTTTATGTCTGTCTCCACGTTGGTTGAGTGTGGAGTAAGTGCATATGAGAGCATGGGGGGGGGGGGGGGGGGGGGGGGGGGGGGGAATGGATGTTTGTATATGTGTGTGCCTGTATGTCTGTGTCTATATGTCAGGTTGGGTATCAGACGCCACCTCTCTGGGGACACCTCAGGCCCTCCCAGGTTTGGAGGCCTATCTCCGCCCACCACCACTTCCCCTGCCAGTGGCGGACTCCCTCAGGTGTCGGTGCGTTGGTGGTTCTTTGTGTCTGGGGGTGGGCGTCCAGGTACACACCAGCTCACTCCTTGGTGGCCGCTTATCGGGGCCTGGAGCCTGGGGCTCGCTCGGGCCCCTTCGGAGGTGGGGTGCCCCCGGCCTCTCGGCCTGGGGCTCGGTCACTCAGGCACAGCTGGGGGCCGGCGGAGCTCATGGGCGCGTCACTGCAACTCCCCCTGACTTCTGCTCCGCGGCTGCTGAGTGAGCCCTCATCTGGGACTCTCCTCAGCTCTTTCTGGGACAGTGGCGCGGCTGCCCCTCTGTTGGTCTTCCTTGGTCTCTTGTGTTCTGGGGGTCTCTGGATGTCTGGAGTTTTGATCTCCTCCATACCCGCTTCACACCCCGGAGGACGGGGCTGTGGCCCCCCCACACTCCCTAGCAGATCGTTACATGGAGAAACCTTTGGAATGCAAGCGCACTGATCCACACAGGTATGCACACGGGTGTTCACTGCTCGTAGACCCAAATTACACCTTTCTTGGCTGCTACTTCGAAGCACATCTGTCCTGCGTGCTGCACAACAACATTGAATATTTAGTATTTACTGCTGTTTACACTTAGCTAGATTAATGCGATGGTGTTGTGTTTAGTATGTTGCTTTGTTTTTTTTTGCTTGTTTTCTATTCTTCTCTCAACAGGTGATCCAGGAGATTTTTATTTTTTTTCTCCCCCCCTTTCTCACTGTCCCTCTCCCCTTCTGTTTTTCCTTTCCTTCCTCTTTCTTTCTCCCTTTCCTATCCCTCACTCATGTCTGTCCCGTCTGTAACATCTGAAAATAAAATATAATAAATAATAAAAACAAAGATCGACCAAATGGACCAATACGGCAATGCCACGATGATCCATTTGGCAAAGTAAATCCATTGGGTATCCTTGTTGGTCTTCAGACAACAATTCTGATGGCTAAAGAACCAAATGGGACAGGCAAAAAAAAAAAAAACATTTAGCTGGATAATGGACCATTCTTCTTGGCAGAACTAGTAACATTCATTTAAATTGGTTGGTTTCCAGGCACATACTGTACTTTCCGCACTATAAGGCACACTTCCTTTTTTTTGAGAAAATCCTTTAATTTTCTCAAAAATCGACAGTGCGCCTTATAATCCAGCTCACCTTACGTATGAATTCTGGTTGGGCTTACTGACCTCAAATCAATTTTATGTGCTACACGGCACTCAGAAATCTGTCAAAAAATGTTTCAGCACGACTTTGCTAAGCTATGAAGCCGCCCCACTTGATGGATTATCGGAGCATCACAGCTACCGTAGTCAGGAGCCTTGTGGAGTAATCTGGGTCCTAAACTCCATCTCAGTGTCAAACGATCACTGCGGCATCATGAGAGTTAAAAACTGTCTAAATTCTTTCATCTTTAATAAAATGATCAGCGTTGCTGCTTTACCAGGTGTAACAATTGTCCTGGGATGAACAGGACAATTAGGACCATTGTCCTGTTCGTCCCAGTTGCATCCATATTTCAACCATCTGTTGATTCGAGGTGATGCTGTGAGATAGTCCACCTTCTTAATTGTTCCGTCTACTGTGTGACAGCCAAACAGAGCATGGTACTACCTCCACCATGCCTGGAGTTAATACAGTGTTCTTAGATTTGAAAGCTTCACTTTTATTCCTCCAAGCGTACGTCTCGTAACAGACACAAAAGGATCTGTCTTTGTCTCGTCTGACCATGAAGGTCTTCTCCAGAAGCCAACCGGCTGTGCAAATAGAAAGCTGCATTTTTTCAGTCAAGCTTGAAGGTTTTGAATTTAGAGTTGAGACTTGCCATCCTCTCAGTCTGTGACAGTAACGGATTGTGTTTGCAGTTCATGGCAGGCTTGGTCCTCACTGGTTCCTGTGACATTCTTGACCATCCTAACCAAATATCCAAAGAGAAACTACCAGTTGTAGTTAAACATGCTCAATAATGACAAGTTAATAAGCTCTGTTCTTGTCAAGTTCAAAACCTTCAGCACGCTTATTAAAAAACTTCAGTGAATGTAAGCACAAATTCAAACTTGCATGTATAATTTTCACCCTTGATTTTCAGAAAATATCAAATAAATTTAAACTGTTGCATCCAATATTTGCTTCATAAGGTCATTAAAGATGTGGGGTGTGCAATCATCTCACCCTGGAAAAAGTCCACATCAAAAAAAACACTAAAAGCCCCAAATTCATGCCATGATGGTTTTATGCAAACCTCTGACCTCTAACAACAACTGAAGATCACACTGCAGCACCTAGAAGCTAAAAATCCTGTGAAAAGAAAAGGTATGCTATGTGGCTGAAAAGCATCAGAGGTCTCTGACCTGAGGATGGCAATGAGTGAAGGGGTTTTCCAAGAGTCGGCGGCACACTGACTCTGCCTCCTGACGCAGCGCAGTGTCTCCTGTCACGTCACAGCTGTGACCAAGCTCAGCTGCATCACTGCAGCCCTGAGGGAAGCATGGGACACAGTCTCACTAATGCATTTCAGAAAACACTGCCAATATGGCCTGTCTCATAAAACAAAGTAATAATGACCAAAAAAAAGCCTAAAATGTTGCAGTTAAAGTAAAACGAATTCACTGCAGTACTTCGCTGTGTTGGTCCGGAACTTTCCATGAGTTGCCAAAGCTGGCAGCATACTGGGACACGGATCCACCCGTTGTGGTGAAATCATCTACCGTGGACAAACACATAAAGGTTAATAATGTAAAGCAACTGCGTGTGACGGGTAAAGTCTGAAAGCACACATAGCAAACAAAGTTACATCAAGAAAGAACGACTTAGATATGTAGAAAGAAAGGAAAGCCTTCTTTGATTGCAAGTGTGTCTGTACTGTACTTCTCTCACCGTCGGCATTGTTGTTGTAGATTCCACATAACCCCCTGGTGGCTGCCATGTGCTCAGCGGTCACTGTCAGGTATACTGTGTTCACCAAATCAAACTTTACTCTGACCCCCAGGCCACTCTCCACAAACACAAAGTCTCCCAGCCAATGCACACTTACTCCTGCAAGCAATTAATACAAAGTCACAATTTTAGATACAAGCCAGTGCACAGAAATGTGGAGCTTTTAATGTCATTTTGTCTAAGGATGGAAATGAAAGGACATTTCTGCAGCACTGAATGTGGCCAGAGCTGAGTAGCCTGTGTTGTTCTCAAATAGGAGCAGCTTGGAACGAGCAGTCAGTCACAGCAATTAGAGGCAAATGGCTTTGGTCTGAAACGTAACTACAGTGGGGGAAATAATTATTTGCTAAATTAATAAGTTTGCTCTCTTAAAAAGACACAAATGTTCTCTCATTTTTATAATACTTTGATTTTAATGGAAAGAAATAGAATAGACAGAAAAAAACTCATAAAAGATGTTATTGCGTCAAATAAGCCTTATGAAACTTCCCATTCGTGGGACTAATAAAGGTATCTTATCTTGTCTTATCTTAAGTTTTTGATCCGCAAGCAAAACATAACTTAGTACTTGGTGGACTACTCTTGTACTTGGTCACCTCACACCTCAGGGGGGATTTTTGCCCCTCCTCTTTACAGCAACTCTCTAAATCCTTTAGATTTCTTGGCTGTTGCTTAGTAACTCAAAGCTTTGTAGGACTGACGTCTGGAGACTGTCGAGACCTCTCCATGACCTTAATCGGCTGCTTCTTTAGCCATTCGTTTGTTGTTCGTTGGTGGTATGTTTTGTGTCATTGTCGTGCTGGAAGATCTCAGGGAAGAAGGTTTCATTCATGAGCTCATGGAAGATTCTCCTGTCAGTGTGCTGAAGTCTTCCTGTACCCTTAGCTGAAAAACATCCCCAAAGTGTAATGGTGCCACCTCCTTGCTTCACTATGGGGATGGTGTTCTTTGGGTCATCATATGCATTTCTTTTACTCCAAACATGACAAGCTCAGTTTTGGTTGTATGTGACTACAGCACTTACTCCCAAGTCTTCTCTGAGTTTTTACATCTTCACTGTCAAACTTAAGATGGGCTTCTACAGGTGCCGTCCTGAGCAAGGGGGACCTTGCAGGTGCTGCAAGACTTCAGTCCGTTCCAGCCTAGTGTCCCAACTGCCTTCAGATGATTAACAAGCTTCTTCCATGCATCACTTTTCTCATCATCATTCTCACCCTTGCATGACACTCCAAACTGTGGGCAATTAATGATCATTTTATATTTCTTAGAATTCCACATAACTGTACCAAAAGTTGTCATGAAGCTTCTCGGTGATGGTCTTGTAGCTCAGTCCAGTCTTGTATAGATCTATGGTCTATAGATGTCTATAGTCCCTGCTTTGACAGCTCTTTGGTCTGGCCCATGGTGGTGGAGAGGTTAGAGCAGGGGTGGGCAACTCCAGGCCTCGAGGGCCGGTGTCCTGCAGGTTTTAGATCCCACCTTGGGTCTCCACACCTGAATCAAATGATTAGTTCATTACCAGGCCTCTGGAGAACTGCAAGGCATGTTGTGGAGGTCATTTAGCCATTTAAATCAGCTGTGTTGGATCAAGGACACATCTAAAACCTGCAGGACACTGACCCCCGAGGCCTGGAGTTGCCCACGCCTGGGTTCGAGTGTCATTCATGAGCTGACATCAGGAGTATCTGTTATTTATTGAGAGCCAGTCTCTCAATGAGTAGAGATATGCCTGCACTTTGAGAGTTTGCCAAAAGGTACCCTAACAACATTTAGACAAAGAGAAGCAATGGCATTCTGTCTGATTAAGTAAAGGTTGAACTATTTGACCATCTTTCCTCATGTTGTGTGTGTAGAAAACCAAGGACTAAGCAGAACCTCACTAATACAATTCCCACAGTCAAACACAATGGCTGCTGCATCATGCTGTTTGTCTGCCACAGGCACTAGGAGACTTCTGGGGAGAAATCCTTAAACACAAAACTAGAACGCTACCCTGTGTGTAACCCAGCTATGGTTTTGGGCCAAACCAGAGTCCAACTCAACAGATTCACTGAAACAGCCCCGAAAACAGCTGTGCACCAATGTTCTGCACTAAATCTAGTTGAGCTTGAACAATTTTACCAAGAACGACTGTGGAAACTTCTGGACGCTTGAGGGCAATTACTGTCAAGTTGTAATTGCTGCTAATGGCGACCACTAAGTGAGGGGTGTGAATATTTTTAGCCAAGTGTCATATTATCTTATGTTAATAGTCAGACAGGAAAGGAAAGAGCTCAGAGTTATATCTGAGAATATTTTTACCATTTTGAAAAAGTGGCTGTCCGTTTGGAATGTGCAGATTGTTCAGGGTTAAATTCCTGCGATGTACTGCAACCAAGTCAAGACCCAGCATCATCCTTAGTGCCTGAAAGCAAAGAGCCACAGACAGATATGAAGAACATGAATGCACAGAAGAGGTTGGAAGGGTTCACATTTCATCACTGTGTGGAAACCTCAAGTTTTTTGAGCACTGGATTGAATTGTGTGGCAGTGAAGTTGCTTCTGTTTGATCCAAACCATCTCAGAAGTGTGTGGAACATAATACCTTACTGCAGTCTTCTCTCCCATCACAAACTGTACTGATGTAGACAGCCCAGGTGCCATCAGTAGATGAGGCCAGCAGGTAAGTACAGCTGCCCTGGAAGTGGAAGTGCTTCCTGTCAAAGGTACGGTAGTGGACTCCACCCCAGGACATGCAGGTGGCTGAGCTCTGAGGAACGCTGGCACTACCCGGCAGACCAAAGCGCATCAGAGGAGAGGTTTGGGAATCTGAAGAGAAGAAAAAGAATATCTGGAATCACCGGCAGCTGCAACATTACTGACAAAATGTGAAGGAGAAGGATTTTGAAGAATAAACAAATAAAATGCACTGAACTTAGATCAGATACACGTATGTGCATGGTTTCTAACCTGGAAGCAAAGTGTAAGTGCAAGACAAACATGTGTGGTCTGAAGCATTCCTCCAGCTCAGTCCCCACAGAGTGCTGCAACACTGCTCCATGGGCATAAGTGAGGAATTATGAACTCCAGGGAATTCCACACAGTTCCACGTAGAGTAGCACTGACCACGCACACCCACAGCTAGGAGTCAGGATGCGTTTGACCATTATAGAACAAGGACAAGGAAAATGTAAGTGCAGTGGAAAATCATGGTGTAGTCACTTGTTTAGTGAATTTCAAATTCAAATTTATATGAAGCAGTGATTTTGTAATCCTTTAAAAATGATATGTACCAGTTTTAACCTGAAGAAACGTGACAGCACTATTTTTTAAGACAAAGAAACAAACTTGCAACTGAAAAGATCAAAATACGTTTTAGAAAATGTACAAAATTCAATGAAAACAGCTTTTTGGTTTCTCGTCCTCACCCTCAGAGCAGCGCGGGCCAGCCCAGCCCTCACAACATGCTCTCGCTGTCTTGTTCAGCATCTGGCTCTGGATCTCTGGCGGTCTGAGGTGAACAGAAACATCCGGAAACTGGTCATTTGTGCATTCTTTTAGCTGTCACACTAGCTGCTGTCATCTAAGGTGGTTTCTGTCGCATTTGCTTGTAATCTATGTTTGACTAAATTAAATGTGATTTACTTGCATTTTACAAGCACAACCAAAGGTATCAACACTTCACCTAAACAGTGCCCATAAAACCCCTGATCTGAACAAACTGACAGTTACCAAACGAGTCACTTACTTGTACATGAAACAGGATGCCTCGGAGCCCTGCTGTTTGTAGTACAGAGCTATACCATCATCGCCCCCGTGTTTGACTCGCATCCTGTCCACATCCAGCCTCCATCCTTGGGTGTTGTACTGATACACCTCTGAACACCTCACCTCTAGCTGCAGGCGGGGGGACAGGACTTGTTCCACCCTTTCTTGTGTCCTGTGTTCACACCAGTGTCTGGGACATGATATATTTAACTTAACCTCTTAACATGCTCCAGGTCACTGTAACAGTGTACCGATGTAACAGTACCAGATGGAGAAACATATCATACATACAGAAACATAACACGTTCATAAATGACAGAAGTACTGCTGTATAACTGATGAATTAAGTATCTTACTAATGCTTAATACTGTAACATTATTATAAAGTAGTACTGAATTTTCTGTTTTGAGAATATTAGAAATTACTCTTTGAACTCACTAAAGAGTAAAAAAAAAATTAGTATGTAGCTTAATAAATCATTACGATCTGCAGGCGCATATTTCAGCACATCGACGCCTATTTTAAAATGTACACTGCTATGAAAAAGGCGTCTGTGCTCTCCAAACTCTTTACTGTACTGAAAAGTTCAACAAACTCATCGAATGAAAAACTTTTAGTAAGAAGCTGAAAGTTTTGAGCACATCGGAGATTTAACTTCTCTGCCTTTTTAAATTTCTTTTCAATCAATAAACTTTTAAATTATACAGTGAAATAATAAGTCTGTACTGGAAGATTGTTCGGTAAAAGCCAGAG
Source organism: Aulonocara stuartgranti (assembly GCF_965226115.1). Classification (NCBI taxonomy): domain Eukaryota; kingdom Metazoa; phylum Chordata; class Actinopteri; order Cichliformes; family Cichlidae; genus Aulonocara; species Aulonocara stuartgranti. Next base: position 3,719,710 of record NC_138960.1, read on the forward strand.
AAATATAAATAACATCAAAAATATTTATTCTGTGGGAAATTAAAACATAAAACTACAATATGAAAACCATATTTTTGAGTTAGTCAACTAAGTAAATGTATATTAATGATAATAACAGTAGTAGAAGTATTCATATTTTCATTATTGTTACTTATTTTTAACATCAATCAGTGTTTTGCATTACATTGTAACAGATGTTCATACAGATGAATCCTGCTCATAATTCGTCTCTACACTGCAAAATATGCTTAATGCTGGGTTGACCATACTCACCCCGTCCCCATTACTGTCTGCAGACCAAGTAGACTCAGCAGTAGTTTCTCCATAATTCGCTCCTTTGTGTTGGTTTTAAATTCCTGTAAAAAGATGGGTCTTTTTCACATTGCTAGACTTTAATTCCAGATGTGAAATTGTGATTTTAAATCTGCACAAAAAACTTCATTAGAAGCTCAAACATAGGCAAATATTGACCCTCATGGAGGTTGTTGACCAATCAGAAGATTCCCTATAAAATAGGTCTATTACCCTGTCATCCAACAGCTTACATACAGTGCACTTACCTCCACAATCCTTTTTTAATTGGACTCCTTGTTCTGGGATTTTTCTTTCGTTCTTTTTTGTTCTTTCCAAAACACACAGTCCTCACAGGAGTGATACTTTGCTTATGGAGGTAGTAACGCCTCAGATGTAGTGTTTTAAATGTGGGGGGTGACTAAATGGATGTACAGTAGCATTTGCGCCTGCTGCCATTGGATATAAAGGACAAGGTCACAGCTGGGATGAGAGGCATTGGTCACCGGACCTGTGGAGGAAACATCCTCTCACCTCGCCCAGTCAAACATCGAGGACACTGGAGGTGATCTGATAGCAGGGGTGCAGCCTCCGACACAGAATAAAGAGATGTTTGTCAGAGCCTAATCTTGTAAAGACAGGCGTTTCTAGAAGGATGATTGGGGGAATTTATTCAATGAAGCATGTCAACAGACATGGGAACTGAAAGTTTTTAGAATTAATGTAATCCCCAGCTAACCTTTTGACCCTAAGCCAAGACGATCAAACACAGCTGTCACCACAGCTGGGTTCCGAGGAAAGTGAAAATAAGCTACTGGCATACATAAAACAATGTGTCCAATGGACTCGTTTACGCTGGAAATACAGTGTGCTTTGACGGGAAAAAGTGGGCTCACATATGTTATCATCGTCAACTACGGGAAAAGCTGAGAGAGAGACCCGGGGGGTGGGGGAATACCAAAGGTTTATCAGACCCTGTGAACCTTTGGTATCCGGGGTCTGATACTGTGCTGGCACCATGACAGGATCTGCAAAGCTCTTGAGGAAAAAACTGTTATTCCACTGTACTGAAACCATCTGGAATAGATATAGATAATTTTAGGACAAATGGTGCACTTACTTTCTTTAAAAGAAGGTATTAAATTGATTAGAATTACAGCTGAGTAAATTATTATAAAAGCTGTTTTTTCCCGTTGTGTTCTTCCAGTGTATCAACTTTGTTTTCTTCAGAGACAATCAGTTGTTGTTCAAATGTAGCAAAACCCCCCGAAAAACAACAGATGTGATTTCTCAGGACTGTAAGTACGAAAAATCGATCATGCATTCAGCATTATGTTCCCAGTAAATGTATATGTCTGTATGGGAAACGTACTTATATAAAAGAAGAGCTAATATTCAACAATTTAAAGAGCTGATCCCTCATTTTGTTGGGAAACTGGCTCAGTGTCATTTGTCTTTAGTTTTTCCCCCCAAGCATTCTAGTCAAAAGTGATAAGATAAGAATGACTAAACTGTTGGACAACGTTCAGTATGTAGATGTATTTGTACAAGTGTGGGAAATTCCAGATAACATGCTGCTGCAAAGGAGACGGTTGATAAAATATTTTTCATTTTAGCAAAGGGCGATTCAACTTTTTTACCTTTCACTCTAGCTCCAGCGTCGGTCACTTGAGAGAAAGTTAAAGGACAAAGTCCACCTCTCAGTAAATGAATTGCAAGTTGCGAAACATCAGTCACAACCATTGTCTGCAATGTTATAACGAAAGAGGCGAACGCCGGGCAAACGACTCCACAAAGTGTACACGCTTTCCGCTGTGCGATGCAACAACCATGTACATTAATCACATGGCAGATTTGGGATTTTCCAGTTTTCAAAGCTGTGCTCCCTGCACTGATGTCACGTAGCTGCCAGATAAGTGAATATAAGATAAGATAAGATAAGATAAGATAAGATAAGATAAGATAAGATAAGATAAGATAGAACTTTATTAATCCCTCGGGTGGGTTCCTCTGGGAAATTCGACTTCCAAAAAGCACAGCAACGACCGAAGTTACAGTTACAGAATTGTTATATATATATATATATATACACACACACACACACACACACACACATATAAATACAGAGACAAATATATAGTCTTTAATCTTCTGACAACATTGGAATATGTTTTGTATCCCTATCATACTTGCTATTTATTTAGTGGTGATGAAGTGGCTCTCCTTCACCAAACCATGTCCTGTACATCTAAGCAGGATTTCACAAACCCTTCAAATTCCTTCATATCAAGTGAAAACATTTTCAAAGGCCTCTTGCAAAAGCATAACATCCAGCTGCAGTTAATTCAGAACTCGTTCTGTACTGTTTGTCTTCAGTTTTTCTTTATGTGCTTTTCGTGTGTCCTTTATGTTTCTCGTCCTCGTCCAAAGCACCATGAATTGCCTTGTTATTGCAAGGTGCTTACCTTGCCTTTGAAGGATCAATTATTTAAAGAATCACGTTTACAACCCGCTGACAGCCAATCAGCCTCTTTCACTGCAAAATCAGAGGTTAAAGACTAGTAACGGTACACTGACGCGATCATTTGCTGAAGCAGAGGGACGGACTGTACAGCCTCGCCTTACATCAGGAGCAGGACTACAGGTACTGTCGCTGATTTATTTCTTTTTCCTTGATATGAGGCTGCAAATGGTTTCCAAGGAAGCAAGAATCTACTCCACGCGTCACTTGTCGCACTGTTACATAAACTCCATTATGCAAGCACAAGCACGAGTGACTTAATGGGAATTTTGATATTTAAATAAGCACTGATTTGTCAGTGTCCTTTGAAAGAGCACTCAATGCTGCTGTTTCTGTTTTGTGTGCAGCATAAACTAGGCAGGGCGAACGGAGGGAGGGACAGCAGTGTGTTGCAACTGGGGCTGATACAGTTTGCGTGAATGAGGGAGAACTGCCTTATCCAGCTGTGAAGAGAAGAAGAGGAATCAAGGTGAGAAAGGCTTTTCTTTTGCATTCTGTTGGGGAGTATGGCACTCTGCTTTGTCTTTCTGCTCATTGCAAATATACACAAGAGCTATAAAAGAAAAGTTATTAGAGTGTGGATAAGGAGCAATGAAGCTGCAACTGCATACATGATTTGCTGTAAGACCTGTAAAATCTCTAATGGAGCCTCACCATCTTGCCCTTACAGCCATGAAGTCTCTCTGCCTGCTGCAGCTCGTGTGCTTGGCTGGTTGCATTGCTTCCAGATCCAGAGAATGGGCTCATCATGGTGCGCCCATATTTGCTGACCTCACGGTGCATGAGATGAAAGCTGTGCGGGCCTACCTGCACGGTATTCCAGAGATGGGGCTTACTAACGCTCGTAGCAGGGCTCTGAATAAGAACAGTATCCTACTGATGGAACTCCATTTACCCAAGAAGCATGAGGCCCTAAAAGCTCTGGACCGTGGACACGCCAAACCCCCACGCCAAGCTCGGGTCATTATCCAGTTTGGAAACCAGGCCCAGCCCAACATTACCGAGTATATTGTCAGTCCTCTGCCGTCCCCAACATCCCACGAAGTCAAGACTTTCAAAGGGGCAAAGCCCGTAACGTTTGAGTCCAGACCTATTACTGTGGTAGAGTATGACCATATCAATGACATCCTCAAGAAGATCTCAAACAAAGCTCACAAACTCCTGTTTGAGACCACAGGAGGGTTTTCTTATAGCAACTGCTCTAACCGTTGCCTGACGTTCTCAGACATAGCCCCTCGCGGGCTGGATCCAAGGGAGAGGAGAACCTGGATTATGTTGCAGAAGTTTGTGGAAGGTTATTTCATCCACCCAATTGGATTTGAGGTACTCGTCAACCACCAGGACCTGGATCCGGAAAAGTGGACTGTTGAAAAGGTTTGGTACAACAGCATGTATTTTGACAGCGTCGAGGAACTGGTAGAAAAGTATGAATCAGGGGAAGTGGAAAAGCTGAAACTACCTGATCACAGCGATGACGATTTTTACTCTACCTACATACCTCGCGGTCAGATCAACACTCCCACGAATAAGCATGGGCCAAAGCTCGTTGAGCCTCAGGGGCATCGCTACCACATCGATCGCAACTTTGTTGAATATGCAGGATGGTCTTTTGCATATCGCGTCCGCTCATCTGCTGGGCTGCAAGTCTTTGATCTCCGTTTCAACGGAGAAAGAATCGCCTATGAGATCAGCCTCCAGGAAGCTATAGCCTTCTATGCTGGTGATACTCCTGCAGCCATGCAAACAAAGTACATCGATGCAGGTTGGGCAATGGGCACCTCGACTTTTGAGCTGGCACCAGGAATTGACTGCCCAGAAATTGCCACTTTTATTGACCTTTACCACTACTTTGATACAGACAAGCCTGTGCGCCATAAGAACGCTCTCTGTATTTTTGAGATGACAATGGCTATGCCTCTGAGGAGGCATTTTAATTCCGACTTTCAGGGGGGCTATAATTTCTTTGGAGGGCTGGAAAACACTGTGCTCGTGCTGCGGACAACCTCAACAGTTTACAACTATGATTATATCTGGGACTTCCTCTTCTACCCGAATGGGGTGGTCGAAGTGAAGGTCAGTGCCACTGGATACATCCACGCCACTTTCTTTACACCTAACGGCCTTCACTATGGTTCAAAGGTGTACGACTACGTGCTGGGTAACCTGCACACACACCTCATCCATTATAAAGTGGACCTGGATATTGATGGTGGGTATCATAGTGAAGTCACGTGATTTTTTTCTGTCTATCCTGCAACTAATTTAAGCATAAACACATTCTCTTTTTGCTTGCACACCCCCATAGAAACTGCTCAAATACAGAAATGAAAATAAATGCTGAGAATTAAGAGAACAAGACGCTTTGTGAAGTTGTTTGGCTTTATTATTCTAACACACACAGCACAATGTGGCCTCAGTTCACTGATAATGGCAAAAAGGCACCTCTCTCTGAGCTATGACTAAGCCTTTTACAGATGCCGTGCCAGATAAATAGGCTTTGTGGACTTTACCCATCATTTGATCTTGGCTACGCGACACGTTTAAGTGAATAACTAACAACATCTTGTATTGATGTGGACAACTCTGTTACACCTAGAGATTTCTCATGCAAAATCAATATTTTTGTAGAGGCATCACCAGACCAGACTCTCCTGACAGCTCTTTCCCCTCTCAGGTCGAGAAAACAGCTTTGAGACCCTGGATCTCAAATTTGTGAACTTCACAAATCCGTGGAGCCCAAAGCATTTCATCGTCCAGTCCAAGCTCCACAGGACAGAACACAGGACCGAGCGATCGGCCGCCTTCCGCTTTGGCAAAAAGTTTCCCCGCTACGTGCACTTCTACAACCCCAATAAGAAGAATAAATGGGGCCACCAGAAGGGCTACCGGATTCAGTTTAACTCACATGCACACAGTGTCCTCCCGAGAGGCTGGAGAGAGGAGAATGGCATCAGCTGGTCCAGGTAACATGTTGTTTCCTTGACTAGGTATAATCAGTTATTCATTTCTATGCATAAAAACAACTTGAAAAAACCATAAAGATGTTAGAAATGAATTGATGAGCCAGGCAAATGTGCTGATACAGGTGAAATCACTGATCACAGTGTATGAATGAGGCCAGCTGTGGTACTTTCCCACTTGGTCTTTATGTTGATAATGAGAAAAATACTCATTATTTCCTCCTGGTGGAAATGCTCTGAATGTAGCCACTGTGCATCTTCGTGCTGAACTCACATACTTGGCATTCATCTAACTCGCTGTATGATTCTCCCAAATCCACATCTGTGACTCCTTTAACATACAAATATAAAAACGTACCACTCTTACAGACATTACTACAAGTTCATACAAGTAGGTGCTCACAGCACAAGGCGGCACTTTGTCTCTATGTTTTCTTCACCTGTCATCTGTCAGAATGACAGACAAATGTTTCCTGGTGAAATGTTTCCGCCTAGATATCCTCTGGCCGTGACACGTCATAAGGATAGCGAAGCTACCAGCAGCAGCATATACACCCAGAATGACCCATGGGAACCTGCGGTGTCCTTTGAGAACTACATCCGCAACAACGAGGACATAGTCAATCAGGTGCAGTAGCAAACCTCGATCCACGTATACCTTATTGTCCCATATTTCCACACTGTGCTAACCTCAGCATGAAGTTAAACTGAGAGCTTTCTCATCGAAAATAAACCTGAAATATATTCCACAGAAAAAGCCAACATTAATAATGTTGTTTAAATCTACTTTTTTAGGACAAACACATCTCAGTGCTCGCTAACAGGTTTAGCAAGCTCCAGTAGCTTAACCGATACAGTCACCTATCTCAAATGTAATTCACATCCTGTTTTTACTGGTTTCAGAGAGTAACTATGTAATGAGTCACAATACACTGATGGACAGCGTCCTTGTAAGAGTTTATGTCGTTAGTTTAGCTTTTCTCTTTTCAAAAGAATCATTCATCATCACAGTAGCTCAAGAATGACACACGTTCTTTCGTTTGGCCTTTAAGTAGATAAAAAAAAACAGCTAATCTGAGCACTATAGTAAAAATTCCACGGTCTTCTGCATGCAGGACCTGGTAGCCTGGGTGACAGTGGGTTTCCTACATGTGCCTCACTCAGAGGACATCCCCAACACTGCAACTCCGGGAAATGCCGTGGGCTTCTTTCTCAGGCCTTTCAACTTCTTCAATGAAGACCCTTCCGTGGCGTCCAGAAGCACCGTCATTGTCCGGCCAGGCCAAGACGGCAAGCCCAAGATCCAGAGATGGACACCCGAGGTCATAGGTCACTGTGTGACAGATCAGCCTTTCTTCTACAACGGCACTTATGCAGGAGTCTAAAAGTGGTTGACACATATCATCTTTATTAAAGAAAACTGAAACAATTGCATAAATGTACATGTAGTCACAGTAATTTGTTGCCAGATTATAAAAGTGGCACTTAAATTCTATTCTGTGTTTCATGCAGTCTTGTTTTTTACTGCCTCAAATGAAGATCAAATGAGCTAAATATTAAAGTATGTATAACACCAGCTCGACCCACTCATGTAATACGGCAGTGGTGTAGAAGCTGAGCCTCGAGAGCTCTGATAATCCTCCGATGCGTCGCCATGGATGAGGTTTAGCAGCAGCGGGTATCCAGGATGCTGGATGCCCTGTATCCGCCCTGCTTGGTCTGAACTGCTACCCCCTCAGCGTGCTCTGCTTGCCCCCATGTCGGGAATGTTTTTGCTGAAAGACAAAAGGCCCCAGAAAGCAAACAGCCTGATTCCAGATCGTTCCCGGCAAACAGTGTGGGATACCACCTAGCTGCGGCGTTGCCCTTGGGAACCTGGCTTTCCATACAGTGCACATGTATCAGCAGCACATGTAAATGTGTTGGCCTTGTGTTATGGCATTTAAAAAAGTGCTACATAAAACTTCTTTAAATCATATTGTGTTTGATTTCATTTTGATTCAAACTGTTTACACTCAAGAGCAACCAATAAAAACAGGTGTTAAAACTCAATTCAATTCAATTTTATTTATGTAGCGCCAAATCACGGCGACTTTTGTTGTATCCATTGTATCCAACAATTGTATCCATTATCATGTTTGATATATAAAAAAGTATCAAAATGAGTTTGTCTGAAAGGTAAACTGTGGTTTTAGTTTGGGGAAAAGGTATCCAGACAACTGTCGTGAGGATTTTTGCATTTGAAAAGGAAAAAAAAGAGAAAACATTTAATGTGTGTGTGCTGATGTTTAACAGGGCACATGGTAAAGGAGGGACGAGTGTGAAAGCTGTGGACAGCGTTAGAGGAGGGGACAGAGGAACAAGCATTCCTACAGCTATCCCCATAGCAATGACAGCTTTAACATCTGCAGTACTGAACAATAACAGTGTGAAATTTGATTTCACACATTCCTCATGTAAAATTTATGCTTTCTTTGTTTCTTTTTCTTTCTGAAAGTACAGTTATACAAGACCCATGTGTGCTAAAATCTCTATATGAAATACCACGTTACTGTAAACAAAGGGTCAATCTGAATTTTAATACCTTGAAGGGAAGCCAACAAAAAATGAAACGATGAGAAGAAATGTGACATATATTTTGTTTCTTTATTACAACAATAATTAAAGTATTAGTTGCTGAGAATAAAAACTCTCATTACTGTCGTTTAACAAAGAGAGGGAGATGCTGACCTGTTGCCATCTAGTGGTTTCTTGAATAGTTGTTCTGCTTCACGAGAATCATGACGTCGGGGTTGGATCAAAATGCTGACCCAGATGAGGCATAAAGCCCAAACTTCTTATCTTATCTCTGATTTCCAACATTGCAGCGTTTATCCTGTTTTTCCTCTCATAACATCATGTTTCTCATTTTTTGGTCTCATCTGTCCAGAAAAACATTTGTTGACACAGCCCTGTGATCTTTGCCATCATCCATCAGAGGCCTTTGGTTGTTTACAGGACGTTGTGTGTTCCTGTGACCTTTCAGAAGATTAAACTTGTTGTTCGAGCATGCATGCAGATCCCTTTGGGACCCACTTTTGCTTTTGAGATTCCCTTAGTTCTTCATGGCTGTTATGTAAATTTGAAGTTTCGTGAGGTTTAAATTTGCTTTTGCAAAGGAGCCAGATGTGCAACAGCAGTCTCTGTGCCTTTTGACCGAGAAGAATAACAAGCACAGAAGAAATTGTTCTGTTATCGACTTGCTGTGGTCACAGAATATAATCAGAACATTCAGTGGAAAAGATAACTTGTACAGGTGAGTACATCATGTGTTGAAAGATTATATGTTGACATGATGCTATGGATCAGATTCAGTCAGGACAGCGCCGCACAGGAAGTACACTCCTTCCTGTTGATCACTCACTGATCACACAGTTACATCCCGTTTGGCACAAAGAACAGATCTAAAAATCTAGATCGGTTTAATTTCTGTCCTTTCTGTGTTCCATGCGGAAAGCAGATGAAATCTGTAACTTGTCTTTCATCTTGGAGGGTTTGTATTCATCACATTTAGGTATTTAGCATCAACACTTAGTTCATACATAATCTACGCAGATGAAGTCCATCATACAATCCTGTTCTGTTGCCTCCGAGTTGACCAGGATGTCGACCAGGAAGTAGAGCAGGTCATCTACTCATCGGAACGTTGGCGGTTTGATCCCTGGCTGTTCCAGTCCGCATGCCGAAGTTTCCTTAGGCAAGATACCGAACCCCGATCATTTGAATGTGAATGTTACACACTCCACTCTTGATGAGAAGCTTGGGCTCGGGGGAGCCCTGATTGTCCTGCAGAGACATTTGCTGCCGGATACTCGATGGTCAGTTTGTGTGCTTGGAGACACTCTCGATGGAGGACACTGAACGAGAGCTACCGATATGAACCATGGTAACAGAGCTCTGGCTGATCGGAGTTGCCTCTGACCTGGCTTATCGAAGAACAAAGAAAGCGGTTACAGCTTTCCAAAGCCCCACTAGGCTCGCCGACATGGTTGACGATGGGCAAGCTGTGAGTACTCAGACTGTGTTTCTGGAACACCATATGGGAAGCTCACGGCTTTGCGATGGGAAATAGTTAGACCTGGTGTCCGCATTAACCCAAACAATCATCTCCCTCACTCATGCAGCTCCTGAACAACAAATTCTTGTCCCTGATAACCGGACTATGTTTAGTCTCTCTGACCCGATCCTTCAAGGACACCTGGTTTGGCTGAAGGACTGCTGACTTTCGCTCAACCGGGTGAAAGGACACTCTCCCTCAAGTTGAACACAGGATACACACACACACACATACACGTGTACACTGACACAGATGCACACTCACTCCCTTCCCTATTCCAAACGCCCTGATGCTTGGCCCCCATCTGATGCAGACGGCGGGTCAGCTGGACCTGGGCAGAGATGCCACGACTCGATGCTGCTGTCTACATTGGCTTACTCTAGCCCTACTCACCCAACCCTGTTGCTTGTCACGTGTTTTCATGGTGTCACGGTGTGAAGATTCATGTTTTCTGTTCTCATACTGATCCCCTATCAGGAGCTCAGTTCTCTTTTTTTCTCCTCTCCTGTTTTTCTATACCTTACCTGTTCTGACCTGTCTCCACAATGTGATGTTTGTGTAATGTATGTATGGTTGGAAGAGGTCCGATTTCGCTGCAGGCAAATAAAGGCTTCATCATCATCATCATCATCATCTTCAAAAGAACAGAAAAAAGCGCTTGTATGGATGGGTGTTGAATGGGTGAATGAGGCATACCATAAAAAGAAATACACTAATGAACCATCAACCACTTACTCCTCCCTTACCAATGAAGCAACAAGGCTGAGGTGTAATGTTCCTCCCTAACCTAATGTTCTGTGAAATAGAGCGTTGCACTTCCTGATTGACTGCTCTTATTGGCTGTCAGATAAAGGTGATGTTTAGTCGCATCTTTCACCTCTCCACGAAATTGGGATAATACAGAATAAACAACTAGATTTCTCCTCGTTTCCTCTACACATTTCTCAGTCTTTTCTCATAGACATATGTGAGAGGCAGTACAAAGAACACAGCTACAGTTGCTTTGTTTGTTTGTTTGTGTGTGTGTGTTTCGGCGTACAGATAGACTGGAACCTCATGTAGTCCCCCTGTTGGCCGGTGGGGGGCAGACGTACATTCTCCAACCTGCATTGTTCCCATTTCAGGTGAAGAAGAAGATGGTTACTGGGGTAACGTCAACATCATCTCGAGCCGCTGACTTTCTCCCAGCTAGCGTTTCATTCTTTTTCGTTTATTTCTCTTTTCAGGTAAACCGCCGCACGCCTGCTTCGACTGGAAGTTATACAGGCGTATAAAACAGACCGCAGAGAGACCATTTTCAGGCAAGAAGCTGCGTTATCTCACGGCTAACGCCGGGACGTTTACCGAGGCTTCCGTAAACGAAGCTAAGCCAAAAAGTGTCAGCTAACAAGTTAGCAATAGCCGAACTAAGCTTCAAAATTGTAGGTTTTAACAGACTACGCTGTCATAACGATGCACAGCTGCCGGTGTTGTGCCAAAAAGTGATTGTCTGCCAAAAACTGATTTCCAGTGTTTCTGTGTATTTTTTATGTGTAATATCTTTACGTATGTTCGTAAATAGACTTCGGTGAACAGGGGATACAAAGGGGTTACATAAAGAATTAAAACATTATCTGTTTTTTAAGTATCTTTACAACTTGTACTTACATTATAACCAATCCGGTCCTTTATCCCCACTTAAAATATTTTTACAGAACTATTGTAATATTTGCTGCCATTTCTGCTGTCCTGTTGGGCAACTTACTCTTACAAAATACATTTTTAATGTTAATGAGATTTTTTTTACTGCATAAATAAAGGTTATATAAAAGTCGCTGCCAAAAACTGATTGCGGCTTGTATCTTGTTACACGAATGTTGTTTGTGGCTCAAGATGACTTTATGTCATCCATAAGGGATGCATTTGACATATGTTTAACATATTATAGCCCAACAAGTTACTTATAGCACTTTAAATATGAGCAATCGCTTTTTGGCAAATACCGGAAATCAGTTTTTGGCAGACAATCACTTTTTGGCACAACACCGGTACAGCGATGCGGGTCAGTGTAATGTCAGTGCAGCGTAGATGCAGTGTTGGTGCACACGAAACAAATCATGTTTCTAAATCAAAGTAAACATGTGACATGTGTTATTATTTAGAGTTTGGTTTAATCACCCCGAGGAGCTTCTTTCCTCTTTTTAGCAGCGTGCACATCTTTATTTCCTTTACAAGCTCTGTGTTACTGTGAGGTACAAATCAGTCCCTTTATTGCCTTCAGCCTTTCGCTACCACTCCTAATCACGTGACCGCCTGATCTGTTGTGCTAGTAAAATCTAAAGTGGAAAATGTCAGTATATGAATCAACAGGCACCACAGGGTTAAAGGTTATTCTTTAGTGTCTTCAAGTGTGGCCCTTTTATTTCACCAACAAGCACCGAACTGTAACAGCATCTGGAAATGATGTGGTTACTGTTGCTCCAAGGCAACAGGAACAGTAACAGACTGAACTAAATTAAATAATACAATAAATTACAAAGTTAAAAATATAGGAAATAACATAAAATGGCTCAATCCAGCCAGCAGCTCCACGTGTCTGATTTGTTACTCAGTGTTCCTGTTTGTGTGTCCACGGGTTTTAGGCATCATGGCAAGCCAGCGGCCTCCATCCAGCATGGGCCGGCCGATGAGCCGCAGCGGATCTGTGGTCCCTGGTGCTGGGAGACCCCCTACAGCTATCCAGCCTCCTCCTACAGCTATGCGTGTTGCAACTGGGGTTAGCCATCAGCAGCATGGATACGCTGTAGCTTTGAGATATTATCAGTCTGAGTGTGTTATGTTCAGTCTGAAAATACAATTGTTTGCTGATTCTGTGTGTTTCTGCACGCCCAAGAAATGAGTGCCAGGTTTTACTGAGCCTACGTGTAACACTATAGACCAGTTTTGGCAAGAAAAAAGACCAAAAATAAAATGGACATTGTGCTTATGATGCATTTTCATTGCATCATGCTTCTTTTGTAATCTTGTGTGCAGTTATGAGTACAGACTCTGTTTTCCCCTCCCTACATGTGTGTTGTATCTAATATGAGAAAAAAGCTGAGTATGAGGTTTAGAGAGAGTAACATGGTTATTGTCAGATGTCCGTTAGATATCGTGATAATATTGTCACTGTGAATTCTTTCAGCTAAAATAATTTCAGAGTGAAAATGCAATTTTGTGACAGCCACAACTAAGGCACTGCATTTCCTCTTCCAGATGGTCCCAGGGACCAGTGCTCATCCAGGTTTGAGGGGTGGCATCCCCGTCGCCACCCCCGGAGTCCTGACAGCACAGATCAAAGTGACTGAGAGGCCGGTCACCCAGCAGGGGCTCAGTGGGATGAAAACTGGCATGAAAGGTATGTTTTCTTCTTGGATATTTTTCTGATTGTGTTTAATATATAAATAAACCTGTGACCTCCCTCCCACATTTCCTTTACCAAAGGGCCTCAGAGACAGATTTTGGACAAGTCCTACTACTTGGGTCTTCTCAGGTAACACATACTCACTGGCATTAACAGTAACTACTTATGTCAAAGTAAAGGAGTGCACAAACCATAGGTCAGCTAGACCGCTTCACAAAAGATGCAAACATACTGAGCACATTCACATTTCTTAGAGTTGGTCTTGAGTTAAAATGTATTTTCTATTTTCACCATAGATTCAAATGTGGTCTTTTTACGCTGCTCGTGAAAAATTCTATCGATGTGAAATTTGTTCTTCTGTCAGGAGTAAGATCAACGAGTTGACCACAGAGACCAGCAGACTGCACAAAGAGATTGAGAGCTACAACCAGGAGAACTCCGTCTATCTCTCTTATGAAAAGAGGTGGGTGGTGTTCTTCTTCTTCTTTTATGACCAAGTTTCTGTCTTCATTCCCGTCTTTAACAGTTATAGTTGAGTGAAAGATGAAATCCACTGAATCCAGATGAACTCTGTATAATGTCCCCGTGATGTGTGTCTGCTGCAGAGCTGAAGGCCTCGCTGCTGAGATTAAGGATATGCAAGGCCAGCTTGCTGACTACAATATGGTAAACAGCAACAATGTTGTTAAACACTGAAAGATTGTATCCCCTTTTTCACTGTGTTGTTGAGGAATGTCTAGCTTAAGCAGTCGGCCATGATGACTTAAAATAGACGATGTAAACTTCAGGGACAGTAACTATTTGATTGCAGGTGTTACGATGTTATGTTTGAGAGCAACTGCACATTTAAAACCTTTATACTGGTGAGGTTGTGTTTTTAGTTTTCAGTGAATGCGTTAAACACTGGACTCGTTTTTACTTCACTTTTGTACATTTTTATTGTGTTTCCAGCTTGTGGACAAGCTCAACACCAACACAGAGATGGAGGAAATGATCAACGACTACAACATAGTAAGTAATCCATCAAAACAATATAAAAGGGTTTTTTCATGAACTGGAAATATAGGGGAAAATTCTCCCTTTAACTTTTTGATCTTGTGTTTAGTTGAAAGCCGAGAATGACAGCGAGGCAGAAAGCATCGATAACATCTTCACTGAGAGGAGAGAGTAAGTGCACGTGTTCTCATAAAGACACTTGTGTCTCCATTAGACAGTTTTATGTTCACAAATACACTTTAACGTATTTATTTTGTGAAGTATCATTTTCAGAATGAAGTACTAGGACATTATTTAATTTAGCCTGATGGCTAGTTTTCATGTGAGTCATAAAACATTTAAAAAGACTCAGATATGTGCAGGTATGAGACTTTTGAACACAAACACAACAGGAAACGACTGCTTGTTATGTAAAGATGAAGCAGCAGTGGAGTTTTCTTAATAAAAATAAATGCCGTGTAGATCCGTGAGCAAACAAACACGTGGAGTGTGTTTTATCTGAAACACTTGCAAACTGTTTTCAAACCACCGTAAATTGAGGTTTGTATAACGCTGCACATTGCTGCTGGTGTTGTCGAGTCATGAAGAGGTAAAAACTCTTGTAAACCATGTGACTTCATCGTTCTAGTGCCGTGCAAACAAGGATAAAGCTGTCGATCTAACTGGGCGCTCACACACTAACACTAATGGCTCAGATTACAGGAAGTGTTCTGTACTTGAATATTGTTCTTCTAGTGGTCAAAAAGTGGAGTTGGGGTTGTTGCAGACTCCTCGCAGCTGACAACAGTGTACTAATGGAAGTATCCGGGCAACAATGCAGGCCGTGGAGTTAAGATGTTGCAAAGAAGCTCCTTCAGTGACCAACAGTACAGCTCTCACACAATGATTTTGTGACCCGTGAAATGATAATACTCAGCGGTGTTTATCAAACAGCAAGGTTGCCACTGAATGGATTGTATTTGCTTTCTTATCATCGTGCATGTCACTCTTCTCTCCTGATATATGGATCCTCAAAGTACTCCTGCTCCTCCTGCTCCTCGTCTATCTGTCTGTTCATTGGTTCAAAGCTGAATGTTTGATGGGTCGGGTGTCTTCCCGTCGCCGAGAACTCTGTTGACACAAAATCCTCGTCGCCCTCCTCGACTTCTTGTTGTAACTGCCGATGCCTGTAGTTGTGGAAGAGCTTGTACCAGGACGGCCCCTTGACGGCACACACGATGAGCATGGAGGTGGCCACTGCCAAGACTGCGACGGATGCTGTGAATTTCCACGTGTTGCCGAGCGCAGGAGTCGGGTCTAGTTTGGGTTTGAGGATGGAGACGGGGTTATAAGCTTGCATTTGTGCGTCCACATATTTAAGTGGAGAAAATGATCTGCAGCTCTCGATGTCGTACCTTTGCTGGTGCTGTTGTTCTGACCGGTTGACTGTGTGGTCGTCATAATAACTGATGGGCCCGACGTCTGTTGAGGGTGGACCGGTGTTTTTGGTTTCTGAGGGTCTGGAGTGACGCTGGGTAATAATGTGGAGTACAGTGCTGCAGCATTAAGAAGATCTCGTCCAGCCTGCTCTGCTGGAGATGCACAGATGACCTGTGGTCCTCCTGCAGCCACACACCATTTCCTTCAGTACATGCTCTTTAAGTTACTAAAGTTAGAGAACAGTTTCTTCACATAGAAAGGGATTTTAAACACTGGCCTCATTATCTCTCTATACTACGCTCCTACTTGTCTCTACTTGTACTTGTTTTCATTCAAAGTAGTGTTTTTGGCTTTAATACTGGGATAAATCTTTAAGAATGATGTGAAAATAATGTAGTTCACTGATTGATCCAAGAGAATCACTGAAATCTGCAACATGGGACATATGATTTAATAATCAAGCTACCAACATTTTCCTTTAAGTAACCAGACCATCGCTCAGTTTCCCCAGTAGACATTTTTGGCTCACTAAGGCAGAGCATTCAACTCTATATGGGAACCAGGTTGTATATGGTGGGTGCTCTCCTGCATATATGCTGCTCTTTTTATGGTACGGCTTTATGGTAACCATCACCAAAGTGTCACCACATCACCTGTCTGCAGTTTAAAAGGAAGCAGACAGCAGTGTGAGCTTTAGGTTCTTTAGGTAATTCTGGCTTCCAGTAACATCAGTTGCCAAAAATCTTTCAAATAAGGTTCAAATAAAACCTCCATACCAGCCGTGCGAGTCTCTTACATGGCTCATAGATTGTAAGTAAAAATGTGCCACTGCAGATTCAAGCAAGATACTCCGTGTCTACTAAAATTCCTTCAAATAAAGATCCACTGCTCAAAGAAAGTTCAGGAACACTTTGAACACATACTGGTCTCAGTGGGGGGAAAGCCATGCTGGATACTGATATGGACCGGGGAATGTTTTAGGAACGAAAAGATGGGAATGAAAATGATCAACCTAGAGAGGGCCGAATTCAAAGACACAACACAAATAAAAGTGAAGCAATGATGCAGCCAGTCTGTTGTCCCGATCCCTGATATCAGGCAGGTGCCGTTGCCTAGCCTGTAGACATCTGTGTGTCCCCCCATAGATATGCCTCCCCAGACCATTCCTGACCCACCACCAATCTGGTCATGCCGAACGATGTTACAGGCAGCATAACGTTCTCTACAGCTGCTCCAGACCCTTTCACATGTGTCACGTGTCCTCAGCACACTCATGAACTGTGTTTGTGTTCCTTTCTTTTTTTGAGCAGTGTTTATAGTTTTCAAACTGCTGTAATTGACTCATTAGCTCCCAGAAAGGGTCACAGGTCAGCCAACATTTAAAACTGTGATGAAAACTACTACCCATGGTAACATTTGCTGCATCGATCTGTCCAATGATGGTCAGCAGTGGACAGGAACAATTCCAGGGGTTTCCCTGTAGGTTCAGTACCTGATGGGACCAGACAGAGCGAGGTAAATGAAATAATAACACATCCTGTACAGGAAACACTTACATGTGCAGCCCTAAATCCCCATACACATGCATGCATTTCTTTATGCATGTCATGTCTAGATTAGTTCTAACTAAACTCCAAGTTAGCAGATTCTTTTTGGAATGCTCGTTTTACCTGTAACTTGTTCAGCCCACTGATCAGCTGTGCAGGGAGGCTTGTTAGCAAGTTGTGGGTCAGGTCCAACTCTGTCAGGACCTCCAGGTCACTGAAAGCCTGAGGGTGAAGGCTACAAAAACAGCACAGCAGAATTATATTACACTTGATTACATACCACACTGTACTTGGATATATTACTAACATGCAACAGTAGTAAGTTTTAACAAGTATGCACCAATATCAAAATCAAACCAGTTTAATGGTTGGTGTTTAACACACAGTATACTTAAAGCAGCTAATTAGCATTTAGCTAGAAGTTAGACTTTTGCTAGCCTACTGACCTGCTGATGTTGTTTCTGGCGAGAGACAGCACTCTGAGGTTTGGTACCACAGAGAAGTATTTGGCTGGAATAGCAGTGATCCAGTTAGCATCCAAGTGAAGCTCTACCAGGCTGGGATAGCTAGCTAGTGCTTGTTGGTCCGTGTGATTCAGAGTAATTAGGTTCCCTTCAATCATCAGTTTGGTAACATTTACATTTTTGGAGTTTTCAGGGATGACTTGAAGATGTTTGTTGGTGAAGTTTGCTGTCAGCTGATGGGTGGAACAGGAACAATTCACTGTCTCATTATTTTTCACGAGCCCTACAGTGAGCCACAGCAGGAGGAGAGGCTGCCAGCACCTCTCCATCACACCACACTGAAAGGAAATGGATACAAAGTCCTGTAACCAACACGTGACAGAGAAAACACGCTCATTCCTTAACAAAACCAGTAATTAATTCATTTTTTGCCTGGTAGAATTCAGCTTTTTGATTGAAAAAGCATTACTACGGCACAGATATCGACGGTTGCAAATTATGTAGTTGGACTAAAATAATCTGACTAACATCAACTCCATTTATACACAAGGTTTGCATAAGTTACAGTTATTTAGCCTGTCAGTAAAATGTATTTTCTGAAATACATGTTTAGCTCCTCCCCCTTTAAGCCAGCGTTCTTTGGATTGGCTGTGCCTCTTAAAAACAAGGTTGCGTGACACGGTAGCACCTGAAGACCACAAAGAGGTGAAAAATCTCAGTGTATGCTGTGAAAAGTGTGCAGGGGTTAAAAGTGTGAGACAAGATTTTGTAAATAAGTATTGGCCAATGTTTACACTAAGCACAGCATGTCATGAGGACAAATACTCACAAATACTACGAGTGATACAAAGTGCCATAAATGTGTATTCTAATGGCCAGCAGGGGGTGCTGCAGAAAGTCTAATATATGGCGACAGTAAAACAGTGCTTGGGTCTCTTGATCACTGACCTTATTATCACTTTCACGATAAGCTGATGGTCTCAGTTTCACGTGAAAACAAAACTACACTGATTTTTCAATGATGGCCCCTTAGAATCAAAAAGCAGGATAAAACTTTACCACAACGTCCGTGTGTGCCTGTTACCAAACAGCAGCATGGTGACAGCTTGAGGCTTTACAACATTTTGTTTAAAGTGTTTGATTCAGACAGCAGGTAGGCGGAGCGCAGCTCGCTGACATGACTGTACCTGTTCTCACTGACATCACAAAGAGCAGAAGGAAAAAAACTGTTCAGAATCTGATGAAAATACCCTTTAGAGTCGGGAGCTATTAAGCCATCTAACCTGAGGATAAAAACATTACCCATCATTGCACGTCATGTTCCTCTTTAAATATACGACTCAGCGTTGGACTCCATTAACAGAAAACATTATGCCCTCATATTTCTATGTGAATTCTTTGTATGTGCAGTGAACTGAGAAATCGGGCACTTTGCAGCATAAGCCCGAGGTCAGAGTACAGTAGAGATAAAGCACCGTGTTAGGGAGTGAGTGCACACTGATGCTGGAGTGTCTTTTTCACGTCTTACAGAGAAAAGAAACTTCAGCGCATGTTCTCCTTTAAAGGACACGTGTAGAAACGTGTCTGCTGCCTAACCTCGCACTTCTGCATCTCACAATCACAATTCCTGTCTGGTTTTCACACTGTTTCTCTTTATACTTGTTGTGTAATCATCTTTTACTAATGAAAAGTAGCAGAAGAATCTTACCTGTTCTTCTACACGCACTAAGGTGAACCTTTAGTCCTCTGTTACTCTCACGCAGTCAGCGTACGAGTGACCTTTGTTCCTTGTAAAACAAGTGTGCACTCTGTGCTAACTGTTTATGATTGATCAAGTTGGTCCTCCCATCTTTGCTGTCTTCCTTCTTCTGCCTACAAGTATCTCTTAGGTTACTGTTGGAAATGGCTCATCTAAATATATATGTGAACTAGTTCAAGGTATAATTCTGCAAATGACTGAATATGATTAATGACAAGCATTTTAGTTCTTTTAATGACCTCTTCTTACGGAGAGATGACGGCTGAATGGAAAAGAAAGCATAAAGTAAGGAGAAGAGTGTGAAAGATCAGACGGAGAAAAGAAAAAGTGGATGAAAAGCAGGTAGAAGATGAAAGAGGCCAGTGTTGCTGCTGCTTCGTCTCAGCAAACATACCTGTGCGCCTGTGTGGACACGGCAAACCCAAGTGCGTGTACTCTCACTCTTGATATTGTAAAATGTTTCAGCAACATTTGCAAACTATTGTAAACATTGTAATGATTAATAGTACTGTGAAAGTGAGCAGGCACACCAGCAGCAGCAGACTGGGTTACATACAGCTGAACAAGAATTCCCACATTCCTACTCTTCCATTGAAGTTCTGCTGGAGGTTTCTTCCTGTTAAAAGGGAGTTTTTCCTTCCCACTGTCGCCAAAGTGCTGCTCATAGGGGGTCATATGATTGTTGGGTTTTTCTCTGTATCTATGAAGCGCCTTGAGGCGACTTTTGTTGTGATTTGGCGCTATATAAATAAAATTGAATTGAATTGAAGTAGAGACTGATGTAAATGTGATGGAGCTGCATTGCAGCCCGACTGCACCGTCTCTGGGAAAGTCGGGTTTCAGCACAGAGGAGGGAATGTTGAGACTGGAGGAGCTGATCTACATCACAGGGGTCAGGTTCAAGTGTAACCGTATGATGTGAATATTCAAGAGTTTGGTGCTGTAGTCTTCCTCCACCAGTCCCAGAGCAGGGGTGTCAAACATAAGGCCCATGGGCCAGGATCAGCCCTCCAAAGTCTTCAGTCTGGCCCACTGTGGAAAATGTGAAGGAGGGCATAAATCTTCTACGGTGAGGACGTGCTCCATGACCACGTACTGTACCAAAGTAAATAAGTCGTAGATAAAGCAATAAACGGCAGAAAGTTCCTCGTTTTTCACTGGCTGCTATAGAAATGTATCATTCTTATGTTCGATTCACCATAAACAGAAACAGAAAGGACAAAAATGTTCATTGTTGAATTACAGGACAGTCTGCACAACACAGAACCCAATTTAACTTATTTATGGTTTAGCTCAGTGGGATGATCAGGAGGTCATACGCCGTGTGGCCGGAGAGCGGTAGGCCCGGGTTTGAGTCCGAGCCGCACTAAGCTGCATGTCTCCCCCCCCCACACACACACACACACACTCATGTCTCTATGGAATAAGGGCTGAAAAGGCCCCAAAATTAAAAAGAAAGCTTATTTGTTTCTTACAGTTTAAGTGCAAAGACACTGAGATGTATTATTGAATTGCATTTGTGTTTTTATGTTAAAATATCTCAGAGAAAGAGGCGTTTCACTGATGCGGCCGGCTTCACATCATAGTTATGCTTCAGTCCTGTGATGTAGCTGAGCAGGAAACAGGAGGAAGCTTTGACCACCGCTGCTTGATTCTGTCTCCGTTTGTCGTTGGTTGGTGTAGTAAAGAATGAAAATTAA
The DNA here is from genome assembly GCF_965226115.1 of Aulonocara stuartgranti. Taxonomy (NCBI): domain Eukaryota; kingdom Metazoa; phylum Chordata; class Actinopteri; order Cichliformes; family Cichlidae; genus Aulonocara; species Aulonocara stuartgranti. The sequence goes on from NC_138960.1 coordinate 3,740,845, forward strand.
TTTAAGAAACAACAACAGTTTTTTAGGTTCTTCGTCTGCTTTGCCTTATTTTTCATGTGGAACGTTTTGCTTGTGCAGTGTTCAGTCAGGGCCTCCGTAGACTCAGAGGAACCCGAGGAGGTGGGTTGCAAAGCAGCTTGTGCATGTGCCACAACTTAAGCAGCTTAGATAGCCTGACCCGATGTTAGCTGATGTGTAGAAGCATGTCAGCTGATGTGGGCTGTTATTGAACTGTAAACTCTTTGGCTCCCTTTATCTGTCTGCGTGCACTCTGTCCACTCTGTTTGCTCTGCAGGAGAGAGGAGGCAATCAGGGCCATCGAGGAGGAGATCAGGAGAGAGAGGCGCGTTGCTGATGAAGTCGTCCAAGCAATGCCGGCAGCAAAGCAAGAGAAATATTTCACCATGACAACCACTAATGAGGAACTGCTGCAGGTGAAGCTGTAGTTGTTATGGGGAAAGAGGAGATTGGTTCATGTCAGGCATGATGAAATCTCACTCTGGCAAGTACTCAGCTGATTCTTTTGTTTTGCAGGAGCTGACTGTTCTCCAGGAGGAGCTGGACGTGCTAATAACGAGGAAGGAGGACTATGAAGCAGTGAGTCGGGTGGAGGGGGCGGTGTGAGCGAGGTGGAGGAACAGCATGGCTGCGGGTGTTTTACGTGAACGATCCTCGTTGCAGGAGCTGTCCCACTCTCAGATAAAGCAGGAGATGGTTCGGCTTCATGAGACCTTGTCAGCGCTGGAGGCCAAACGAGACACGATGGAGGCGGAGCAGAAGAGCCTGGGTTCACCCCAGGAAGAGAGAGAGAAGTTATTTAAGCAGGTGTGTGCGCTGGTCATTGCTACATCAGAGGACGGGAGGGATTTGATGAAATATCACAGAAACTTTTACAAACAGGAAATAGATTTGTTTGTGTTCCTGAAACGGGCTTTTACAAGGATATCACATGAATTCAGTTTCAGTCTGGTTGAGTAGTTTTAGTCATGTTGAGGAATTCGGTTCCTCAGCGTTCACTGGCTCCACACATTCAGGGTCTGCACGGCAAAAACCCTCTTTCAGCATTAAAAAGCAACTATAGCTGCGACATTTGGGTCCTGGTACTTTATTTTGTTCGCCGATGTTCTCTGATTAAGTAAACTTAATAACACTGAAGTTTAGATGATCTAATGCTAACCCAGGCTACTGTGGTAATGTGCAGTAGGGCTGTTCTTCATCCTAAACGTGTGCATTGATTCAGAGAGTCAACAGCACCATCATGTGGTCAAACTGATGAATGGATTGTAAACAGCAGTGAGCAGAGCTCCTGAAGCTTGATGTTAGCAGACGTGAAAAACCAAAGACTGAAGCTGTGCTTCTGTTCTCCAGGTGAAAGAGGACAACCAGGAAATTGCCAGCATGGAGAGGCAGTATGTACTCATTACAAGTACTTAGATACTCGTCACTTCTGTGTGTGCGTGTAAGAATATGTGTATATTGTGTGTACTCAGGCTTACGGAGATACGGGACAGGAGAAGACAAATCACAGAGGAGATCCGACACCTGGAGCAGGACTCAGAAGCAGCTCAGGGTAACCCACAGGATGAGGGTGGACTCTAAACCTGAATCACCTTTGATGTGATTTCAATATTCTGAACATTCCTACAGGCGAATGTCAACAAAAATACAAAGAGCTGAAGAGGAAGGAAGAGGAGATCAACCGTGAGTCCCAGTCGAACCGAACACGTGTGACATAGGCAGCATAGTCGAGCTCATTTAAAGTTAAGGTGTTTCGAGAACATTTCTTACGTACTGTGTCCGTTTATTGCAAAAGAAAAAAATGAACACATACAACAGTTAACGGAGCGACTGAGAGGAGACGGTCAGTCGGTCAGCGTCACAGGCGACTGACAGACACACAAACTGCATCTTGATGTCTTGGACTGTGGGGCAGAGTAGTTGAGCAGATGCAGGCTGACAGGCATGTATTTGTTCATCTGTTTAATCAACACTGATGATCCCACATTTGGGAATGTGGGGGCTGATGCAAACACTGCATGTGAAAGCATGAAACCTAATTGATGACAGTTAGGAGTCACCAAAACACAGTAGTTTGATTTCCACTGTCAGGAGGAACTAGAGGGAACCTACTGTCTACTAGCAGCGCATGGATATAACCTCTGTCCTCTTCTCAGGGTTCCTCGAGTCATTTGAGGAGTCCAGGGCTCAGGAGGAGGAGAGACTAAAGCAGGGCCAGGAGAACATTGTCTCACTCCTGGAGCACTGCAGCAGGGTGAGGAGCACTGATGAAATGGGAGGACAAACACAGCGTGGTCCACTGCACTAACTGTGCATGTCTTTGTAGAACATGTTGCGGCTCCGTCAGGTGGATACAGTGACAGCCAGTGAGCTGAGGGACATGCAGGAAGTGCTGGTAAGCAAGGAGACCGAGGTGGTCCAGTCAGAGAGCACCGCTAGAGGACTGACGACAGGTGGGTGACACGCACACAGTCGGGTTTCCCTCACTTCTAAAGAGATCACATTAATTTATTTCTAACCTTAAAGTCTGGAACATTTACGTCCCGACAACACGAGCACTGAACAAAGCCCCTTCTCTGCCCCTGCACAGAGTCCCAGCGCCTGCAGCAGGACCTGGAGAAGGTGCAGCAGCTGGAGGGGAAGATCACAGGTGAGCTGAGCACCCTGCAGGAGCGTGTCAGCACCATGCAGTCTGAGCTGCATACCTACAGGGACCTGGACACCCTCAGGCTCACAGCTGAGGAGAGGAAGAAGGTAACTGCAAACTCTTTGTGCTGAAGGTCTCTTCCTGTTAAAAGGGAGTTCTTTCTCACCACTGTCCCCGAGAGCTTCCATACTGGAGATCAATAATGGAGCTCCGTTTTAAAAAATGAACTGACTATACTTTGTTTTCTCTCCTTGTGCTGCAGAGGCTGCAGGAGGAGCAGGTGTCGCTGACTCAGCGTCGAGATGCATTTGGACAGCTGCTGGAGGAGATGAACCAGAAACATGAAGCCCTGAAGACCAGACTGCAGGAAAATGAGACTCATGCTCAGGTTAGTCGTGTTTTGGTACACAGGAAACAGACTGAATCTTCTGACTCAGCTCGCTCCTCACCACCTGCCTTCCCGTCTTCAGCTCACAGCAGTCTTGTGTTTTGTGTTGCTTTATGTGTCTGAACGTTAGCTGGCTAACCTGGAGAGGAAATGGCAGCACCTGGAGCAGAACAACTTTGTGATGAAAGAATGTATCCTTTAGAAATATGACGTATGAATTCATCCACACTAGAAGCCCTCTATTCAGTCTCCAGCATCCAGAGAAAGTGAGATTTTTAAACACTGGGACCAGTTCTTTACAGCTTTGGTAGCTTTTGGAGGTAATTAAAGGAGCAGTACTTGTCAGATGTGTGCATACATTTAATTTTATTTTCCAGCTCTCGGTTTGTCTGCCCGGTTTGTGTCTTCTATAAACCTCTGGTCTCTGAGACACCAGGTCTGTGAGCTCAGTGATTTTTCCTTAACTGCAGCGTCAGTCATCGCCTCCAAATCCCAGGAGAGCGACTACGCCTCAGTTGCCAAGAGCGTCTCCCAGCAGGTGGCCGATTACAACAAGAGCCTCATAGAGCTGCTGCAGAACAACATGAGTTAAAAACAAAAGGCTTTATTCATTTGGTTCCAGGTGAAGCTTTCTGACAGGCTCATGGTCATTAAAAGCAAAATGTGTTGAGTGTTTATACCCAAATAGCTTCTCAGTCATTCAAAGGCAGAGATTGTGCTGCATTCTGACAGCAGCTTCAAGTAGAGATGTAAATGTAAAACGGTGAGCTAATTTAAATGTTTCATAGGTACTGTCTGTTTATTGCAAAAGAAAGAAATAAACATACTACAATTAACTGAGAGACGGAGACATACAGATGCATCAGTTAAACGAACGTACATGTCTAATGCATCATGGGAATCCCCCGGCAGCCTGCGTCTATTGCAGCATAACTAAGGGAGGATTCAGGGTCACCTGGTCCAGCCCCAACTATATGCTTTAGCAAAAAGGAAAGTTTGAAGCCTAATCTTGAAAGTAGAGATAGTGTCTGTCTCCTGAATCCAAACTGGAAGCTGGTTCCACAGAAGAGGGGCCTGAAAACTGAAGGCTCTGCCTCCCATTCTACTTTTAAATACTCTGGGAACAACAAGTAGGCCTGCAGAGCGAGAGCGAAGTGCTCTGATAGGGTGATATGGTACTACAAGGTCGTTAAGACTGTATATAAAAGATGGGCATAGTTTCCAGGTCTAGAAATTGAATGTATAGAAGTGTTTAGGCGTTCCCTGTGCCTGATTTGGCACCGTTCCTTCCTGATGAATCCCAAAAGTAATTTGTGCTGCTAGCTGGAATCAAACCAGCAACTTTTTGCTTACCAACTAAAGCTTCTTAAAGACAACAGTCCACCTTTAGTTAGCCTGCTAGCATTCACTGCTACTTTCAAACTATCGAGCTAGTTAGCTGTACAGAAGCTAAAATGTTGACAAAGCTGTATGTTTAACCACAAAGAGACTGATTGCAGATGTCAGGGTAATCTCGTCTTGTCACAGTAAAAGCTGGAGTTGATCTTGATAATATCTGGTTTTCATGGCTGGTCGTTTACCCAACCAGGAATCTAAACGGTGCATCTTAATGTGCACAGCAAAATACAGGCTGCAGCCAAATCTAAAGGACAGACGGACACGTTTTATTTTTATTTATTGCTTTTAATTACAGAAAAAAAACAGGAACAATTTGCATAAAATCCAAATTCCACTCTAGAAATATTTGACCTTTCTGGTGTGCAGATATCAAAGAGTACAGTAAACATTGATGAACAGTACAGCATTTTTCTAACCATTCAAAGGTCAATAAAATGAAACTTGGGTTTATTTGGTGTCCTCAGTATGTACACACATGAATCCCCTCTTCTTCATCCACATCTTCTCACTGCTTGTGATCCAGAGCAGTGGGATCGTCAAGCCTTGAATGAAAAGGAAGAACTTCAAAGGGAAACATGAATAAAGCCCATCTACAGTTTTTTTGTTTTTGTGCATCTCTTCAGCAGTTTTACATGAAATATCTTGTCGTCGCCACCACTTGCTTCTCTTGTCACCCAATTTAAAACATCTGGGGAGGATCCAAACATGTATGCATAGATCAACTAATGCACTGACAGCAGGCTGAGCAATGATGGAGGACAGACGCGGCACAAAAACAAGCACCATATCCACAAAGCTCTGAAAACAACCACTGAACAGCCTGAGTGCATCAAATGGCGACCAGAAACGTCAGCGTCTTCATTAATAAATAAAACAATCCTACATTTGTGTTAGCGACGAGTGTTCTCGAACTGATCTCATTTATTTTGTACTGACAACTTAATTGCTTAAATAAATGTTACATATGGAACCCAAAGAAGAGGTGGGAATTATGTTTTTGTCAAACTGCATTTAAAATTCTAATATTAAAATGTGTCAAAGCAAGCTCATCACCCGCTTTCAACTATAGCCAGCTAGCTGCTTGGAGCAAGAACAGCAATGGTGCTGAAGACATTCAACAGAAATGTGGGAACAGCCTCCTCTGATTATTTATAACCAAGTTTGTTTTACAAGGCAACTCGTGCTGCTCAGTTAAGCTGCCAAGCTTCTGAATGGCTGCTCAAAAGGCTTCAGACGTCACTGGTTAATAAGCTAATGTTAGCTAAACAGAAAACTAGATTATAACCTTATCCAAGTTGTTAGTGCTGCGAAGGAATATTACACTAGCAGCTAGATTCAGCATTAGTTACTCTAAGCTGTGCTGACTGACTAATGTGGGCAGCAGTTTGCTTGGAACAGTAAAGACTGATGTGAAAAGTGAAGCCAGTGCCTTAAACGTGCAGTATTATTCTCAGTGGCCATCAGGGGGCGACCACTATGGTTATCGAGTTGTGACGTGTCACCGACAGGTCATCAAGCCGTGTCACAGATTCTCCTCACCTGCCAGTTTGAGGCCCGGTAACAAACATCACTAACCAGTGGGTGATATCACAGTGGGTGGGCCCATTGTGTACACCGTCTATGCCACAGGGTTGTAGTGGCATAGTTGTAGTTATCAGCTAAAACATAAGGGAACAGCGACAGACAAACTCCATTATAAACTAAAAACAGATTAGAAAAATCTTAGATCCTCCTTAAAAACTTAACATTGGGTTATGAATTAAGCCACCTTTAATTACACTTATATTCTACATGATCAACAATTAATTGATGTACTCTCAACCACTTTGGGGCTCCATATTCACACCTTGCCTTCTTTAATCTGTGTCACAAAAACCTCAAGAGAATATTTATCGCTTTAAATCTGCTGTTCTGCTTTTCCACATCAAAATAACTCTAAAGTCCACCTTAAAATATTCAGAAATCAAAACTGTAGATCTTTTCAATTGATTCAGTTGAATCCAGAAAGTGTCAGGTGTCTGTGACAGCGTTGAGTTCAGCCTGTAACTGTCAGAGGCTGGACCCACCCAGTCTGCGCTCTACAAGTCAGTTTCCATGTTACAGCTTCTGCCCACAGCACGAGCGCTTCGTGGGAACGCTGTATGACACTTTGCCATTTAGTAGATCAAATTAAAGGCTAACTTTGGTTGAAAGAAGACGAGTTTTGCCTTTCAAACACTCCACTGATAATTGGTCTGGAGCTTCCCGGATCAATGACGATTCCAACAGGCCAAACTATCAAACTGGACCCACCTCAGACCAGTAGTTGCTGTAAATACACCGGCCCAGGTAACGCTGGAGGAGGGGCCCGAGGCAACACTTCTGCTGCTCGACCATGTTTGGGCAACACAGGGTAGCTAAAGTTGGCCAAACGTGAACATGGTTACAGCAGAGAAAAGGATGTTTCCCAACAATGCAAGTGGCCTAAACTTTAATACTAATTAATGCAAAATGTTGGAGGGGGCTTGGATATGAAGTAAACTGAACACGTTTGCCTTTCTGACACGACGAGCCAGCACGTCTCAGTTTGATGCACACTCCGAGCATGGACGCTAAAAGGAAACAGCTACTAAGGTTTAAGAGAAAAATAAATAAATCAGAGCAACATGTTGAGGACCAAACGTGCTGCCTGGAACAGAACTGGTCTGACTCATTACCTGGAATCTCAGTTTTATTTCTACAGTATGTCGCTTCAACTTTTTCCACTGTTAGCCATCAAAATTGGTTCTACACCTGAAACGACGTTTTACACAAAATGCTGATCAGTTGGCCAATTCATGCAGATTTCAAATGAACACCAATAAAATGTTTACGTGAACGTGTATCCGGTGCACAATGTTGTAGTGGCTCCTGCTTCTCTATAGTGCATCTGACCAAAAAAAAGAACTTTTAAAAAATGGAAAACAATAAGAAAATTAAATTACAAAGCAGCAGCAATTACCCTTCAACTAAAAACACACCAAGTGGCAAAAATGCGTGAGATCCGTCCACTCTGAATCAGCTTCCTCTTTAAACATACATTCAAAAACCTTACAGCAAAATTGAAAACAAAATCCATCTTTGATTCGTAGTCTTTGAAAACTGCTGTACAATAAAATCGTGAACAGTTAAGAAAAGGCATAAATACGCTCTTACAAAGAAGTGTTTAAGAAGCTCCCAGTCGAGACCGAAGGCTCCGCTTAATGTTAAAACTAAATATCCTCAAAATAGCTTTCACTTCCTAAGAATTAATAAGTTAATCATTTCCGACCCTCAGTGCAAAAATATCAAAAACCAACTGAAAGGGGGTGGGGCTTCGAGTCACATGGACAGTTTGCGTGTGCAATGAGTAATCCCCACGGGATGAAGGTTTCTTCCAGGCACGAGTACTCGGGCTTTGTCCACGGAGCCCTTGGCAGGTCGGTCCTGTTCAGAGGATGCGGTGGCGAACACAGAAGCTTGATCACGCTGCTCACAAACAGCTCCCAGGGAAGAGGCTGCCGCCATGGAAACGAGGTCGCAGGAACTTCCTCCATCCTCCTCGTGTTCTTCAGTCAGCGTTGTCAGGGCCGTCTGAGATGTGGGACGGTGCGTACTTTAACCGGAACCCACCTGTGACACACAAACGCACAAACATCAGCTCGCAGTGGTTCATCACAGCACGACTACATGACACCAACAGTGTTCAGTGATGCCGAGCGTGTTTGCTGAAGAACAAACAGAGAAAAGGAAAACGTTACTATTTCACGGCCCGCGCTTCAGGTTTGTGTTATGACTGTGGTTCAACAAACCCACACACACTTATTTTGTGCACTACATTACTCTACCTGTGAGGAAGGACAACTGCAACTGTAAAACCCATCACAGCCCTGAAGTGTGAGCTGGTAATACTGAAGATTATACATTTGTACACAGTAGTGCGATTTATACCAATACAGCGTGAATGTGCAACACACTACAGCAAGCTGTGCGGGCAGTATCGCCTGCATCACCTGCCAAGACTGCAGACGCACTAATGCAGAAGAACACAGCAGCGCTAATGGCCAAACAGGAGGATGGAAGCGTGTCACAGAAAACAAAGTTCAATGCTTTCACTCCACAACAGCATCACTGCAGCGCACGAGCATGTCAAACACCGGCACCCTGGAGCTGTAACTCTGAATGGGTCCATGTTGATCCCTTTCATTTATTTTGATGGTCCTGTCGAGTAACGGTAAAAATACATTTGATCATTTTTAAATTCATGCGTTTCCTGAGTCATTAATTTTCCGTGGGAAGACACAACGGGGCGATATTCATAAGTGGGCAGAGAACGCGAGGTTTACCCACAGGAAGTGGAGGTTAGTCGACTACCAAAATAATCTTTAGTTGCAGCCCTAGGTGCCATCAGCCTGTCCTAACCAAACTGTTTCTGTGGAAACGTCAAGCAAAAGTGCAGATAAACAAAAACCCTACACTGCCTCGTTTGTGTTCAAAGTACCTTCAGAAAACCTGACCTTTGATCTTGAGGTCAAGGTCACTGAGATTTGAACTTGGACCCACAGTATCAGTGAGAAATCCCACACCGCCTCATTCTCGTACACAAACTTTGGCCTTTTATGGCTGATAACTGTACTTGTTTGTATTCAGCTATTACTTTGATTTTAACGTAGGAGGTGACACTGCGGTGTTGCACACATGCTGCATCTCACTACAATAATGTGAGCGACGCAGATTCTTCTGCCATATCTGAAAGCGCATGTTGTGAACCATGCACAGCTGAGTAAAGACAGCTACAAATATACTTCATGTGGAGGATCAGCGCTGCCTTCTAGTCTTTGCTGAGTGTTGGGTGTCGCTGTTACCTTGTTGTGCGGAGTCAATGGAGGGCTGGTTGCATTCGTGAGCAAAGTGGCCGCTCACACCGCAGTTATAACAGGACACGTTCCCGTTCTTCTTATTGACGCCACCTCCCCCCAACAGAGAGGGAGGCAGCATCCCCAGGGGAGGGTACACATGCTGGTAGACATGGTGGCAGAACGAAGTGTTTGGAGCCATCGGCTGCTGGAGGCTGTAGCTGGCGGCTACCACTGCTGTAGCCTGCGTGGCCAGCATGTGCGATGGTACCTCTGCATGACTTTGGGTGTGAGTGTTAAGGTAAGGGGATGGATGTGCTGGAGCAGCACTGGGGAAGTAAGGGGGCATGGAGGTGGGTCCGTTGGCCTGGTGAGGAGGGTGAGCCTGGGTGAGGTAGCTGCTATTGCACAGGCTTGTGATCTGGAAGAGCGGTGGAGGAACACTGAACATCTGGTGCGCTGCTGCCATCTGGTGGCCAGGGAAGAATAAAGGCGTCTGACCCGAGGCGACGCTCACACTGCTGCTTCGGCTGCCGCAGTTATTGTGACAGCCACACGTCCCGCAGCCCATTGGCAGCTGCTGCGGTGCTGCTGGCTGCTGGAGAGTGAGAGGGCTACCAGGAGCGACCGGGTGCTTCCAGTGGAAGCACTGCTGTTACTGTAGGATGTAGAGTCGCTGTGTGCCGTGCTGTGTGTAAGTGCTGGGCTAGAGCTCGGGGCAGGTCCAGGGGTGTGTGTGGGCACAGCTGGTGGAACAGCAGCTTGTACTTGTCCAGGGGCCACGGGTGCCCCCAGAGATGGCATTGGGACGGGGGGCAGGGCGTAGGGAGAAGGCAGGGCAGACGGTAAGCCTGGGCGCTTGCTTTGCGATGTCTCCACATGTGGTAGAGAAGAGGCCAGGCCCGGGCTGATGTTGGCTGGGTCTTGGCAGGTTAGTATTGGAGAAGACATGACGCTGACGGGTCTGATTGGACCCTGGTGTGAAACCTGCGGTGCAGCAGGTGAAGATCCACTCCCCGGCGCTCCGTCAGTGCCGCCCTGGCTGTGAGACAAAGCCGTTTTGAAGCCCTGGATCAAGGGCTGCATGGCAGAAGTTCCTGCAGGATGCAGTCCAGTAGGTGGAATCCCAAAGGTTTGGACAACATCCCTCTTCTCCGGGTCGTCCACAATTCCAGAGACGGCTGGAGGCAGTGTGGGCATCGGAATCATTAGCGGCCCTGGTGAGGGCTTTCCCTCTGGAACCATGCTCTGGCCAGGAAGTGAACCCAATGGGAGCCCAGCATCCGCAGCTCCGTTGGGGAGTATGTAGCTCACATTATGCATGAAGGAAATATGGGGGAAGTCTGCTCTCCCCTCCAGGCTGCTAAAGGAGGCCTCCGCCAGCACAGCAGAGTCAGTCTGGCCGGTGAAGAACATGTCAGAGCCTGGTCCTTTACAGAGCTCGTCACAGGGGCTATCTGTATCTGACAGAGGACAGCAATGTCATCGCTTATCTTTACAGTGGCTGTATTTAGAAAAAGGGCGTGTGTGATAGTTTTACCTTTGTTGTGTTCATCCTCACTTTCCAGGCTCTCTGGTCCTCGGTGCTGTGGGCTGGATGGGGAGCTGCAGCTTTCTGACGATGAACCGCCATCTGCAACAACAACGTGTGTCAAAGCCAACCAGCGCCCATCTACTGTGTATGCAACAGGAAACACAGCACGATTGTTAACGTGTCCTTTACGATACGACAAGATTACTGATGAGTTTATTAAACTGGTGACTGAGACTCTGCTTCAGCTGCAATTCATGAGGAACTCCAGCCTGTAAGAGACGGCGTTATTAGTCATTTACTGTCTACGAATACCGTACCATGCAAGCAGCCACTAGGGCCATGTCACATGATAATACAGAAAAATAACTAGGCAACATAAAGGTGTTACATCGCAGTATCATTGCTACAGCAATACCATGTGTTTACATTCCTGGTGCGCACAACAGCGAGACAAGCCTGCACATGCCAGAGAGGGACGGCCTCTGATACAGTGTTGCCAACTCATCAGTAAGGAAAACAGCTATTGGCTGTCCTAAAAGTCGCTAAATGAGGTCATCACCTAATTTGCATAACTGGTCATGCTTATGTTAAAAAAACCAAACCACCCTAAATGCATTTAGAATATATTTAGAACTACAAATGAAATTCTTTTAAAAATTATTGTTTTAATGTCACGATCCCACCTCCTTCATCCAGGCTTGGTACTGGCAAAAGTGACCTGAAACAGGCACTCTGGCAGAGTTACTGTGTGTGTTTACGTCGTTTTAAACCTTCTGATCCACAAAAAGTACTGACTGCGTTACAGTCAGTGCGGGAGCAGCGGCTTCGCTCCTGCGCGATTCATTTGCAGTTTGGGCGCGTAGGGGTCAGCATCTCCTGCTCCGACTGCAGCTGTGGGCGACTGCTACGTGAGAATGACCCGCCGCCTGTGAGCGCTTTGGCACGGGCGGCACGCTGCTTGTTGAGAGGAACAGCGATGCGATACGTGCTTTCACGTCAAAAAGTGGTCATAAGTCTGACTAATAACACCAACAAAAGTCGCTTTTTAGAAAAGAAATAAGGTCGCTAAGTTGGCAACACTGCTCTGATGGACTTGGAGCTGCTTCAAAAGCATTCAACAAAGCACCGTCCTGTTGAAGTACACTGCCTCCTGCTACAGACGCTTACCTTTCCTCGGGGCTGCCACCAAACACCCGTTGGACACAAAGGACTTGCACTTCACCTTCTCCCTGAAAACAGGAGCACACGGGAGACCAGAGCGTTCATGTTAACACAGATGCAGCACACTGTACACTAACGCACAGACTGACAGAGCCAGAGTCTAATGACTGCTCAATCGTGTCACACAGGGTAAACGTGGAGCCTCTTAGCTCGTGAAGCAGACCTACCCTTCTGTGGGCAGCACTCTGCTCTTGGTTTTGGTGGCTGGGTGGCTTCTCTTGTCTGTGTCCTGGTGCTGTAAGAAAGCGAGGAGTCATTAACATGCAGCTCACAGCTCCCCTGGAATGACTCGATTTGCCATTAATCACTTTCAGCTGTTCAGCTAGCAGCGTATTAGGGGATCCCTACCAATTTACACAAATACTACACAGAGCTGGAGCATGAGTCAAAACAACAACAACAAAGAAAGAAAAACGACCCTGTGTAACACCAGTTTACACTGAGAGAAGGATTCTGAGGAGTCAACCCCATCCAGGGCTCTGAAATAAACGGGTTATGAGTGAGATGAAGAATGTGCTTTGTCAGCAGACTGTCCTCCACCTCAGTGTTTGAGCGTGTTAGCGAGATAGCACAGAGCACTCCCCTTCACATGGCACGTCCAATCACAGACACAGGAGCAGCTGGGTTAATGCAATCATAGCGGCCTTCAAACCTCTGCAGCCCATAATGATTAACAGTGTTGGTGAAATGGTGCTCACTGTGCTCTGAGCTTTACTCACAGGACTGAACCGAGCTGCTTCTGACAGCGGCTGGTGCAGCGAGGAGCTTACCTGCTGCACAAACGGAGCAGACTGCAGCACAGCAAGCTACCATTTCTACAACACTCGTGCCAGTGTTAGCAATCATATGGCTGCTGTGTGTCTCAGTGGCACGCTGAAGTACTGCTGAGCACGAGTAAGAACTTCTTTAATCAAAACAGGTTTCTGTATACGCAAGACAAAGAGACTGGCAAATAACCCGACCTGCTCGGCTTCCTGGCTGCTTCGCGGTGCGCAGCTCTTCTTCCTCCTCTCTGCAGGCCCATTGAGCTCTGCGGCGTGTCCTCCCCTGCGAGGGTCCACCTGGGAGCCTTTGGCACCCGACAGACCGCTGAGAGGAACACGTGCTTTTGGTTAATACGTTTACGTGCAGCTTTTTTCTGCTTCACTAACAGTTTTTTCAATTCTGGAGACAAAAACAGCGGTGAAGCAGAGATCATACTCACAGCTGGCATGGACTCTTGGACCCGTGCTTCTTCTTGTGTCCCTGTAGATACGACTCTAGATTTCACAGGGTTTAAACAAGAAAAAGTCAATGATGGAGGCGCTCATCCAACTCATTGTTCATTACAATTCACACATTATTACCCATCAAATGACAAATGTGAGCACAACTAGGGTGAAGCACAGTGCACAGGTTTGATTACATTCTGACAAAGGAGAAGCGATTCATGTGTACTGTTAGCAGTGGCTGTAGGACCAAAGACTCAAATTTCATTTAATACATCATTTTTTTACAGCTGGAAAGAGATAGCCCATCTCTGTGTCTGTAAGGTAAATGGCTTTAAAACTAAAAGTCGTCCAGGATTAACAAGCTTTATATAAAGTATGAGCAGGACGAGGCCGTGCTGACTGCTGCCCGTGGCACATGATGGGGCAAATATAGCTGTGAAATATGAGGATTTGAAACAGACTCAGCTTTTCCGACTGACCTCCAAAAATAAACACTAGTAAGACTCGAGCAGCAGGCCTGGTTAGCTGGCCATGCCTTTGTTTTGTCAGTGCCCACAATCACTTCTCAATCAGCGATTTACACACTTCCATGCACTCCTCCCCTCATCATGCTGCACTGCCACCAGTATCATAGAAAAACAACCCGCTCCCCCCAAAAAAAGAAAAACCAGAAAAAAAGCGCGGACCTGAAAGCTGCTTCTTCTCACCTTCCTCCTGACTGGAGGCATCGGAGCAGTCTCCCTGGTAGGCTGTGCCCAGCTGACAGTTGCCTGTTCAAAAAAACCCCCAAAAACACAGAAAAGGTGAAAACTAAAGCACAAGTGATGAAAACCACTTTGTTCCATATGTCTGATCACTCAAGACCAAAAACTGCACATCTGTAGCATTTTATTACTTTCATTACATAAATAGAGAAAACGAACTAAACAGGAAGCCAGAGAGGTTCAAAATGTAAAATCAATAAATACAACATTACACGAAACAGTTCTTGTTGCTTTCTCCGGCTATTGTAAGGCTCCATACATGAACCTGAACTGTGACTGCGCTCCCTCACAAAGGACCAGAGGACATTATGCTGGTGGACATGCGTGTTTCAGTGAGAGGAGGTGAGACCACCGACTCTTCTGCAGGATGATGCTGCAGCTTTCATTAACAGCTGACCTTTCAGACAATTGCATGATCTAACATGAATATGAGCATCTTGGCCTTATACTCACATCTGCTACAAGTAGGTTTAGCAGCATAACTGGAATCACAGTTGAAGAAGCTGCAGACCTTCCTGGCCTGCCTGAACAGCGGAGGTGCAGACAGGAACCTCTCTCTACAGGTGAGAGCAGAGAGACGGCATGAGTGAAACTGTTCATGAACAAACAAAAACCCTAAACTTAGACTTCAGAATGACACCATTACTCTGAACACAAACTCCTCCTCTGAGAACGTGTTTGGCACGATTATTCATAGAAATAGTCACTAGGACATAAAAACTGCACGCACAGGGTGGAGCTGACAATATTTCCGTTACATTACACGATCATAAAGGCTTGAAGAATTCACAAAAATATCCATGGACTTTCTTCTGCTTATCAATTTCAGATTTGCGGGAGTGCATGGAGAGGCTGGGTACAGTCTGTACCAGGGTTAACACAGTCACACTAATCACTGGGTGCCCCCGTTCTCGTAATGACTGTACCAACCCCCCAGTCCATAAACATTGAACCTGTCGTGCACTGTGCAAGTTTTAATGGCCCATAACTGCAGCCAACAGTGAAGCAAAAAGCTTTGCTCCAGCACTAGTTAAGCCTCGCCTTATACAAGATGAGACACAAGACAAAAGTCTGACAGTGGGCCGGACTTTGGATGCAAACAAAAACAGTCCAAGCAGATAGGTTTCAGTTTCCCCACTCGCTCCACAGTCTCACTTCACACTAAATGAAACTGGTGGAGAGGCCACACCCACTGTGTGGGTGTGTTTTATCAGGAATGAAAGGGAAAACAACAACAAAAACCTCTCTGGGTTGACTATCCCTTCAACCAAGAATGAAAACCAGCCCTGTTTAGCACGCCTGACATGTATTACAGGGACCCTTACAAAGCTTTGCAGATAATGGTCAGACCCATTTGACAGAATATCATGTTCAGCTGTGCTTTCTAGGTCAAGGGCCCCCGCTCCTTTCCCCACCCTCCAGTACTGGCATGATGGGGGTGACGGGGGTCCAAACACAGCCCCAAGTCATGTTTTACAGTTTGTCCTGCTGGTTTGTAGCAGCAGCAACAATAACTGACACACAGCACACTGACGGAAACGAAGGTACTTAAAATTCCCACGGAGCTGCTTGTTCACAGCTATTTTAAGCTCAAGCTTTCAAAATAATACAGCGATGCTTAGCTAATTGTTTTGGTTTACATTTTAAACTGGCTGTATTGATATATAAAGAAAAGACAGACGATGCTGTTCGATTTGCAAAATGGTGTCAAACAGGAGGATTACAGTCTGACACTAACATGCCCTTTGTTTCTCAGTCTGCCCTCCTCATCACATTGTGACTACATCTTAATCTCTGGTGACATTTTCCCTCCACACATGCACACACACACCTGAGATAAATAACCGCAGGACACTGAGAATCTCATCCAGCGTTCCTTCACTGACCTGGGGTCATTCCATTCAAGTCTACTGAGCGCCTCAAAATGCCACAAAGCTTCTTGCTTGTTTTCGAAGTAAACTGCGGCACAGTGAGGAGTAGGAATGCATGTCAGATTTTTTACACACAGGAAATGATGCTGAACAACGTCTTTGGGTAAAGCAAGACAGATGGTGACCTCTTATCCTTGGAGAACTCAGAATAACAGAACAAAATGACCACAGTCGCGACTGCGGCAAGTCCTCGGTCAAAGCTGCAGTCCACAGTGTTTCCACGTGATCAGATATGCGAATGTCAGAAAACGCCAAACAAGATGGAGCCGAAACATTTGAACACAAGCTAGCCACAAAAATGCTCAACAAAAATAGATATTCCTCATCAGAAACTGGCTCATCTAGCCAGAGGTCAAAAGGAGAATTTGTCCCGCAGCTTTTTAAGATTTCAGGTGAACAAGTGGGCTAGATGTAAATTACCTGAGGTTCTTCTCCACCTCCCTGCTCTCATACTGGCCCCCCTGGTTCAAAAGACTCAAGATGCTCTTCTCAAAGGACTCCGTACACTGATCCTTCGGAAGCTGCAGAGAAAAAGAGGGAAGGTGAACAACAGGAGGGATGCACTGAAGCATTGCCTGCACATACAAGTTTTCATTATGTGTCTTCAAGACCTCGACTTCCTTTTTGTGCTAAATAACCAGCTTTGGGTTCAATGGCGTGGACTGAAGCTGTATTACCATAATGTATATACGATGGTACATCCCGATCACCTGTGCACAGATTAGTTTCGTACAGGACGACGAATAAACTTTAGTGAAACCTCCCACTGTGAAAATGCTTCTTTTTTAAAAACTGGCCAAACATTTGAAATTGGCATCTGGACTCATACAGCTGTTACTGATGGAGGTAAGACCAATCAGAAAGTGGTTCGATTGCCAATGACAACTACTCCACAGTATCCTCAGCAAGGTTCCCCGGATACAACCGTCAGAGCTGGTGTGCAGATGTTACACAAGAAAAACATTTGTGTAAATGCTTGAAGTACAAACTGCTGAGAGTGCTCAGTGTAGAAATAATCAGTAATTACCAGTGTATCAGTCCTATTTACTAATGACACTGCTGTCACTTTGTTCTGCTGATGTGTCTGCTGAAGTTCTGACAGTGAGCCATTTAACTGTGCTGATTAAATGTTACCTACAGCTTCGTCCATTTGCCACAACGTCTTTGCATCGTTTACAACAAAACAGACCTAGTTGCACATGTGACAGAGACACACTCAGACTGAAACCTCTGTACAATCAGAAAACCGTCTTAATTATATATCTTTAAAACAAATAACAGTTCAACAAATAAAGGAATATAACAACACTCAAAGTTCTTTACATATACTTCTGCAGCTCTTCTGCTTTAATATTACTGCTGTGATTACCTTCAGGAGGAAGTTCTCCAGCTCAAAATGGGTTTTGGTCACTTTGCTGAAAGAGGAGTCGGACCACTTCACCTGAAACAGCAGCAGGACACTCCATCACTGCAAAGCCACAAGTGCCAAAAACACCACACAGAAGGACTGCACTAGAAGTTTACCGCACAGTAACGGCGTGAAGACACCCAAGCAGGGCAACGATACTGAATAAAAAGCAACCTGTGAGCATAAGTGGAAAAAACAAACAAACCATTCAAATAATACAAGAAAAAACAAAACTTGTGTTAAAAGGAAGATTGGCTTACTCTCCTGCTAAGAAATCGAGGTGTGACATCTTTTCTAATCTCAGGAGTTGCTCATGTCAAAAAGATAGAATAGAATTCAAAGTTAAAGTTCTGTTTATGAGTGAGTGCACTACAAAGATACGTCAGAGTGTCTGTGTCTTATGCATCAGCAGCTCCTTCCAGTCCAAACAGAGCTGCTGGCTTTACTGTCAAAGCTTAGAAAAGCCAACAGGACAGTTGGGCTCTTCTCCAGTTGTTTAATGATTTCTCTGCACACAAGCAACAATCAGGTTACTTTGTTCTATAAAGATCTAAACAGACTTCTCAAGGGATAAAGTCACCAGCTGTGACACTGACAAGCACCACTGAAAACGGGATTTTTCTGAGCGCAACGGCCAAGTAGGTCAAACAAAGTAAAGAAAATACAGGAAACTATCTGGGCGTTATAATAGGCACATAACTGTGTGTGTGACAATAGGGGCACGTGTAAAAGCTGCATTTTTCTTGCATGATCAAGTTCACAGCTGCAGGTGTTGGTGGCAGAGCAGAAAGCAAGTTTCTGTACGTGGTACTGAGCAGGTATACGAACAAAAAAGGAACAGACAAAGTTTCTACAAGAAGGAGGAGCCTTAACTTTCTGTCACTATCACATGTGGTGAATATAAGGGCAAACAAACTTGTTCAGACCCGCCTGAGAAGCAGCAAGTTAGCAAAACAACCAGTGACCCTTTGCCTGTATACACGTGTATTTGGAAAAGCCAACGACAGGAAAAAGACAATTTATTGCAATAACAGACTTCTTATTTTGAACTGTCAATCATGCAAAGCTACTCAAAGGTTAACAGTAAAAATTCAGATTTGTAACTTAACATCACAGCTCATCTTTGACTTGACCTGATCTGAAGCAGTGCCCGAGAGTGCGTGTGCGGTTACCTACCTCAAAATTGTATTCCTTGTCCGTTCTCTTCCGACAGATGCCCCTAAGCACAATTCCCTCGATATGCACAGCTGCACAAACACAGAGGACACACTAATGATATCGTTTTTCCATAAAAACAGCAACATAGCTAATACCGTCTTCAGACACAGTAGTACAGGTCTACTGAAAGCCTGTTGAATCATTTAAGCCCATACAATATCAGGGTCACTTCAGCACCTGCCATGAATAAATCAGCAAGTAGAGAAAAATGTGCATTGGCTTCTCTGCGGCTGTACAAAGTGCCAACATAACAAAAACCATTAGTGCCTTAGAAATGATTACAGCAAAGAAAAAGAGCTACTCGTGAAACTGACTCAGGGCACATATCAAAGCTGCCACGATCTCAGTTGCACCTGCAGCACATAATTGCCATCGTGTTCAGTATGTGCACCCTTTCTATTCACCTTCTCTCTGTGTTGCCCTGCGGCTGGACCGTCGGCTCTGGCAAGGTGGATGGGAGGCTGGACACTCTCCTAGCCCAAGCCCTTGAGAGGCCAGGTAATCTCCCTTCTGGCCCATCAGCTCCTGGAAAACAAACACTCAAAGTTGGAAACATAATAATTCACTGCACGCTGAGCTCTACTTAGAAAGTACTGCATTTCACAAGTGTCACAGTTACCTATGACATTTCAATTTAAACAACTGTGGGTGCAAATTACTAAGGCAAAGTTCGATCAACACCACCAGTGGTTTGTTTTACTTTTCCCACAATACACAGCTGGAGATCAATGAAGGGAATTGGAATACTATCCCAGGATCTCTGATGGACCGATCCCATATTACGTATCGGTATCGGTCCGATACTGACGTAAATTACTGGATCGGATATCGGAGAGAAATAAAAAATGCAATCCGATCCATTAAATATCAAAAAAGCACCTCACAAAACTTGCGACACGGCGTAACTCGGCTCATAACCGTAACATGTCGGAGCAGTGTGCTCAGTGATAGAGCGGCTGTGTGTATTTGTAGCCTCATTACCAAACCAGCATTTCATCTCTGAAGTGATCCCAGAGAGAAGTAAAGCAAGTGTGTAAGTTCATCTCTGAATGTTTGTAAAGCTTAACAAGCGATATATGGAGCGACTGCCTCTCTCTCTCTCTGCTGCTGCTACTTCAATCGTGAAACTGATCAGTGATCAGCTGATCGGCTTTTCTGTCGTGAGTCCGTCTCTCTTGCTTGTTTTTGGTCCACTTTGCTCCAGAAAGAGGAAACCAGCGGCTGAACAACAGCAGCACGTTTAAGCTTGATCAGCTGTTGTTAGAATTGATTTAATATTACTTTCTACACCAGGATCTTTTTCTACAGCTGACGGCTGTAACTGTGCAGGGGCGGATCTAGCAAAGTGTAGCCAGGGGGGCCGATAGGGCATGAACAGGGAAAAGGGGGCACAAAGACATACTTTTCTTTCTTATTCTCATTTAAAATGTCTAGCTTTTAATAAATAATTATCTGACTCTGACACCCAAAGTTTTAATCTGGTGTAAAATATATAGAAGTCCATTACTGCATATAGTAACTGTTAAGTCTAATATACTAGTAAGCTATAGTACTTTTTCCTTTGGGAAGATACCATCTGTGCAGTCTGCAGTTCTGTAGAAGAAAGATGTTGAATCTATTTTATTATTCTTGAAAAATTATTTATTTCTGTGCATTTTTTCTTTTTTCCACACTGCATCATATTAAAGTTGATTACATCGATTAAGCATCATGAGGTGGAGGGTGGGGGGGAGCTGCTTACTCTTTAAAATACCAGAATAGGGAGGATGGAGCAGGTTTAAGTTTATTAGATTGATCAGTTTTGCTGAACTATGAAATATTTTGGGTGCAGTGTGTTTTTTTACATACAGATTTAACAGAATAGCCTTACTGGGTTTTTTTTTTTAACATCAGTATGAACTTATACAAAAAGCAGCAAGATATTAAAAAAATCAGTTTTATTGATTAAAAAATTCACTATATTGGATTCATATCGGTATCGGCAGATATCCAAATTTATGGTATCGGACATAAAAAAGTGGCATCGTGCCATCTCTAATCTCTGAGTACATTTTTCAGCTTTTTCTACGGAGTGTAAGACTAATTGCAGTGACTTTATAATTCACTTCTGACACAAAATGAAATCAGCGGCCCAAAGCAAATATTAGTCTGTGATAAATTACAAGCCAACAGGAAACATGAACCCACAGAAATGCTGAGCAAAGAAAGGGAAAAGAGCACATATGCATACATAATACAAATAGTACAGAACAGAGCCAAGCTACAGCATCCGTCTGTGGGTACAAGAAGGCCAAGCAAAGCACAACATTGTGTCAGTCACAAGGGATGAAACAGATTATGTATGCATAACAAAACCCCAGAACCCTCCATTTGTTTCAAACCCTTCACTTTCTCTATGTGTTTGCCCACATTTGACAGTGGCACAGTCCAGAGACTATTCTTTAAAAAGGGCACGAGTGATTTTATTAAGAGCAGTGCATCTTCATCAGGCAGGGTTCTGGCTCACAATGACTTCATCCCGGGACTCGTGGAGCAGAAAGCCTTCGAGTCAGAGATACAGACGCATATGCTGCTACTAGCATAATGTGACTGGGCTGGAAACTAAGTCTCATGACCAAACAACTCACACTTTGTTCTATTAAGTATCTTACATGGGGAATAGCGACTGCTATTTCCTGCTACATATCCCCCACGTGTTAGGCAGCAACATGCAAACTCAGATCCCTTAGAGTGGCTGAGACTCTAAAACGAGTGAGGGGTTTCTCATGAGGCAGAGGGAAGGTCTCACCCTTGAGTGGCTACAGAAGAGCTTTGCATTCCTCACATGACTTCAGGATAGTTAACTGAGGTTTTGTTCATTCCTAAAATAAAGCTGAAACAATAGTTTAATAGATAAAACTATTAAACCGTTTTCTCAATACAGCCGATGTTATTATGCCCTCCTGTACGCTTCAACAGAGCCTGTGGTTTGAACTTTATCCACTTATAACACAAACCTGTGGAACCAGGTTTAATGACTGAAATCAACAGTTTGTACCTAATTGGAATCAAATGAACTAACAACTGCTGTTTGAAGACAAGAGGGACCACCATGTTTACACAGAGCTACAGGACGCTCACATCAAGAAACAGCTAAATACTACATAAATGATATTAATATTTCAGTTTCAGTCATTGGGGAGCAAAGTGAAGCCTGTTAAACAAAGCAGGCTTACTGAGTTGCTTGGATCCTCTTATAGAACAGAGAAATCACTGAAGTCTTAAACACAGACTGGTGAGGAAAGGTAAGAAAATTCAGAGTGGATGTCACAGTAAACCTGCTTATAAAAAAAGAATATTCAGGTAGACAAAATGTCCTGGCTTTGTATGCAACTTTGTGATGCATTTCTATGGTATATCTTTGAATTATATTAACAAATCTGGAAGCAGATTAGACGAAACAAAAAGCAGCCAGTTTAAAGGATTCAGTCATAAATGGTGTTGATAACAGCCCAAGGAGGTATGCTAAAAAAGCTATACATTGATAACTCAATATACTTATTAATGTCACGAAGGAATCACTTAACTTGGCTGGGTTATAATGACACCTTATCCACTTTATAGGAGGTTGTGTTCAGGGGTGAGATTTAAAAATCCAATGAAGAGAAAAAACAACAACATTTTTTGCAATTTTTGTTGCCAATAGATGGAGGAAAAACAGATCAAAGGAGCAGGGGTCACACTGCATCTCTGCTGCTCCCACTGATATGTCAGTGATATTGTATACAGTGTCATCAGGTCCCCCAGCAATAATGTGTCAAAAATGTCGTGCTGCTTGCAGGTACATTAACATTACATTGGCAGTGCCAGCAGTGGGAACCTTCTTTCCTTTAGGATTAACATCCACACTGCTCCATGTGCAATGCTTTGGACAAGTGGTTTTACGTGACCTTCCACAGGCATTAGCAGAGAACTACTGAGCAGATAGACCCTCAAATCAGACATGGGGTTTTAGCTTTGTTGAGCACTCCAAGCCCTTTTCACCAGAAAAAGTAACCAAAGATGAAAGCTGAAAAATTTAAAAATGATTTTAAAAAAATACTTCAATGCAGTTTAAGCCTGACATGAGATTTGAACCACACTTCCCCAAGTGAAAGCTTTCTGCATCTTTCTTTTAACGTGCAATTCTTACAGTTAACACTACTCATCTTATCTGGCTGATAAGATTATGAGATACACTTGCAGGGAGTCCATTTCCAACTCGTGCTTTATTTTGTTTGTATATATATTCTAAAGCGTTTTAAAATAAGACACCAAAACATGTTACCAATCCCACCTTTCATAGAAAATCAAGACCACACCAGCTAAAAGGAGTTTTTTGATGGATGGATGGATATTCAGCTGTGTGGCTGGGTGATTGTTGGGAGATCGGCTCTTTATCAAACACCTGCTACAGCACAGAGGCGCTTGGAAAGCGCTCTGTTTGAGAATTAGTGCTGTCAGAGGAGCGCTTGGCATTGTATCTGAATATAGCTTTAATAAGGGCACCACTTACCCTCCAATAAGCTTGTTATCGACTTACACTGTAAATGGCGGTTAGACAGATGATGGTAACCCATACAGTTAAACAGCAGGCTACAAAACAGCTCCGAGCGTGCGACAGCGTGTAACAGCTGCCCAAACTGTAGCTAGCAGCAGGGTAACCGGCTGGCTTTCATGTTAGTAATAGCATAGTATAATGGCAGCTAATGCTAGCAGAATAATGTTTGCTCTGAGCCTACTCTACCAGTATGTGACATCATTTTCATGTTACGTAGTTTGAAATACATGTATCTAACGTTTTTCCCCACTTTAACCAATTCTGCTGAAGAACACATTTTAAAGTTGGGCGAGTTTAACAAGCTAGCTTAGGATTTAGATGGGCTAAAGTTGGTTTGTTGCTCATTACCGTTGCTTGGACGTTTGATCTACGCTGGCGTTGACGCTTTCCCTCCTCCATAGCAAGCTCTATTTTGTCGAGCAGTTCCCGAACAACTTGGCGTTGGTGGAAGTGGAAGGCTGGGTGCAGGGACGCCATAGTAAAAAGCAGCGCAATCTGCTCCAGAGGTCCTCCGGCTGTGTCGTTTGCAGAGAAGCCGCAGTCTTCTTCTGAATCTCCGTACATACTGTCGGCCTGACACGGCGAGTGAACGTGAGAGTCCCTAAATGGAGGGAGGGGGCAGTCGTAATTTCTGCAGAACAAGGCCGGGTTGACATGGCTGAGTATCCGAAAGAGTATTCCAGCACATTCCCTGCTGTCAGACCCGAGGAGGGACAGGCAGACTAGGAGTTTAGACCTGATCACTGGGTCAACCACGTCCGTTAACACTCCCAAATCGCTCGGACTATTTGCTCGAAACTCAAAGTCCCGTAAAACATGGTAATCTTTTCTAGCGAGATCCTCCAAGTAAGATCCTAAAAAACGGAGCTCCAGGGGTTGGCACATATGCAACAGCCCGCACATGAACTCGATACGCTTAGCGGGGTTTAGGTGCAGGCCGAACCACTCAAAGACGCTCTCCTTGTCCAGTTGTGCTGGATGCACCGGAGGTCTGGGCGAGTCCCCCAGCTTGTCATACGCCACGGAGGGAGATGCCGCCCCGAGAACATGTTGGTGCTTCGGCCGATCCAATGAATCGTTCTTAGCCGTTTGGTTACCTCCTTCCTCGCCCGTTTTCGTCGGTAGCTTCATTTTCAGCATTATCAGTGCTACGAGAGAGCCTTCAAAGTGTAGACGACGGACCAATATACATTACTGACAACCTCACACTGCCTCGTAATACTGAGCGAGAACCGAATATCCGTCGTTTTACCGTGTTATTACTGTTAGCTAAGCATCTGACGCGGCGCCACTACAGAAGCCCTTTTCACGAAGTTACAGTCTTCTTCTACTCTGCATTAACGGCAGTGTGGCAACTACTGTTAGCTCATTGCTGCCACCGCGCGACTGGTGTTGGAGTTACAGTGGCACAATGAAATACTGTACTTGAAAAACTCAAACGTAAAATCAAATTACAGGCCTGTAATTTTACTGTAATAGGCATACTCTAATGCAAAACAGCGTATTCTGCTACTTAATTTGTTCAGTGAGATTTAGTGTAGTGCATGAAACACTAAACTAAATCGAGGGCCAGAAAAAGATGCTTCGTGGGCACAGCCGACATACCCATCACCCATTTTTAAAGTGATCTTCAGCAATAGTTCTCCACTATAGGTCACTGCATGGGCTCAGGAAAACTTCCAGAAATCACTGTCTGTGAACAGTTTGCTGTGCCATCCTCAAATCCATGGTTAAAGCTTTATGATGCACAAAAGAAGCCACACATATGAACATGAAACGCCACTATCTTCTCTGGGTCAAACAAGAACTGAAGCAAAGAGAGAAACTGCTCTGTGGTGAAACGAACCTACATTAGAAATTCTTTTTGTAAAACATGGAGGCTGATGATTCGTTTCTAAATTCCACTTACTGATGAAACTTTATTGAACTTTATTGAAGTGCTGAAAACAAGACTTCATTAAAACACTTCTATTTAAAATATAGGATCACCTCACATTTAAAATTGATCAGCAACCCAAAGGATAAGTATTTATTTTAATTAATCTGTATCTGTCCAAATGTGTTCCAATCCCTATTTTAGGGGCAAAATATGCTAAAAGGTTAATATCTCCTGGACAGTTTTTCCAGTTTAAAGCGAAGATCACGAGCCATCAGTACTGTTCATTGAGGCAAGACCGCCCTCTGGAGGAAACATCTGGAAATTACAAGAGTGGCAGTAACTACCAGCAGCACCTCCCATACAAAAGTGTGACAGCGGTATCCATGTAACTAATGCTGTATGTTGAATCTTGAACTTCAAGCTCATTAATAATGTGTTCGGTATATATATATTAACACATTATTTTTTCACTGCTGTGCTCATATGAATACACATAAATAAAGAAAACAAACAAATTATACTACAAAAAATTATGTCAACTACTATAAACAGCCTCCACTTTGCACTTTTCACAATTTTATTGTGAATTTTCAATTAAATCGATTTTCTTTTAGTAATAATGGGCTGAGATTACAGAGAGACAACACATTAGTTTCTCTCAGAAACATGTTAAACATAATTCTACTTTTTATTGAGCAAAGGTAACCTCAACCTTCCCCGCTCTGCTGTTTGCTGTTACACACAGTTGAGTCTTTTGCTTCAGCTTAATTTTTAAGTACAGTATATGGTTTGATAACACATGTATCCAAATGTTATTGTAGAAAATGATGCTAAAATCCAAGTTTTCCCATGGGTTGGTCTGTGAGGAGCAGACGGAGTGTAACGTGTCATTTCCGTTTGTCAGTGATCGCGACTTTATCGCAGTGATTCAACGTGAGCCGCAGCTGCTTTTTCATCTCTCGCTGCAGAGCTTCTGTAACCCTTTAATTGAACTCATCTCCTGTACAGCTGCAGAAAACAGCGTGCTGTGAAACCACAGTGCTGCCGTGCTTTATTACACGACTGCTGATCACAGGCTCAACACTTGATCCCCTTTATCTCAGACTCAGAGAAACTGTTGTTTGACTTAACAACCTTCACTGAATGAGGCTCCTACTCTCACTTAGCTCAGTTAAGTTTATTAACTGTTTGTTGTTTATTTCACATTGAATGTTAAATGAGTCATTTATATAGTCAGACTTGTAAGCCTTTTTCACACATCTAGTAGCACCGTGCATGTAAGTGTGTGTGAGTAGATCCACACTGGATATACGTTGGTCTTAGTTGTGTCATATTCCGTGGTGGAGTTGGCCACAGTTTACAAAGGCCGCCCTGACACTCCCACTGCACCCTCTGCCAACCAGGAGGAGGACTGTCACTGCCGAGCCAGGCGTCCTCTCTCTTCAGCGTCTCCCAGCAGAGTCGCATTCATCATTGGCTTGTTGCAGCTGAAGGAGAAAAGGAGAAAGGTAAGGACCTGTCAACACTTCTTTATTACACATGCTCTCACACAGTGTAGCTTTATGAGGAGGAAGCCTGGACAGAGTAGCTGTCCATTAGATTGCCAGCTACTCTTCCTTTCCTGGACTTCTCTGTTCTGCCCATCTCTGCTCAGGATAGTGGTTGTTGTTTCATTTACTACTTAATCTGCGATATGCATGCATCTTGTCTAAAATGCGATGTTACCACAGCGTCAGTTTGGTTTGGCCAAAACTGACCGGCCATCAGGACAACAAGAAGCTAAATATACTGCAGAAGTCATACATCAAACTCTGTGATTATGGGTCAGAGAGTTGAGGTCCTCAGCTTTACTGGAAAGCACCAGCCTCCCTGTGTGTTTCTTGGCATGTTTAAGTTACGCTGTCAGTTATGTCTGTTCCCTGAAATAACTTCTAATTACTGTATCCACTGTACAGCAACACAATAAATTGGAAACGATGGAAAAGGTGTGTGCCGGACAGTTTTTAAGATCGTCATGGATCGCATGGAAGAAAAGTGCAGTTTTCAGATGCAGTCACCAAATATCTTTGAACAAGAGATGACAGTGAAAGTTCTGCTCGGTCACTGCAGTTATTTTTGACATCAGCTGCTCGTTGGTTTTTGACAGAGGAAAGATCGGATCTGGTAAAATATTACCTGGTTTGACGAGCAGGAGATACAAAGCAGTGTATTTGTAAAGGCTGCGTTGCAAACAGAGCTCTTTCACTGATGTCTTTGTACCTTTACCTGTGCTAGCTGTGGCTGGTTGAGCAGGTCTGTAGAAACATTGGTTTAAAATGTCAGGTTACCCTGAGCCAACATGTCATCACTCTGGGCAGACAAGATGAATCTATGAACTCTAACCCCTTCATTGTCCGAACACAACCCTATCGCATTATGTTACTTCACTGGGATGTTTTCCACTCTTCAGATCTTCAGGTCAGTCCCTAATCAGAGCACTAATCAAGTTCATGTAACTGTAACACAAATCTAGAAAAGGCACAAAACGTGCTGTTACGTAGAAAGAAGCAATAACTGAGCAGAGAAGAAGCAAAATGTGACTTGAAATTGAAACAGCATCTGTGAAATCTCAAGTAACTGGAAAACCTGACATAAATATTGAGAATTTCATTTACCAAACATTCTTTAGTGAAATCAAAAGTGTACTGCTCATCTTTTAAACAGGAGGCATTTAATCCGACAAGATTAAATCCAGATGTGAAGTTCTCATCACAGAGAACCTCACATCTGGATCTATATTTCTTTTTGTCTGTTACTGCATATAAGTGTTACATGACAATAAACAGGGATAATCAGGCTGCAGTTCCAACGGAACAAAATGTATTTGAAGGATCAGTCCCTGATCTACCTGTGAAACCGCAGGAAATATGTTTTGGACAGTGTTCAGAATATAGAGATAAATTAATGCCAGGATGTAGCCGACGGCATGAGGTCAAAACCGAAGCGGCCTAGCAGAACTACAGGCTGTAAATAAAAGATGGACACTGCTTTGGGGTCTTACAAAGAGAAAACTTCTTCTCTAAACAATAAGAGACAATCGATATATTTCAACTGTCAGAGTTTTATATTGGTTTTGTGAGTAATATTCATGTTCGGGCACATTAACGTTTCTGTTGGGTTTTGATTACACTCATAAAGTGTCATTATCATCTGTTAAAGCCTGCATCGAGTGTTTGTCGTATTACTGAGCTGTTAGCATGCACGAGTAGAAGGCTAGCTTTTTATGTGTGAAACTGGCTTCCGTTCGTTATCATCAGTTTATTTCAATTTAAGAACATCTTGCAAGTTTCAGTATTGAAGCAGGTGTAAAATTCACTTTTTTTAGGCTTGTCTCCAATTTTCTCTACAAGGTCATGAAGAGGAAGTGGAGTTGCTTGTCCAGATCAGCTCTGGTGAAGCACACGTACCCTCTTTCTTCTTTTTGATAAGGCTCGTACTTATTCTGCTGACCCTGAATCCACCCCTAGTTATTCTGCGCTAGGTACTGGGAGCTTCCCATGATGCACTGCCTCTTCTTCACTCTCTGTGTTTATATACTCCACTTTGCATTTAATCATTAGTTCTTTTCCACAGCGTGTCTTTAGTCCTGTCTCCCTCCCCTCACCACCATCAGGTCACGGCAGATGGCCCCGCCCCTCGCTGAGCCTGTTTCTGTTGGAGGTTTCTTCCTGTTAAGTTTTCCTTCCTACTGTAGGCAGGTACTCGCTCATAGGGAGAGATCGAATTGTTGGAGTTTTCTCTGTATTGCCCTCTTACAGCACAAAGTGCCTTCAGGGACTGTTGTTGCGATTTGGTGCTATAAACAGTGGAATGAATTGAACTGAATTAATGTCAAGCAGCGTGATGAGAAAGAAATGTAGGAGCTCTTTAACATCAGGAAACACTTTCCTGTTGAGTCTGTGGGCACAATCCCCATGTGTCAAGTCACAATTATTCTAAAAATGATATTTAGTTTGTCAAACATGCGCCCACCTTTTAGTAAAATAGACAGTAAAGCTGCTTTAGGGCACGAGTATCTTCTGTTTGATACGTTGCCTCAGAGAGTCACGTGCCGTCTTTGGAGAATACTTTTTGTAAGACGCAGTGGCATTAATTAAATGATGTGACACATTTATTGTTTGTTAAGCTTTCAGAGGAAATGAGTTACAAGTAGGTAAAGTGTGTGTAGAATGCAGGCGTCAGCATTTGAAAGCATTTTCTAAAGCGGATACAATGTGTCTAACTTCACGGCTAAAATAATACCGTTCCAGATTTATCCACTCAAAATGTATTGGAAAAAAAAATCATATTATTTTAACTGAGAAAGCTATAGTGTACTTGAACAGGTTGGGATCCAGTAGCAGTGCTGCTCTCCGCAGTCATCATATTACATGGACCAGTGAAAGGCGCTGAGCAATCCCAGCAACATTTATGCACCAGGAATGTTCTGGGATGCTGAAGCCAGCGGAGGCTGCTCGTGTGGTTGGTAAACTGCACTTCTGGTTTGCTAGAAGAAGAGTGAGGTTTTGGAGGAATTCAGGTTCAGTACACACCTCTCCATGTCTACTGACTGATGTGTGGAAAAGAAGAAGCGAGGAATGGTGGATGCAAAGAGAAGAAGCAAAAAGAGTGTCTGTGTGGTTTTTTCCAGACCTGGTAAAGATAAAAACAGTGAACGGTTATGAATGATCTCCACTGGTGTGTTGTTTCCCTCTTTTACTGTTGATGTTCTGTCTTTGGATGTCTTACATCTGTATCTTTTACTTTCTTTTATCCTTTTCCACCTCAGCCATTTAAAGTTGGGTTAAAAGTCCGCCTACTCTCTAAAGGAATCCAGCTGCTATAACGAAAGAGCTGTTTAGGATTTGTACTTGGACAAATACTCTCAGACAGTCAGCCCATGTTTAATATGAGCATCTGCCATTAGAGCAGCATGAAGACAGAAATGGGGAAACAGCATAACTTTAAATTTCACATCAAATCAATTGAATTGCATCTTTACGTAATTTGTACATGGTTATAATTACTTGTATTTTAAAGTGTTGATCAGGAGTGTGTACGAATCAAGTTCTGTTCTGAGTCTTAGCCGGTCCCATCCAGTCTGACTTATTGCTCTCAGCTTGGGACTCAGCTTCACTCCAGAAAAGAGGACAGGTTGAGCTGATCTGTGCAGGCAGGCAGTGCCTACTTTTGAATCCAGCAGCCATTCATGTGGTGGAGCTAGTTCAGATACGCTGTTATCTAACTGGACAGAGGCTGCTCAGGGAACAGTCGCAAAGCTTCCCTCTTAGCTTAAATTAGAATTTGCAAAGTCATGGAAAAACTCAAGCATCCCAGTTATGGCAGCGTTCGTGCGATGCAAACATTTATCATTTAGGTGAATTAGCCCACTCTGTAGACCAATCGTTCCCATGTGTCATATAAGAGATGTTTGAATTCAGTGCCCACGTGCCAAACACTTCCACTCGCTATAGTAGGAAAAGCACAGGCACAGCTAATAACCTTAATTAGGGCACTGTGCCATTTAGTTGTACAAATAAGCCATTTCACTGAGCTCACAGGCTCATGTCTGAAGAAGAAAGGGTTAGTTGTACCAAAAATGTTAGTGTCTTGAAAAATACTTGCCAGTGTTAGCAACGATTGGCTGCTTTTATGTGAAACCCACAGCTTATGCAGGTTTGTTTGGTTCTTCTCATTAAAGTGGGAATGTTGTCTCTTTTATGGTCGAGCAGGATGATTTAGAAGGCCGGTGGCTTAATCCCCGGCTCCTCCTGTTGCTCATGATGTGTCCGTCGGAGTGTGAGTGTCAGCAGTGAGAGTGCAGAGGTACAGATGAAAGCATTGTATGAGTGTGTGTGGGGGACTGGGTGAATGAGACTTGTAGTAGAAAGTGTTGTGAGTGCTCAAATTGAATAGAAAAGCGCTATATCCTCCTGAGAACCGAGGGAACGAGAATCTTCCCATTGAACTTTTTTGTGATTTCCTTCCTCTCTGGACGTTGTGGAGGCCACCCAAGCAAATGAGATATCTGTGGAAGGCCCTGCATGTCCTTTATTTAGTAGATCAGGACGTAGGAGGGTAGCTCAGAGGACATAAATGAATACGCTGGTTCTCGATAAAGAGACTTTCATAATAGGAAGCTAAATAACACTTTGGTACTGAGGCTGGTGAATTGTTCAGAAATGTGTAGAAGCCATGATGCACAGTCCAGCTGTAGTTTTATTGAAGGATGTAGGTATGAATATACATCTGTGTGCATATGTGTGTGTGTGTGTGTTTGTGGTTCTGAAAAGAAAGATTTGTACAACAGATGCTTAGTATTCACACATAAGGATGAAACATCCACACAAAGGATACTTTATACTTTCAACATGTTAGCAGTTAGCAAAGGGGGCTAGCAGCAGCCTGACATGAGGCTAAAAGCAGCAACTATTCCGGCGCATGTGGTGCACTAACACTGTAATTAGCACACGCTTCTGCACAGGCTGCACTGCAGCCTTCAAAGAGGCAGGACTCATTTCTACTATTACAGCCACTGCCTCCACATTAATCACAGTTTTCCATCTTTACCCAGGATGCTATACAACTGAACATGCTTACACGTTCATAATACAGCTGTGAGACTTTGGCTCAATTAAATATGTGTTTGCATTCAAACCATCAGTTCCAGTTTTATCAGCACATTCACAGAAAATATAATTGCTGCAGTTAAAATTACCAGGACTCAATATCTAATATTACAATAAACAACATAACTACAAGTATAATGCACACATAGCTCAGTCTGTAGCTTCAGTCTGATATTTCTGCCCCTGGGGTACCTGTGGATCTCCAGACTTGCTGAATGAGTTGAGCTGTCAGGGATGCATGTGCTGAGAGCATGACCTAGTGACAGCTGAGGTCAGATGAAGCTCTCATTTGGACAGATAAACTAGCCTCACTCTGTAGACCTTTTTCATATTTTTGCACATCAGCATGGGGAAAGCAGAGGTATAATAGAGATGACTTATTCTCATTAAGTGTCTCCATTAAGCCTCATGAGACATGACAGTGAATTAACATGCACTAAATGGAATGTAGCTAACATTACTGTAGTTTTTTCTCCCTGTGAAAGTTCTATTGAATTATAGTAAATATTAAAGTTAATATTGAATAGTTTAACATTTTAATGTAACATTGTGTCTTTTCCTTTCCTTAAGTAAAGATTCGGTGTTTGCTTACAGCTGTGCACTCACACGATTCCATGACATAAAAAGTGATAGCGAGGTAACTCTCCCACCTTGACATACAGCGGACAGTGAGAAGACCTGAATAATTATATTTGGGCCTTTAAATGATCAACATGGTCAATTATTCAATTGCGCATGTTTTTTCTTTATTAACGTGGCCTGATAATGTTGCACTGATTGGAAATGTTGCAGAAAATAAAAGCTGCTCACTGTATAGTGGGTGAAAAGTATAAGCACCCTTCAAAGCTTCAGTCAATTCAGAGTCAGTATCTGTGAAAGCCACGATACATTTCCCATTGTTCTTTTTACTATTCAGGGTGCAAAATCCCAGTTAAGACCAGTGTTGAATTTTTACATTTTTACTTATGTCTGCTTATGCAGCTTAATTATCACAATAAAAAGAACATTAGCATCTCAGATTAGCAATTTGATTAGCTGCCTCCTAAAAAAATCTGCTGGAGTATTTTTAAAAGTAATGATATAGTAATTTCTTGCTGGAAAAGTACAACATATGGTATGTTTTTACCCCAGGACCTGGTATATTGTCATTTGTTGTCCAACAAAATAAAGACTTTCCATGACATATTGTCCCAAAACCTGGTTCAGTCACCCGTGTAAACAAAAACAAGAATGGACAAGAAGGCATTATTATTCTGGAAGAGATCCTCCCCAACACGATAGAAACGTTTCATGGTCGTTAACAATAATGATTCAGAACAACCTTTATCGATCTTCAGTGACTCTGCAAGTGGCAACAGACCCAAACTACACAGAGATGTTTGCCTGCATCTCATATGTGGCTCGAGGACTCCATGTATCAACCTGATTAACTCACGAGTGATAAAAACAGCACCCAGCTCATCTTTTCAGTGGCTCTTAATTCACTTTAAAGCAGAAACTGGGATTCATTCTAAAACTCAGAACACACCCATGATGAACCCATGCTCCTAAACACACAGAGGCCTTTTATAGTAAACATAGAGTTTGCCCATTTCAAGCCTGTAGCAAACTTACTACCCATGTTACCTACATATAACTTATATGGCGTTTAAATGTCCATTTAATTTAAATTTATTCACCAGTTTGATCTTGTAGAGAGGAATATGTAAGCAGTAATACAAAAAAGTTACTTAATAACAATTCTTAGTGATTCCTGTCAAGGTTTTGCACACACTGCCTATTCTTTCGGTGTTTCTGGTTTAAAAATATTTCGGAGAACAAGCATTACAGGGAGAGGACCATGTCAAAGAAAGGTTGTGGTGGCTGTACTCTCTGCAGCCCACGGATCCTCCCCTGTCTTTAAAGCCTGTGCCAGCACAGCGCAGCCTTCTCTGCCATGCCTGTGTTTCTGCTCACGTTGTTATTTTCTCTGGGCCTGCCTTGTGGTCGGTGGAGCCATGTTTGTGCTGCCGAATGAAAACAGGGAAAGCTCCATCATGTGTTGCATGGTATGGCATGAAATAAAAAACTCACAAAAGAATTTTACAACACAGAGGAGGAGGAGGTGAGAGGAGAGGGGACAGAGGAGAGGGAGAGACAGAGATGTAGTCATTTCACAAGACACTCTGGACTCATTCTACACAAAGCCAGTACGTAATGACTGTAATAACACTGAAGCATTTAAAGCAGTTATATCTTGCTCTAGCTGACCTCCAGCTGTTTGACTTCTCGTTCATGCTGTACTGACTACACACTGAGCTCGGTGACAGCAGTGAAACATTTGGTTACATGCAGGTGAAAGCGAATATGAAACAGAGTTTTTCAGCTTAGTGACAAGTTACTCCTTAAAGGCAGGCTAAATGTGCTCCAGGGCTGCAGGGTAACTGCTCACTGGGGAGCTCCCCAAGGTGGCTTAATTGCAGCCAGCTGATGGCTGGAATAGCAGCAGCTAGCAACAGCTGCAACAACATGATGGAGTGTGTCAGAATGGAAGTGTTGTACTTTTTGTTTGTCGTGAGTTTCGTGATGACAGTGGGGTAAAAAAGGAAAGGTTTCTTTCACAAGAGTTCTGCTGGCTTCAGCTGGTCTGAGGGGGGACGGCTAACCTACACATCTCCCTGGTGCACTATGTGTGGCACAGAAAGGGCAAAGTGCTGACGATGAAGCTATTCACGTACACTGATTTACTTTGAAGTAGCAAGTTGAGATAAAAATGTGTGTATTTACGTTTCATTTTGAGAAAAATGGTGTTGTTTTTGTGCTGTGTTGAGTGCAGGGAGCCAGTTTAGCACGTATTAGCGAGCCATATTGTTTCAGCACATGCAGAATATGGTTTCAATCACTTAGAAATGATAACTTGCACTGATTAACTGTTAAAACCCACGTAGTGTTTCACAGAGTGGTGAGCTCCTCCCTATCTGTACTTCTGAAACACAGCTAATGACCTGTTGCCAATCATAAAAAGAGACCAAATCAATGCTCTGAGAGCTTTGATAGTTTCTAGTTCCTGGGCTGGGAAATCCCTCTATGAGTTATGACAATGATGAGCAGGTTCATGGTTTGAAAATCTCTTTAAGCCATAGGCTCCTTAGCTACACAGGAAGTCTCATTTCCTCCTCGTGTTTCCACCACATCTGAGAAACTGTGAACAATATTCAAACTGATAACAGAGTGAAAAACAGCATCAATGACTGTCATATGTTTTCACACAGGAAGGAACAATGTGACAGTCAGAGTCATTGTGTCCTTATTGTGTTTGATGTGGCAGAAATGGAAAAGGAGAAAGCAGGGGTGTTATGGCCAAACCAGCAGTGATTGGCTGACTGATTTATGAGTCTTTATTTCTGCTTCTGTGTGTAACTCCATTGAATTACAGAGCAAACACAGAGTTATTCTTGCTGGCTTTCATTCTCAGCTCATTTGCATATGCCCACTCTGGTTCCCACAACTCAATTATTTTCTGACTATAACTTTATATCTAAATAAATATGTATCCACGGATCGAATGGACCTGCTTTGTGTGAATCCTGGGAAGTCCAGGGAATTCAGTAAAGATCCGCCCACCTAATTTCTTTTTTATTTGAAGTTATTAAAGATGTTGTACAATCATTCCACTCTGGAACAAGAACAAGAAGAGCCCCAAAATCCACATCCATGGTGCGTGTATATAAACGTGTGACCATAACTGTGCATGCAAAGACTTTTCTATGTAAGGAAATTCTGCACGTTCCACACACAAACATGTGCATTTAACTGCTGCAGCATTTTGCCGTGCAGTTGTTTACTTCTTATTTTTACTTCTCATAACTCAGCACCTCAGGGAAGCTCATTTACTCCTGTAACTGCTGTCTGATTGCGTCAGAAATCAAAAGTGTCGAGGAACGTTTTAGCACTGATGGCTCAGCTCACAGCTCTGTGCCGTACAGCGTGCTCGTAGAGCTAATACCTCAGCAGGTTTTGGGGGCGTGGTCATAGTTTAGGCCATAATTTAATGGTAATCTGTTCATAGGTGTGAAAGAATGTTTGCCTAATCGTTACGATAAGAAGCTTTCTTTTTGTTTTTATGTAGGTTG
This sequence comes from Aulonocara stuartgranti, assembly GCF_965226115.1. Taxonomy (NCBI): domain Eukaryota; kingdom Metazoa; phylum Chordata; class Actinopteri; order Cichliformes; family Cichlidae; genus Aulonocara; species Aulonocara stuartgranti. Next base: position 3,776,653 of record NC_138960.1, read on the forward strand.
GGCTGGCCTGCGGTGCACTGTTCTCCTACAGAGCCATGTTGCTGTGGTCAGTATGGAGTGTAATTTTACTACTGACGACAGTGGATGCTGCAGAGGAGGAAGATGTGAGAGCAGGTACTGATGACATGCACCTTTGGATGAAAGCAGATCATAAAACTGATCTGTTAAGTCTCCTGAGTGTAATGGCTTCTCTTTAATGACCGTGTATATATCTTTATGTGCACAGGCTGCAGCACGGCTGTCAATGACCTGGTATACATCATTGATGGCTCATGGAGCGTTGGCGTCTCGGACTTTGACACTGCCAAGCAGTGGCTCATCAACATCACCAGCCAGTTTGATATCAGTTCCCACTACACACAGGTAATGCTGCATGCTGTGCATAATGAGAATGATTTGAACAACCTCCAATTTCCTTTCAGATTTACTGCAGTTTTCCTCACTCGAGTTATTTGGTGCATTACACACAACAGAGATCCACTCAGATAAGTTTTGTTGTGTCACCTGTAGGTGGCTGTGATACAATACAGTGACACACCTCGGCTGGAGATTCCTCTTGGGAAACACCAGGGAGTAGCAGAGCTCATCAAGGCCATACGGAGCATCAGCTACCTGGGAGGAAACACACAGGCAGGACCTTTTCTCCTTAAATGTCCTAATTTGCAGAAGAACATATAAAATCATGTATCGTGGGGATGTGTTTAGAATAAACAGATGCAGCAGCATCGACATGTATGTAACACATGCCGATATTTGTATTTCTTGACTTATTCGGTGACTGAATAGAAATGAGCTAACCTGAGGTGAAGGAGAAACTCACAGAGGGATTGGCAAGTAGCTTTAGCTGCTGCAGGTTGCTTTGGTGTCAATGGGGGAAATCCAAAAAGCGCTTTGTGATTGCTGCAGTCGCCTTAGTTTGCATGGAAGATGCAAACACCTGCTTGGAAACCAGCAACACAAACAGCAGTTTGTCTCCAAACTCTTTGTTACCAACATTTTTCACTTTGAAGGGAAAGTTTCATACTATTTCCGATCGTGGCTCAAAGAGTTGGCAGTTCGTCTTGTAATCGGAAGGTTGCCGGTTCCAGCCCCGGCTCGGACAGTCTCGGTCGTTGTGTCCTTGGGCAAGACACTTCACCTACCGCCTACTGGTGATGGCCAGAGGGGCCGATGGTGCCATATGGCAGCCTCACTTCTGTCAGTCTGTCCCAGAACAGCTGTGGCTACAACTGTAGCTGCCTCCACCAGTGTGTGAATGTAAGAGTGAATGAATAGTGGAACTGTAAAGGGCTTTGAGGGCCCTGAAAAGCGCTATATAAATGCAATCCATTATTATTATTATTATTTCTGTCTTGATGCATTCTCAATCATCCAGGAAAGTAAATCTCAGTCAGCTGAGACTTGGATGAGAGACGAAACGTTTCTCCCACAAAACGCTACGTCCAGATGAACAGAATCAACTTTTGGAGGTTCATATTTCTGCTTCATGTTGCACTCTTCACAGTTCCACACACCCTGAGTGTGTACTTGGCGAGTGGTTACACATCTAACATATTAACAAACCAGACAAACTTACTAGTAACAAAAGCAGTTATGTTTTTCCTGCAGTCACTGTGAAATGAGCTGCAAATAAATGTATTTGCAGCCAAATACACCAGATGACAGCCAGCAGCCCTGACAACCACTTTACCAACTGGTTGGAAATGCACACTTTTCCCTGGTTAATGACCAGACTTTAGGCCTTCATGACTGAGGTACAGCAATTCATTTCACAGTGACTGCTAGCAACTCCCAGTACCCACTCACAACCCACTGGGGAATATTTTTCCCTGTTGATTGATGGTTTCCAGGTGGACACCAGCTGTTCTGTCGGGCTATGTGACAGGGGGCATCACATTATTAATATCCCATTAAATAATCATCATAAAATACAAACATATAACTAGATAATAGATAACTGTCTACTTGTGTATCGGTTAGCACAGGGGAAATGTGATGTGCTAAAACTGTATTGTGATGAACTGTGATTCTTGTGCATTTGTATGTCCACAGTGATAATACTGTGTGACACATGTGCGTTAACTTTGTGTGTTAGGACCATTGCATTTCTACTGTAACTGAATCCCCTCCCTACTCAAAGCCGTCCTACTTCTTCTGTACGATCCTTACGACACGCTCAGTCAGTGCAGTTGTGAGGCAGCCGTCTCCACACACTTGACCTTTGCTTATTGCATGAGCGAAAGGGCAGGCGTTTCTCAGTGCTGCACTGTTTCCATAAGCAGTGAAGCTTTGCTGCCAATGTTATTTTGTTATTACATGTTACACGTTATCATAGCTACGCTGTGAACTTGATCAGTTTTTGTTTTTGCAAACTAATTTAGTAGTTTTAGGAAACAGAACAGAGTATCTCTGCTGTCCAGCTTGTCTGTTATGAAGTATTTTGCAAAACTATGTCTTTAAAGAAGCTTCCCCAACATTGTGCACAGGACATGTAAGCAGAATATTAAGACTTGACATAAATAAAAGGATTAGTAATTTAGATCATTTATATGTAAATAGTAGGGGTGCAACGATACACAAAATTCACGGTTCGGTTCGATACTTTGGTGTCACGGTTCGATATTTTTTCGATACAAAAAAATGTTCATGCTTTTTTAATTTGTCATTTATTAAAATTATAAATATATATTTTAACTCAAAGGTACAGTTTTTAAATTTAATGTTGCTGAAACAACAAAGGGATAAAATAATAAATATATCTGATGGAGAAATCACTCATCTTTGGAAAAGAGAATTTATTACAGAGAAATGGCTCTTTCCAAAATAAAAGCTATACTATACGCTTCTTCTGGGATATATTCTCAGCAGCATATTAAACATATCAGGTCCCCATAAGGAGAATCATGTGCTAACAGCTGTCTAAATGACTCGGGTAAAGTTTGTAGCATGTGTGCTTGTTGTTTTTGTCTGCTTCCAGTTGTCTTTGCACTAGGATGATGTCGGCGTAAATGTGCAGTCATATTCGTTGTGTTCCCACTAGTGCTGTCAGCGTTAATCTGAAATGACGTTAACGGCAAATCTCCGTTAACGAGCTACCGCGGATCGCCCCGTGCGTGGGGCTGGATGGTGTCAACACGTTAACAAACAAACTGCGCTAACGCACTAGTTCCCACCCATGTAATTGAGCATTGCGTGGCACATCCAACATACTGTTTTACTTTTGTCCATGAGCGCTTACCTTCAGGGTCATACGTCACATGAAGACCAAAATAGTTCCAAAGGCCAGATCTGAATGAGGGTGGGGGAGGTTCAATTTGCCATGTTGCAACGAGTTTAGCTTCTGTCTTGCTAGCTTGCGCTGTGCTCGACAGTGCAGCCTAGGCGGAGTAGTCGAACGCAGATCCACTGAGCGCTCAACACAGACAGCATCGCCAGAAGAAAAGTTGATAAAATAAATGAAAAATTTTGTATTGTTCGATACATATGCGTACCGAACCGAAAGCACTGTATCGAACGGTTCAATATTGATACGAGTATCGTTGCACCCCTAGTAAATAGATATAGGAATATAAACAATTACGCAGAAAAAAACTGCACAAGTTATAAGCAACACTGCTTGGTTGTAATAGCAGAGTGGAGAGGGAAGGAATGAAACTTTTGACTCCACTGGAAGCGAAGTTAAACAAAGCATATCAAAAATTATGAAACAATCGGTGGGAAAATGGGTAAAGGATAAATTATTACACAGGTGGCCAGCTCCTACAAACTATTCATGTCAAAGCATAGTGAAGGAACAAAACAGACTTTACTCCTATGATGCAACCTTTAAAGCGTCACATAAAAGCAGACTGCACATTTAGGCATGTTCACTGGTGCCACTTGCCAACACTGCATCTGCAGCAGGATGACCACACAACACGGCCACAAGCATGGTCACCAAACAGACTTGCACATGCATCCCTGTAAATTCTGCAGCTGTAATACTCAACTTTTGCATTTCCAAAGACCTCTGTTAAAATGTCTATGCTTGACTGGGAATGGCTAGTGGTTTCATTGAGTAGTCTTTAACATGTTCACTTGGCAGATCAGTCAGGGACACAAATAACCTTTGGGGTTGTGTAAGGTCTGGTGTCTGGTGTAAAATTATTTTTTTTAATTCACTTCTTTTTGTAGACTGGCAGGGCCATCAAGTTTGCAGTGGACCACGTGTTTGCCTCCTCCCAGCGGGGCAATCTGGTCAAGAACCGCATCGCTGTGGTGGTTACAGATGGCAAGTCACAGGATGATGTGGTGAGTGGTCCTTTGCCTCATGGGTAAAACCACGTCAGTGTTTTTGGGTGGCCTTTAATAACAGAGGCAACATAAAAGAAGTATCAACATGGAAAGAAACTTCGGCATAGAAAAGCCACACTGTGAGGTTTTAATACTCTAGCTAACCAGTACTTACCCCCTAACCCTAACTGTAACCGAGACCCTAGCACTTCTTCCCCAGACCTGGGAAAACAATTTAAACCAAAAGATAACCTTTTATATCTGTAGGTTGACGCCAGCATGGAGGCTCGAGCACAGAGTATTACTGTATTTGCTGTGGGAGTTGGCACTGAGATCACCACTTCAGAGCTGATCTCCATTGCCAATAAACCTTCATCTACCTATGTCCTGTATGCTGAAGATTACACCACCATCGATCGTATTCGAGACTCCATGGAGCAGAAGCTTTGTGAAGGTCAGAAAACTCAAGTGTATCTACAAAAGCACAAATTAGAGTGTTGCCAAATATCATATAGCTGAATGACCACTTGACTGAATGAATCACCCTGGTGCTTCCAGAGTCTGTTTGTCCCACACGAATCCCAGTGGCATCCCGTGATGAGAAAGGCTTCGAGCTGATGGTGGGCATGAACATTCAGACCAAGGCAAAGAAGATCCCTGGCTCTTTAGTTTCTGAGACTGCCTATGCCCTTGCTGCCTCCACAGACATTACTGAGAACACCAGGTAACATGCTATCGCTATCATTACATTCATTCTAAACAGCTTTTGGGCTTTGGTCGACAGCTATTTACATTTTTCATTCTTAATCTTTAAACTAGGGAGATTTTCCCAGAAGGCCTTCCTCCATCGTACGTGTTTGTGTCCACTCTACGTCTGAAAGGGATCTCTAGCAAGCTGTCCTTTGACCTTTGGAGGGTGCTGTCAAAGGATAAGGCGATTCAAGCTGCAGTAACACTGAGCGGAAAAGACAAAACTGTTACCTTCACCACCACCAGTACGACAGAGAAAGAGCAGAAAGCTGTCTTTAAAACAGGCTTTCAGGTTGGTGTTAGGATTGAGTGTCCATAGAGACCAATGATACCCCCTTGGCTTCAGGATAAAGCTACAACAACAAAAACAAGTACCGTATTTTTCAGACCATAAGGCGCATTAAGCGAAACAAAACAGTCAGATAAGTCAAACTTTACTCAACTCATTCTTCTTGCTTCCTCCACTTACGTACCATTGATTCATTAATGTTGAATCCTCTGCAGCTGCTCTATTCCAATGTTGTTGCAGTACATTAATGACTAACCTCGTATTGTGGATGGATTATCTCAGTTGTTCTCCTGACTGAAGTTTGGTCCGTTTATAGCATCCTGCGATTGCATTTGTCCCTAACCATCAGGAACCCTCACGTTAACTTTTATCGAGGGGAAAAGTATTAGCATTCATCCTCCAGCTTCACTGTGCTAATGTTATGCTAACATAGCTGTGTCGCTAGCGATCATATTGCACATCATTATATACCAGCTAGCCAAACTTCAGTAACCCTACAAACGTCACTGCTGTTTAGTTTTCTGTCTTCATTTATGTTGGAAGTGGTAGCAGAGCTGTACGTTTGAATTTTTGCAGAAATCTCTCAGTCAGAACATGCTATATCATGCTTAAGTGGAAACTAGCGAGCTAGCCTCCTGCTAACTTCTAATTCTGTTAAATTTAATAAATTCTGTTTTCATGGATGTCTGGATGTTAAACTTAATTGTTACACCTGGTAAAGCAGCAGCAGCAAAAAGAATTTAGACAGTTTTTAACAGCCAGTGATGCCGCAGTGATCATTTGACTTTGGGACCTGAAGTTAACAGTTTAGGACCTAGATTTCTCCGCGGTAGCTGTAATGCTCCAACAATCCATCAAGCGGTGAGGCTAGTTTACCAAACTCCTACTAAAACATTTGTCAAATTTTTGAGCGCTGTGTACCACATAAAATCGGTTCGTTGGTAAGCACAACCAGAATTCATACATAAGGCGCACTGTCGATTTTTGAGAAAATTAAAGGATTTTAACTCATTCACTGCCAGCCATTGGCAGTGAATGAGTTAAACCCATTGACTCATTCACTGCAATTGACGGCTATAGACGTCAATGGCAGTGAATGAGTTAAGTGTGCCTTATAGTGCGGAAAATACGGTACAGTTTTATTCTTTATGTTTTGATTTTAGAGATGCAAACTCAACCAGTTTCTCTAACCATACCGAAGCTAAAAATAAACCATAGGATTTTATGTAAAAGAGGACTAACAGCTGTACTGTTCATCTGGCCACTGAGTTTGACAGATTGAATAAAAAGAATAGCTTTTCCATGTTGCATATACAGTGAATATTTTAAAGTAGTAGTTTACCTTGATTTGGTTCAGAAAAAGTAAAAGTAAATCAGTACCTCAGTACATAAAACGTAATAAAACAACACTTATTGCAATAACAGCGTCTCCACTCTGCTCTCTAGAAGTAAAACATTTGTTGATGCTGCTTTAATAAGTGTGGCTAAAGCAGCAGACTGAACTAGAATTGGTATTAATATATATATATATATATATATATATATATATATATATATATATATATATATAAAAGCACCCAGCACGCCCCTGCGGGCGGTTTATCCTTCAAGCTCGGGTCTTCTACCAGAGGCCTGGGAGCTTGAGGGTCCTGCGCAGTATCTTAGCTGTTCCCAGGACTGCGCTCTTCTGGACAGAGATCTCCGATCTCCGATGTTGTTCCCGGGATCTGCTGGAGCCACTCGCCTAGCTTGGGAGTCACCGCACCTAGTGCTCCGATTACCACGGGGACCACCGTTACCTTCACCCTCCACATCCTCTCGAGCTCTTCTCTGAGCCCTTGGTATTTCTCCAGCTTCTCGTGTTCCTTCTTCCTGATATTGCTGTCATTCGGAACCGCTACATCGATCACTACGGCCGTCGTCTTCTGTTTGTCTACCACCACTATGTCCGGTTGGTTAGCCACCACCATTTTGTCCACTTGGTTGTGGCGTTCCATGTATGCCTTGCCTGCTAGCATCTTGCACCCTGCTGTTATGTGCTGGATTGTCTCTGGGGCATCTTTACACAGCCTGCACCTGGGGTCTTGCCTGGTGTGATAGACCCCAGCCTCTATGGATCTTGTACTCAGAGCTTGTTCTTGTGCTGCCATGATTAGTGCCTCTGTGCTGTCTTTCAGTCCAGCTTTGTCCAGCCACTGGTAGGATTTCTGGATATCAGCCACCTCCTCTATCTGCCGGTGGTACATACCGTGCAGGGGCCTGTCCTTCCATGATGGTTCCTCGTCTCCCTCCTCTTTCTTGGGTTTCTGCTGCCTGAGGTATTCACTGAGCACTCGGTCAGTTGGGGCCATCTTCCCAGTGTATTCTTGGATGTTCCTTGTCTCATCCTGGACTGTGGTGCTGACACTCACCAGTCCCCGGCCCCCGTCCTTCCGCTTAGCGTACAGCCTCAGGGTGCTGGACTTGGGGTGAAACCCTCCATGCATGGTAAGGAGCTTTCTTGTCTTTATGTCAGTGGCTTCTATCTCCTCCTTTGGCCAGCCTATTACCCCAGCAGGGTACCTGATCACGGGCAGGGCGTACGTGTTGATGGCCCGGATCTTGTTCTTACCATTCAGCTGACTCCTCAGGACTTGCCTGACCCTCTGCAGGTACTTGGTGGTTGCAGCTTTTCTAGCGGCCTCTTCATGGCTCCCATTCGCCTGCGGGATCCCCAGGTACTTGTAACTGTCCTCTATGTCTGCAATGACCCGAGATTATATATATATATACATATATATATATATATATATATATATATATATATCTCCTTGGTAGATCCCGCGGGATCTACCAAGGAGATGCTCTGTCCCCACTGCTGTTCTGCATAGGCCTGAACCCCCTCAGTGAGATCATTAACAAGACTGGCTACGGATACCGACTACGGAACGGAGCAGTTGTCAGCCACCTCCTGTACATGGATGACATCAAGCTGTATGCCAAGAGTGAACGAGACATCGATTCACTGATCCACACTACCAGGCTATACAGCAATGACATTGGAATGTCGTTCGGACTGGAGAAGTGTAGTCGGATGGTAACAAAGAGAGGGAAGGTAGTCAGAACTGAGGGGATTGAACTACCAGAAGGCAACATTGCAGACATAGAGGACAGTTACAAGTACTTGGGGATCCCGCAGGCGAATGGGAACCATGAAGAGGCCGCAAGAAAAGCTGCAACCACCAAGTACCTGCAGAGGGTCAGGCAAGTCCTGAGGAGTCAGCTGAATGGTAAGAACAAGATCCGGGCCATCAACACGTACGCCCTGCCCGTGATCAGGTACCCTGCTGGGGTAATAGGCTGGCCAAAGGAGGAGATAGAAGCCACTGACATAAAGACAAGAAAGCTCCTTACCATGCATGGAGGGTTTCACCCCAAGTCCAGCACCCTGAGGCTGTACGCTAAGCGGAAGGAAGGGGGCCGGGGACTGGTGAGTGTCAGCACCACAGTCCAGGATGAGACAAGGAACATCCAAGAATACATTGGGAAGATGGCCCCAACTGACCGAGTGCTCAGTGAATACCTCAGGCAGCAGAAACCCAAGAAAGAGGAGGGAGACGAGGAACCATCATGGAAGGACAGGCCCCTGCACGGTATGTACCACCGGCAGATAGAGGAGGTGGCTGATATCCAGAAATCCTACCAGTGGCTGGACAAAGCTGGACTGAAAGACAGCACAGAGGCACTAATCATGGCAGCACAAGAACAAGCTCTGAGTACAAGATCCATAGAGGCTGGGGTCTATCACACCAGGCAAGACCCCAGGTGCAGGCTGTGTAAAGATGCCCCAGAGACAATCCAACACATAACAGCAGGGTGCAAGATGCTAGCAGGCAAGGCATACATGGAACGCCATAACCAAGTGGCCGGCATAGTGTACAGGAACATCTGTGCGGAGTATAACCTGGAAGTCCCGAGGTCAAAATGGGAGATGCCCCCAAGGGTGGTGGAGAATGACCGAGCTAAGATCCTGTGGGACTTCCAGATACAGACGGACAAAATGGTGGTGGCTAACCAACCGGACATAGTGGTGGTAGACAAACAGAAGAAGACGGCCGTAGTGATCGATGTAGCGGTTCCGAATGACAGCAATATCAGGAAGAAGGAACACGAGAAGCTGGAGAAATACCAAGGGCTCAGAGAAGAGCTCGAGAGGATGTGGAGGGTGAAGGTAACGGTGGTCCCCGTGGTAATCGGAGCACTAGGTGCGGTGACTCCCAAGCTAGGCGAGTGGCTCCAGCAGATCCCGGGAATAACATCGGAGATCTCTGTCCAGAAGAGCGCAGTCCTGGGAACAGCTAAGATACTGCGCAGGACCCTCAAGCTCCCAGGCCTCTGGTAGAGGACCCGAGCTTGAAGGATAAACCGCCCGCAGGGGCGTGCTGGGTGTTTTTTTTTTTTATATATACAGTGGGGCAAAAAAGTATTTAGTCAGCCACCGATTGTGCAAGTTCCCCCACTTAAAATGATGACAGAGGTCAGTAATTTGCACCAGAGGTACACTTCAACTGTGAGAGACAGAATGTGAAAAAAAAATCCATGAATTCACATGGTAGGATTTGTAAAGAATTTATTGGTAAATCAGGGTGGAAAATAAGTATTTGGTCAATAACAAAAATACAACTCAATACTTTGTAACATAACCTTTGTTGGCAATAACAGAGGTCAAACGTTTACTATAGGTCTTTACCAGGTTTGCACACACAGTAGCTGGTATTTTGGCCCATTCCTCCATGCAGATCTTCTCGAGAGCAGTGATGTTTGGGGCTGTCGCCGAGCAACACGGACTTTCAACTCCCGCCACAGATTTTCTATGGGGTTGAGGTCTGGAGACTGGCTAGGCCACTCCAGGACTTTCAAATGCTTCTTACGGAGCCACTCCTTTGTTGCCCGGGCGGTGTGTTTTGGATCATTGTCATGTTGGAAGACCCAGCCTCGTTTCATCTTCAAAGTTCTCACTGATGGAAGGAGGTTTTGGCTCAAAATCTCACGATACATGGCCCCATTCATTCTGTCCTTAACACGGATCAGTCGTCCTGTCCCCTTGGCAGAAAAACAGCCCCATAGCATGATGTTTCCACCCCCATGCTTCACAGTAGGTATGGTGTTCTTGGGATGCAACTCAGTATTCTTCTTCCTCCAAACACGACGAGTTGAGTTTATACCAAAAAGTTCTACTTTGGTTTCATCTGACCACATGACATTCTCCCAATCCTCTGCTGTATCATCCATGTGCTCTCTGGCAAACTTCAGACGGGCCTGGACATGCACTGGCTTCAGCAGCGGAACACGTCTGGCACTGCGGGATTTGATTCCCTGCCGTTGTAGTGTGTTACTGATGGTGACCTTTGTTACTTTGGTCCCAGCTCTCTGCAGGTCATTCACCAGGTCCCCCCGTGTGGTTCTGGGATCTTTGCTCACCGTTCTCATGATCATTTTGACCCCACGGGATGAGATCTTGCGTGGAGCCCCAGATCGAGGGAGATTATCAGTGGTCTTGTATGTCTTCCATTTTCTGATGATTGCTCCCACAGTTGATTTTTTCACACCAAGCTGCTTGCCTATTGTAGATTCACTCTTCCCAGTCTGGTGCAGGTCTACAATACTTTTCCTGGTGTCCTTCGAAAGCTCTTTGGTCTTGGCCATGGCGGAGTTTGGAGTCTGACTGTTTGAGGCTGTGGACAGGTGTCTTTTATACAGATGATGAGTTCAAACAGGTGCCATTCATACAGGTAACGAGTGGGGGACAGAAAAGCTTCTTACAGAAGACGTTACAGGTCTGTGAGAGCCAGAGATTTTCCTTGTTTGAGGTGACCAAATACTTATTTTCCACCCTGATTTACGAATAAATTCTTTACAAATCCTACCATGTGGATTCATGGATTTTTTTTTCACATTCTGTCTCTCACAGTTGAAGTGTACCTCTGGTACAAATTACTGACCTCTGTCATCATTTTAGGTGGGGGAACTTGCACAATCGGTGGCTGACTAAATACTTTTTTGCCCCACTGTATATATATATATATATATATATATATATATATATATATATATATATATATATATATATATGAGTAAGTGTCATAAAATGATTAATCTGAATGTGAGAAACATAAACATCTAAGCAGGATGTAAGAAGTGTAGTTTGCTGTACTGCCTTGAAAGGACTCATTGTGCTATTAGAGCATCTCCACCTACCTCAGCTTTCTCTTCATATTAGTGAATGAGTCTTGGCAGCTATTTAAACATCACTCCACATTTACTTCAGTGGAACCAGAGAAGATGCAATGTGATGCCAGGAGAAGCCCAAAGAAATTGTTTCCTACTCTAAACCACTGTATTTTCCTGGTGGAAACCATTTATTGGATGTGTAGAACTTGGAGCGCATGTCTCTATTTCCGAGGCAGTTCTGGGTAATAATCGCCAGGTTCAGTTTAAGAAGCACCCACCACCCTCCGTCCTTAGACGCAATGTTCAATGTGTAGGCCTGAACAGGGTTGTAATTATACTGAATTTGTGTTTGCATATGTTTGATTTGGTTTGATGTGGCACGAGCTAGGAGCTTGTGATTTGTCCTTTCAAAAGTGACTCTCAGCCCCAATGGAACAATCGCTGCTCTGTCTCTCTCTCTGCCTATGGCCTGAAAAGTCCTTGGTCTTAGTACCTGGTGTGTCAGAACTATTTGCAGAGCATTTAGGGAACACACGTTTTTGGTCTTGCCCACAAAATTATATTTAATGAAATGCATGAACACAGTTAAGGCTGGCAACAGAAACAGAAGACTGACTGAAAGAAGAACTGTAAGGTTAATAATTGTTTTCACATCCAGTTTTACTCATGAATGAAAGCTTGACCAAAAACGTGCTTTAAACTCTTAATTAAAGCATCTTTTTGTTCTGACAAAAGGCATTTTTTCATGAAATTTATATCATCTCTCTCAGACTCTTTATGATGGAAAATGGCATCAGATTAAAGTACTAGTGAGGCATCGCCAGGTCACCGGTTTCCTTGACGACCAGCGCATCCAGGAACTAATGCTGAAACCGGTGGAGCCAATTTACATCAATGGGGAAACGCAGGTGTCTAAGAGGCGAGGAACAGACATCACTGTACCTGTGAGTAACACATGTAATTACACTGGAGCTTTGAGCCCTGACGCTGATCTTTTACTTGATTTGATTTGAGGAGATTGGAGTGTTTTTATATGCAGAAAGAGTTTAGATCATTGGCATGTTTAGCTTACTTTCTGATGATCCTTTTTGTTAAAGCAATACGTTATTTCAGTCCAGTACATTCATTCTGGGAGCTACACCACACCTGACCAAATATAGTATAGGAAATGCTTCTGGTAAGAAATTAGCCATGATAATCATCCATCAACTTCCTGTCACTTACCTGAGTTGCAGAGGCAGGAGCCTAAGCAGAATATTTAGATGTCCCCATCCCAGGCTACTTCCTCCAGCTCTTTTAGAAGGATAGTGAGATGTTCCTGAGCAACCATGCTTTGGAAAAGCTATTCCAGAAGCTTAATGGTTTACATTCCCAAACCAGTTCTGATGTGTTTCTGGGATCACTGTCCTGGTGGAACATCCACTCGTGTCCTGGGTTTAACCATCTGTGGTGAATTTGGTGAATTTTGAGGTAGCTTCTTGTTTTCATTGTTCTGTCCACTTTGTGCAGTGTACTGTAGCACTGGGAGCTAAAGAGCTCCAGAGCATCATAGCTGGTGCAATGTTCTTGGGAAGGCTCCCCTTTATTTCTCCAGACATATCTCTTGTCAAATAGCTCAATCTTTGTCTTGTCTGACCATAAAACTTTCCCAGAAATCATTTGGCTTGTCCATGTGGACGCCCACTGTGAACAGTGACACTGATGCTGCAGCAGTTTCCAGTTCATGGCAACCCTAAGCCTGGGTGGTTCCTGGATTTTCTAAGCAATTTCCTATTATTTTAGGGTGACATCTGGGTATCCTTCCAAAAAAAGGAAATCTGCCGTAGAAATGGCTCCAAGAGTCCCTCCCAGTCTATAGTGTATAAAGCTACAGATTTCCTTTTCAGACTTTCTGTGACTTCTTGCACATGATCAATTTTTAAGTATTGGTCATTCAAACGAGCCAAACGAATTCTGTTTTATGCTGGCACAGACAAACTACCAGTCATAGTTAATCATGATCATCAGTGGGAAGTTAATAGGCCTTGTCAAGTTAAAATGTATTGCAGAACCTTCAAAACCACTTCCTAAAATATTTTCAAGGAGATGTATGTATATATTTAAGCCTGTATGTAAATAAATTAAAATTGCACAACCAATGCTTTTTATTTAAGTAACTTAGGATGTATGCTGTATAATCATTCCACCCTGGAAAAAGAACACTTCAAAGAAAGCCCAAAACAGGACAGCCATGCCCATGATGAGTGTATGTAAACCTCTGACCACAACTGTATATGACAACCAGACCTTTGAGTCTACATGAGGGGAGGACTGTTAGCTGGCAGAGCACTATTTTACCTGAGCAAGAGCCCAAAATACTGGTGCTCATCCAATCAGAGCAGCAACACATCCCCAACCTGCGGAAGACAATCCACGCTTTCACTCATTTTGCCATGACTGATATGAGCATTCACTGCTTCAACGCTTTATATACAAAAAGAAATATGGAAAGCATAATTGGACCCCTTTAAAATGTTGCCAGTAGGTTGGATATATTTTGTTTAATATGCTTGACTGTCCAGAGAATGATATTCTGCATAAATGATCCTACAATTATTATTATAGTTTGCAAGGTGTTACAATCATTAGGATACCATGCAACATTTGTTTTGTTTTTAACACACGGCTATTGCATGTATGGATGTAGATATCATTACTATTATCATATGAAGCGCAGTTTGCAACATTTGTAACATTTACATGTTGCAAAATCATCACCGTTCAGCCTTCAAAGCATCGTGTCACGCATCAAAGATGACACTAGTTTCTGTTTTTACAAAAAGCATGTTTGAAATAATCAGATCGTCCATGTTGTTTCGATTCAGGTGGAGATTCAGAAGCTGCGTCTCTACTGTGATCCCCATCAGAGCGAGAGGGAAACAGCTTGTGAAATCTACTCCGTCGTAAGATCTCTGCTCTCACTCTCTCTTCGTTTCCACTTCAAAGGCTTTGTACTTGAAAGGCTGTGTATGGCTGCGTGTATGAGCCTGCGATGACGATAACCATTATGTTTTCTCTTGTCTTGTCTCTCCTGATACGCAGGATGATGAAAGGGTAAGGGTGAATTCACACATATTTAATCTGAGGTCGCTAATAAAAGTTTCACCACTGAGGTGTTGTCAGGGTAATCCGTTTGTGACCCACTCTGTTAATTTAATTGTGTATGTGTATCTTCAGTGCCCTCTGAATAGAAGTGCCACAGTGGAAGAAGAAGACTGCGATTGTGTAGTCGGCCCACCAGGACCCACGGTAACACACATAAAGACCTACATTTGATAGATTACATGTCTGTTTCCTTTCCTATGGTTTTAACACCAGGCTCTGATGTCTGCAAGATCCCTGCTGCTCAACAAAGAGTGTGCTGATGAGTGTGATCCATCATCATTCTCATTTAACAGCTTGGTTATTCTTTGATTTTGATGTTCACATATAGAATGTGCTGCTAGTTTACACAACATTCTTTGTTGCTTTTTTGGATGCAATAATAATCAGTTCTTTACTGTATCATTATATTGGAGGTCATTACACACCCATCTAAAATGGTATATGCTACATAGAGACCACAACAGGGCAATTGGAAACTAGGAAACTGCTAGTTTATTTGATGTGGATTTGGAGCCTCATTCAAAAAACATACATATCAAGACTTGACTCCTCTACTAATTACCTCTAATGATGTGTGGTTGTGATGAAGCCCAGTTAATGAGTCACAATAGTATTTGTTTGGTAAGGAAAGTGCTGGAAAGTGTCCACGATGTAGACAGCAGTGCACGCCTAAATCGCATCTCTTGCAAACTTGTTATGTTTCCTGAAAAGTCTCCATCGTGTCTGCAGCCAAAGCCATGTACAGTCACGTTAGGAACATTAAGGTTTCTGATTTACAAGGATTTGAAAAATGCATTCTTCCTAGAATTCATGAAAGATATTTGCAGCCAAAAGATCCCTGGTTCAAGTCGCACCGTTTCAGGGGGTCATGAGCCGGTGAACTCCCAGTGCCAGTCCAAAACCCAGATGGGACGCTCGCATCAGGAAACCACTCGGTGTAAAATCATACCTGTGATTCCATCACTGTGGTGGAGCGTCTGAAAGTACTTTCCATTAAATGTTATGGGATCAGTTGTTCCAAATTTGAAGGCAGTTCATTGTCATATTCTGGGACGGTTGAAGCGATGGGCAGCCACAGCCTTGGTATTCATAGAGCCAATAGCATAGCTGCTGTTGTGTCTTAATGTAAGAAGAAAGTTTCTGATTAGAATATTTTTATATTACAGGGTTCACCAGGTGAGAAAGGGACACATGGGCCACGAGGGCCTGAAGGCAAGCCTGTAAGTACGGATATCTTTGGACGTTTTTCATTCTGTTTTATCTTTGGATGCATGTTTGAACATGATGCAATTGTTCTCAGGGTAAAGAAGGAAAACCTGGTGATCCTGGCCCCCAGGGGTTTCCAGGGATGAAGGTATAAGGAAACACCACGATAATACCTTTGAATAGACGCATTTCACTTCTCTGTTTCTGTGTGAGTTGTACAGAGCTGCATGTCCTCAAAGAGTTACTCCTCCCTGTATTATTCACCCACCCGCATCCTTTATAGCACATTATATATCAATTTGGTTGTCTTTCCCTTTGATTAATAATAATAACAATAATAATAATACAACATTATTATTATTATTATTATTATGTCTGACACAAGGAAGAAAACTGCACTTTACATAAAGCATTGGTGGCTATAAGACAGAAACGTTTCTGGAGACTCATCGATTCGCTGTTGGCTTTAACTCGCTTTTTAAGTCTGTGTTTCACCAGCAAATTAATATTTGCGTGATGAGGAGTTCAATGCAGAGCGATAATTATAGTGTACCCAAGAATGTACACACAACAGCCACAATTTCAAAAATTAACATGTGGTGACTGTCATGGATGATCTGGAGGAAAGTCTTTCTGCATGCCTTTGTTCATAAAGGACGTCTGAAATAGTGACATCACACATGTTTGTTCAGATGTGATCAAACTATAAGCCTAACAAGTTATGTCTTTGAATATCCTGCAAATGTATTAAGTTTTAAATGTATTATAGAAAACAGGCAGATCAAAATACTTTATGCTGTTTATTTCGGTGAACACTTTTCTGACCTGTCTTCCCTCTGCAGGGTGAAGCAGGTCCGACAGGAGCAAGGGGAGCACCTGGTCCTAAAGGTGCAAAGGTAAGTGTTAGAAAACCAGGAGCATTCGTGTGTGTTCTTATTCACACTGGTTGTTTTATAGACAGTTCTTCAATGTGTTGCAGGGAGACAGAGGCGAGCCAGGCTTAACAGGAGAACCAGGTCTCCCAGGACCTAAGGTAAGACTGGGAGAGCAACAGTCCCACGGACGTTTTGAATGATATATATTATAGATATATTTCTGCAGCTCTCTCTCGTTCATTGTGTCTTGGCCACTTTTTCTGTTTTAGTGCTGCTTTGTGTCGCTGTACTGCAAGGCACAAGAAGCCACTGATGCTTTACAATATTTTAGACAACTTAATGATTTGTATAACAAATTGTTAAAAACAAAATGAATTGTTAAAAAATAACGTTTGAAATTAGAAGCATTTGTTTTCCTTTTTTTCCCCACAGCTAATCTTATAACATTGTACATGCTGCTGTAGCAAATAAAAACAAAATCTTTCTGCATGATTCTTAAATTCACTCTTAAATCTCCTAAATTGTAAGAAATAAATGTTCGAAAAAGTTCAGGTTCAAGACACGAGTCTTTAAATGCTGCCACATTTAGCACGGACATTTAAAACATTCACCATGATCATCCTGTTGAATTTAATTTGTTTCTAACAAATTTTCCTGCACAATAACAAAACTTTGCTGTTAATGTGAGTTTGAAACTCTAGAGAAACATTTTCTATGTCAACCAACAGAATTAAAATTAAAAGATGGTGAAGTTATTATTTAAAAGTGATCACATTTGAATGTTAGCAACATTCTTCATGTGCAGGGTCTCCCTGGTGAGAGAGGAGAGCCAGGACCTCCAGGAGAAGCTGGGCCGATGGTAAGCTCTAGAGGGAGTTAGCTGATGCTCATAGGATGCTAAACCTTTCAAATGTAGGGCTCTGTCTGAGGTCACGAGATCATCAGATTATTCCAAAACACTCGATAAGAAAGCTATGATAAGTTAAAAGCAGTTTAAACACGGCAAGCAAAAGTATTTCAAAATGTAACAAATCAAAAATATCTTGAATGTGTTTATATGATATTATTTCTTCTCCTAATTGAACAGTAGTGAAGAGACGAGTTTGCTTGTGGATGGGATTTCTTCCACCTTCTGTACCATTTCCAGGACCCTGTTGTTTCATATTGCCTCACAGAATTTTTCATCCTCCTAGGGGGAGCCTGGAGCTCCAGGCCGTGTCGGACTGGTTGGCGCGCTGGGACCAAAGGTCAGTGCAGACTGTAGTTTCTGAGACATCAAGTCCGCTTCACGTTGCAAACATTGCACTCTGTGATTGTCAACATCTCGTGCCAACACTATAGAGAATATTTCTGTTACAATTAACATGTGTGCTGCTGTTAACAGCTGCCAGTGTTTCTGTAAGCTGTCTGAACAGCTCGATTTGATTTGACCACAGTGGCATTTGTGGTCCAGCATCTGTCTGCAGCTTCATCACAAAAGTGTTGGGAAGCACCACACTCTGCATACAGGACAGTTTGTTTGGCAAAGCAGTGGTTTTGTAGAACGAACCTCCTTTAAGCTGATCTTACAAAGCTGCACGTTTGTCTTTATGGATATTCATACTGAAACTGAAGGCAATGAATGCCAGCAAGTGGCTGCCATTTACTTTATGTGACAGTTCAGACGCTGACTGATAGCAGAACTGAGCAGGACATTAAATGTTAAAAACATTTCCGACCTCTGTGTAAGCTGCCCTCGTTTAAACTTTGCAATAGTACCAGTGCATCTCAAAGACATTTAAATATTGTGAAATGTTTTTTCATAATTCATTTAACAAAGGTAATGATGACAATTACACTCTGAGTACTTTTTTGGGACTCCTTTATCACAAATGACTCTTTCAGTGTGCCGTGGCCTGGAGACAGTCAGCCTGTGTCGCTGCTGAGCGGTTACTTTATAGCCTCACTGAGCTTTGCTGTATTTGTAGCCCAGGTCTTTCTCATCTTCCTCTTGACACATTTTAACAGAAATCAGAAATTTAAATGTAAACATGTTTATTTGCTATATGTGTAATAACATTTATGATGTCATTAATTGCACATTGATAAAACTAATGTTAGTGTGGAGTTTAGCTAGCTAGCTGTAACTTGGCTATGTAGCATAAGTGATTGTAAGATTAGGTGACAGCATTACTACAGTAGTAGCAGACGGTGGGCTAGCCTTTTCATTTCATGAATGATCCTGTTCTGTCAAGGAATTAGATTTAAGAGTTGAATGTGGATAATGTACCACAGCTAAATTTGAATTAGAATTTAAGCTTGTATAGACGAGATCATAAAACAACTGAGAAGCGCAAACATATTAAACAAAAGAAGACTTTAAAGCAGCTTTATTGTCTTAGCGTAAGTTAATGCAAAGCATGCTGTGGTCTCAGACTTGAAAAAACCTAAAAGGTTTTAAAACTGCAAAGTTGGCAGAAAGACATAAAGATATTCAACTTCCTACTTACTTTTTTGTCTTCTGGAAAGCGAAATAGTTTATAAAGATCCATCTGGGTGGGATAAATATTTTATATGGGAGGCAGGGAATAAGATACTCCCTGTGCTCCCTGGTAATTTTAAACTTTACTGATAGATATGTACATTTGACAGGACAAACAAATAAAGGTAAACTCTTATATAAAAAACTAAAAAAGGACATTAGGCCCCACCTAAGACTCAGCACATTTACAAGTTTTCTTTAGCGGCCTAGAAAAGTAATCCAGCGACAGTCGTCCATAAATCCATGGGCTGCATTAGAGAGGATCTGCTAATAGCTATTTCAGCATGCTCCTAATGGGAGTAATTTGACCAAATGGAAGCTCATGCAGGGTAAAAATAAAGGGCCATAAAGAAAGAAATACCTGTAACTTAAAAAGTCCATGAATTAATTTTGTAAACAAATCTCTTTGACAGATTTTATTTCTCGCTGCTCTGATATGAGTCATAGAGTCGGGCTGCATGTTGTTATAATCTTATCCACCACCATTTCTGTCAGTTAATTAACACTAGTAGTGGGCTACAGCCACACACTACATGGGATGTTCTCCTGTGGCAAGCTGGCTGTGGCTAAATGAAAGAGCAAATGCACACATCTGCAAGCGTGTGTCCACACCCACCAGCTACAAGTGTGCACACTGCTATTTTGAGTTTTCTCTGAACTCCACGCTGACTCTCGGCCACTCTGCTCAGTAATTTGGGCCTGTTCCTGCTATCACAACAAACTACTTTCTCCAAGGATCTGGAAGTGTTCTCTACCAAGTGGAGGATGCTGGTACACATTTGGTGTCCATGTGTGGGAACATGTGGCTGCTACTGTCTCCAGAGCACTCCCTGTGGAACGTATCTGCATTTTTGGTCATCTGGTCATGAAGGCACACGTTAACTAGCTTAATTTAGCATCAGACTAGAAGCAGTCTCTGCAATCTGTCCAGCATCAAGGTGATTGTTGAACAATTACTTAATAAACAATAAACAATTACTTTGTAAGTGCACACATTTCCAGCTGTGCATCATTACCAGAGACCAGGCTGTTAGATAGGAATTAAATAAAGGAAAACAGGATGTAAATATGAATAGATAGTAGAGATGGCACGATACCACTTTTTTATGTCCGATACCAATACCGATATCATGAATTTGGATATCTGCCGATACCGATATGAATCCGATATAGTGTTTTTTAATCAATAAAACTGTTTTTTAATATCTTGCTGCATTTTGTACAAGTTCATAGTCAAGTTTAAATAAACAACAGCACTAAAGCTATTCTGTTATACCTGTGTGTAAAAAGTACACTGCGCCCAAAATATTTCATAGTTCAGCAACACTGATCAATCTAATAAACTTAAACCTGCTCCATCCTCCCTATTCTGGTATTTTAAAGAGTACTTAGCAGAAATATTAAGCAACCTAACTAATAGGGTTGCAAACTACCAGCAAAAAAAAATAAAAAATAGGGAACCCCCCTCCACCCTCCACTTTGTGATGCTTAATCGATGTAATCAACTTTAATTTGATGCAGTGTGAAAAAAAAATGCACAGAAATAAATTATTTTTTCAAGAATAATTAAATAGATTCAACATCTTTCTTCAACAGAATTGCAGACTGCACAGATGGTATCTTCCCAAAGGAAAAAGTACATAGCTTACTAGTATATTAGACTTAACAGTTACTATATACAGTAATGGACTTCTATATATTTAACATCAGATTAAAACTTTGGGTGTAAGATTCAGATAATTATTTATTAAAAGCTAGACATTTTAAATGAGAATAAGAAAGAAAAGTATGTCTTTGTGCCCCCTTTTCCCTGTTCATGCCCTATCGGCCCCCCTGGCTAAACTTTGCTAGATCCGCCCCTGCACAGTTACAGCCGTCAGCTACGTAGAAAAAGATCCTGGAGTAGAAAGTAATAATAAATAAATTCTAACTACAGCTGATCAAGCTTAAACGTGCTGCTGTTGTTCAGCCGCTGGTTTCCTCTTTCTGGTGCAAAGTGGGCCAAAAACAAACAAGAGAGACGGAGTCGCGACAGAAAAGCCGATCAGCTGATCGTTAAGCAGTTTCATGATTGAAGCGGCAGGAGAGAGAGAGAGAGAGAGAGAGAGAGAGAGAGGCACTTGCTCCATATATCAGTTGTTAAGCTTTACAAACATTCAGAGAGGAACTTACACACTTGCTTTACTTCTCTCTGGGATAACTTCCTCGGAGATGAAATGCTGGTTTGGTAGCGAGACTACAAATACACACAGCCGCTGTATCACGTGACCACACTGCTCCGACGTGCTACGGTTATGAGACGAGTTACGCCATGTCGCAAGTTTTGTGAGGTGCTTTTTTGATATTTAATGGATCGGATTACATTTTTTATTTCTCGCCGATATCCGATCCAGTAATTTAGGTCAGTATCGGACCGATACCGATACGTAATATCGGATCGGTCCATCTCTAATAGATAGTAATGGCCCTTTAAATCCATATGCTATTTTCTCATAACATCTACTAGGTGACATTAGGACCATTAGGAGAAGGATTATGGTGGTAGTAGTCTTGTGCTAAACGAGCAGCGTTTCAGGAATGATAACGTCTTCCCTTTCAAACAGAGTTTACTGCATGCACTTTGATCTTAGAGCTCTTCTATTAAGATTTCCATTTGTGTCTGACAAACATGTTTACATTCCATATGAAGGACAGATGGGAACATTACCCGACCCTAAAGAGATTAAGTATCAAATTCAAATTCAAATTTTATTTGTCACACACACACAACCATACACAGTATGACATGGGGGTGAAATGCTTGTAGCTGTACAATGCCCGACCATTAAATGACAGAAGAAAAGTTTTACAATATTTACAATTTACAGTTTACTACAAAATTTACAAATTAACTTAGGAATTTACAGTAAAGAATGTGCAAATAGCAGAAGAGATTATAAAGATAAGGATTATAAATTATAGGAATTATAGGATTATAGGAAATGTGTGGTGGTGCGTGTGGTGACGTGTGTGAGAGTCCAGTCTTATAGTGACGTGTTTGGGAGAGTCCAGTCCTACACCTGGTTCAGGCCCCGAATAGCCTGGGGGAAGAAGCTCCTCCTCATTCTCTCTGTTTTGGCCTTAAGGGAGCGGAGGCGCTTCCCAGACCTCAACAGTGAGAAGAGTCCATTGTTGGGATGGGAGAGGTCCATCATAATCTTCCTAGCTTTGGACTTGCACCGCTTGGTGTAGATGGACAGCAGGTCAGGGAGCTCTGATTGAATGATGCGTTCGGCTGAGCGCACCACCCTTTGCAGATCTCGTCTGTCCTGCTTGGTGCTGTTCCCAAACCAGGTGCAGATGTTTGCCGTCAGGACGCTCTCGATGGTGCAGGAGTAGAAGTTCTTGAGCACCTTCAGTGGCAGATGGAAGTCTCTAAGTCTTCTGAGGAAGAAGAGACGCTGACGGGCTTTCTTAACCAGGGTGTTGATGTGACAGGACCATGACAGGTCCTGAGTGATGTGGACACCCAGGTATCGGAAACTGTCCACTCTGTCCACTGGCGTGCCACTGATGATGAGGGGTTTGTAATTCCTCGCCTGCTTTGTAGTGAAGTCCACGATCAGCTCCTTAGTCTTGCTGATGTTTAGGAGGAGGTTATTCTCCTGGCACCAGGTCTCCAGGTTCCTAATCTCCTTCAGGTAGGCCGCCTCGATGTTGTCGGAGATCAGGCCCACAACAGCAGTGTCGTCAGCAAACTTGACAATGGAGGTTTTGTCTGATGTGGCTACACAGTCATAAGTGTACAGTGAGCAGTGTTGGTCAAGTTACTTGAAAAAAGTAATCAGTAACTAATTACCGATTACTACCCCCAAAAAGTAATCCCGTTACTTTACTGATTACTTATTTTCGAAATTAATTAATTACTTAGTTACTTAGTTACTTTTTAAAAACATGATTTACAACCTGAAGAGGTGATAAAGCGATAGATCTTTCAGCCCAATTCTACTTTTTCTACATAATCCATCATACAAAATGTAATCAAATGGAAAAGTATCTTTTTTAAACTTGTTTTGTTAGTTTTAATCTTTTAACTTTATGCATCAAGCAAAAATTTAATTATATGCAACATTCTCTGACTGGAAGAAATTAGTTTAACCCTCTGTAGAACCTGGGACCATTTCGTGGCCTTTGCGTTTTTTAATTCCACGCCATTTCCACTGTGTTTAATGGAGTATAGCCAAATTTTCTAACATGTATTTTTTTCCCATTTTATTTTGAAATTTCAGTCTGAGTTTTTTAAATGAGCTTAAATGGCTGAATAAAAGGCATACATCCACTATCGAACCTCGTGGCCGATTTGTGCCCCATTGAAACCCTTTATAAACGCTATTTTTCACTGCAGGATTTATACCGTTAACATCTGGGTGATGGCTTAGGTTTCGTTTTTGTTTTGGAGAAGAGGCCTTAGAATTGTAATTTTTTTATTTGTCCACCGGGTGGTGCCCTTGCTCCACATTTGACCCGGGGCTGGAAAACAGCGGGCTGCTTAAAGAGACCTGCGGGAAATGACGCCTCTTTTCCGGCGTGCTGCAGCGGCTTCGCCCGCTGATCGGGCGGGACAATTTTCGGCCCCAGGACCGTTTGAGGTTGGATTTTTTTTTTTTAATCAACAGGAAATGACGTATTTGTTGTGACGTGGTACCGGATGTGTGTGTTGGAAAAAGGGGTCCGACGCAACATGCCCCGGTCATCGTCGCGAGTCAACCCGGGAGCATGCACCGATTCCGGGCTAGAGGAGAAGCATTTGCCGCCTGGAGACCATTTTCTGGTCCTGAAAAAAAAAATAAAAGGCGATCGAAATGACTGTTTGTGCCAATCTTTAGTCCATCTAAAGGCCTAATTATAATAACAATCAAATATTACTTCAAATGTTTTTTTGGGAAAATATTTAGTTTTTTAGTTTTTTTTTTAGTTTTTTTGTAATTTAAAGGGTTAAAACAACGAAAATATAATTAAAACTTTATATGAATATTTCAGGGAGAAGTAGTTTTAAAAGACTGACCAATTTAAAGTGAAAAAAAAATTAATATTTAATATTTTTATAGCACTTTTTGGGCGTGGTCGATAGTGTGCATTTTATGAAATGCGCTCCTGGAAAAAAAATAAAAGGCGATCGAAATGACTCTTGGTGCCAATCTTTAGTCCATCTAAAGGCCTAATTATAATAACAATTGAATATTACCTCAAATGTTTTTTT
The DNA here is from genome assembly GCF_965226115.1 of Aulonocara stuartgranti. Lineage (NCBI taxonomy): Eukaryota > Metazoa > Chordata > Actinopteri > Cichliformes > Cichlidae > Aulonocara > Aulonocara stuartgranti. Next base: position 3,801,159 of record NC_138960.1, read on the forward strand.
TGGAAAATATTCAAGTTTTTTGTTTTTTGGGGCTAAAAAAACAGGGCGCTCATGTAATAAAACTGGGATTTAAAGGGTTAAAACAATGAAAATATAATTAAAACTTGACATGGATATTTTAAGCAGAAGTAGTTTTAAAAGATTGACTAATTTAAAGTAGAAAAAAATATTGATATATAACATTTTTAGAGCACTTTTGGGGCGGGACCATTTTTGGTCCCGAGGTTCACGAAAGGATGGGATTTTGAGGTTTTACCAAGGGTTAATATTTAAACCTATTTTCTGCACATTCCAGCACATAAAATAAAATATTTTTTGTGTTTACACTCAGTCTTTCAAATAGATGCAAGTAAAACACAGCAGAAAATAAATAAAGTCAAAGACTCAGCGGTCCTGTTGCTCTATTTTCACCTGTAAAGCAGGAGTTGGGTAGGCGGAGGTTTACCCTGGTGCAGGTGTGCCGCGGTCAGTTGAAGAATCCGCGAGTTTCTCTGTGAGTTTCCCATTACGTCGTAGCTACTCGGTGCTTGCTCAGAAGTTTAGGGGTTTTTTTCGGTGTAAGGTCAGTATTTCCACGCTTTAAACACTGCACGCTCATACTCTCTCCCGCACTCGATATATGATCCATTGTTGATCTGCACACAGCTGTTGTCACGAACGTCGCACTCGCTTACGTCACTGTCGTGAGACATTCTCGCAAAAAATCACGGTTTTAGTAACGCAGTAACGCAGCGTTCCTACAGGAAAGTAACGGTAATCTAATTACCATTTTTGCAATAGTAATCCCTTACTTTATTCGTTACCTGAAAAAAGTAATCAGATTACAGTAACGTTACTGCCCATCTCTGACAGTGAGTACAGCAGGGGGCTTAAAACACAGCCCTGAGGCACTCCAGTGCTGAGTGAGATGGAGGGGGAGACTTGTTTTCCTACCCTCACTGATTGGGGTCTGTCTGTGAGGAAGTTGAGGATCCACTGACACAGTGATGAGCTGAGTCCTAGATCCGTCAACTTAGAGGGAATTATTGTGTTGAATGCTGAACTGTAGTCCACGAACAGCATCCTAACATAATTCCCTCTGCCAGTGTCCAGGTGACTCAGGGATGTGTGGAGCAGGTGAGATATGGCATCGTCTGTGGAACGATTAGTCCGGTAAGCAAACTGAAGTGAGTCGATGGTGGCAGGAAGTGAAGAAGTGATGTGATCTCTCATCAGTCTTTCAAAACACTTCATCACAATTGAAGTCAGTGCTACTGGACGGTAGTCATTGTGGCAAGCGGGCTGTTGTTTCTTTGGAACAGGGACAATAATGGACTGTTTGAAGCACGTGGGAACCACAGCTTGGGCCAGGGAGAGGTTGAAGATCTCCGTGAACACCGGTGCTAGTTGATCAGCGCAGGCTCTAAGGACCCGGCCAGGGATTGCATCTGGTCCTGCTGCCTTCCTGGTGTTCACCCTCCTGAAGGTGTTCCTCACGGCATGCTCTGTGATGACGAATGCATTTTCTTCACTGGTGCACTCCGAGCGCGCGCAGCCGTTTGTTGTTTTAATTGCTGCGGCGTCGAAGCGAGCATAAAACGTGTTCAGCTCATCAGCCAGTGAAGTGTCGGCATTCATCATTGAAGAAGCTGGTCGTTTATAGTCCGTTATAGTCCGCAGTCCTTTCCACAGGCTCCTAGAGTCGCACTGTCGTAGCTGTGACTCTAGTTTTTCCCCGTAGCTCCGCTTTGCCTTTCGGACCGCGCTGCGCACATTGTAGGACGCAGCCTTGTATAGGTCCATATTACCGGAGACGAGCCCTTCATTGCAGGCAGCGGTGCGTGATCTCAGAGCGTCGCGGATGTTTTTATCCACCCACGGCTTCTGGTTGGGAAACGTTCGGATGATAGTTCTTTCTGCTGTGTCGTCCGCTAGTTTCCCGATAAATCCCACAACCGCTTCCGTAAACATGTTGATGTCATCAGAGCTGCGCCGAAACATGTCCCAGTCTGCGTCATCCAGTGCGTCCTGCAGCGCGGCCACCGATTGGTCCGTCCAGCGAGCGACCTCCCTCCTGATTGGTGGTTGCTGCTTTAGCCTTTGTTTGTAAGCAGGCATGAGGAAGATGGCGGAATGGTCCTATTTCCAAATGCCGGCAGGGGCTGAGCCTTGTAACAGTTCTTGATCGGGGTGTAGCAGTGGTCTAATGTCCTCGTGCCCCGGGTGGGGCAGTTGATGTGCTGGTGAAGGTTGTGAAATGTCCGTTTGAGATTCACTCTGTTAAAATCTCCCATAACAATGAGTGCGGCATCTTGGTGAAGTGTTTGTTGATGTGTGAGAGCCTCATGTAGCTCACATAAGGCAGTGTCCGAGTCCGCGTGAGGCAGAATGTAAACAGTGCAGGCAATGACCGCAGTGAATTCCCGAGGGAGATAGAAAGGGCGACACTTAACGATCAAAAGCTCCAGATTGGGCGAGCAAGAGCGTGTGAGTGGGGAGATGTTTGTGCTGTCGCACCATCTGTTGTTCACCATCAAACATACTCCATCACCTCTTTTCTTCCCCGACTCCATTGTCCTGTCCATGCGGTAAACCGAAAAGAACCCCGTCGGCTGCACGGCGTGGTCTGGTATCGCTGGGTTCAGCCAAGTCTCGGTGAAGCAGAGGAGGTTGCAGTCCCGAATGTCTCTCTGGAACTTGATTCTGGCTCTGAGGTCATCAAGCTTGTTCTCGATGGATTGAACATTGGCTAGCAGGATACTGGGCATGGGTGCGCGGTGTGCGCGAGCCCGTAGCCTATTCCTGATGCCGGCTCTTTTACCTCGAGGCCGTCGCTTAGGGTCGCGTCTTTTGTTCTCTCTCAGGATCTCCTTTGGCCAGGTTGGGTCCGGAGTTAAACATGGTGAAATGCTCGTGTATTGCAGACCAATAGAAACCAAAGTGTCTCTACTGTAGCGGATTTGTGTGTTTTGCATGATGCCCATGCAAGATTATGGCAGATATAGCAAAAAGTGACGAAAAACTGCAAAAAGTGGAGAAGTTAGGGCAGAGCATCCAGCACGGCAGCCGACCTCACCGGCGCCAAGTATAATTCTGAGATAATGTATTTCTGTATGCCTAATTTATAGTATTTATAAGTAAAGTAAATTGAGTAGAAAGTGAAGTAAAGAGAGCCGCTGAGATTAACTAAACTGGTGACTTGAGCTGCATCACCGATGCAGGAAGCCTAACAAACAAATACAGTTTCTTGCAGCAAAGTCAGGGAAGACTGATCATCATAATGATTACCAGGAAGCACAACATACCAACATACTTTGAAGGACTGATTGTTGAATGAATACATCTTTAACAACCTAAAAAAACCTGCACAAGTTTACATTTAATTTGTATTTTCTGTAATCCACAGAGGTTTATAAAAATACTTACAGGCTCACATTTGGAAATACTGTGAAAGGATATTGTTCTTCATCCCTGATACATATTCTCACTTAAATATTGGAAGAAGTAGAGTTAAATATTTTATATTGTTCTTTGACTCGGCAGGACCTGGCTCTATTCACTGCTCATCCTCATGATCAAGTCCAAAGAATTAGATGAACCTAGATGAAAGTAGCGATGGCAGCATCATGCTCTGGGGCTGTTTTGCTGCAGTGCTACGTTGCACAAAATTGATGGAATAATGCAGAAGTGGAACTCAAATCCATAGATGGTTGAAATTTGGACACAACTGAGTGTTCCACCAGGACAATAATCCCCAACACACATCCAAACTTACAGTAAGCTACTGGAATGGCCTTCCCAAATCCCTGACGTCAGCCGTCTTGGAAATATGGAATATGCTTAAAAGCCGTGTCCATGCTAGGAAGCCAATCAGTTGAAAGGAACTCTGCCAATATTACTAAGTAAAGTGGTCAAATTTCCAAGCAGAATCATGACACAAGGTTGTCGACACTATCAAAGCATCTGACGGAGCTGCAACTTGCTAAGGGACATTACACCAAATACCAAAGTACATCTTTGAGCCTGTATGTTTAACTCTGACCTGATGTGTGTTAAAAAATGCAGAATAAATAAAAGACATTAAATTCATTCTGTAAATGGTTAAAGATGCATGCTATACAACCAGCCCACCCTGGAAATAGAGCAGTTCAAGGAAAATCATTCCAAGCCAAAAATTACCACAGAAACCTCTGACCGCTGTGTATGTTTGACTTGATCTCTTTTTCCTTCCTCCTCTTACCAAACTGGAATTATTAAAATTATTTTGGGTACACAATTGAGTCTTTCTCTAATATTTGTTGAGGTCTGATGAGAACATTTATTTTGGAGCACAACCACAGGTGAGATGGACAGAGCTTCCTTTCAGGTCTGACACAACAAGTCAGCTGAGCAAAGCAGCCTTTCTCCTGCCACAGGGAGGGACTCATGACCTCAGCACACAGGGGTTCATGTTGGACAATAAACTGCGGTCCAAGATTTCTATAGAGTGTTGTGGTCTACATTTGTTCAGGTGTCATGTTGGATAGCGCTGTCGTACTTCCGCACTGGTTTCCACCTGGTCTGGCCTCCTTCCCGTTCAGGTTTCCACCTGCCTTTGCAAATAGCAACCATGTAGCTCATATAAAGGATGACTGACACCCCTGATCAGTTTTAGGTGTACGTGCTTCTACCCTCAGAAATGTTAGTTTGCTTGCTGATGATAAAATGAAAAACCAAACAGAACATTGTAATGGGGACGCCGGTCTAATGGAAAAGCATGAAGCATCATTTAAAAAGATACACAGAGAACAACTGAACAGTCGTTACTGAATAAATAGTTAGCTCTTAGTCTGTAAAAGCCCCGTTCTAACAACTTCCACGCAGTTAACAAAAAGTGATGTATAGCAGTAAAAAAGCTCTCAGTGTGGTCACTGCCTGAGGTGGTCTCCCTCATCAGCTGTAAAGAATTTATTTTCACCGATCCGTGGAAGCCCCATTGAATGTTAATGATGCCTAACGTTAGATATACTGTAGAAGGCTTTAGGCTGCTACTGTGGCCTTTAATCACACTCATAAAGCTGCTATCTTTCAGCATCACACTTTCAAAGAGTTTAGGATTTGATGTTTCACACTCAAGTGAAGTCAGATAGAAATGATCAGCTCAGTGCTGGCAGTAGGTCTCTTATTACCAGATACCGAGTGTTCTACACCCAAAATTATAACATTTCAGATGCAGCTGTGTGAGGTTTTCATGTTACGAGAGATAAAGAGATAAAGATACTGTATGCCAATCAGTGCTGCCCTGTAATTACTAACTGTATAACTATTATCTGTTGGAAAACAGGGATGGGGAGATTTCAAATGGGGCTAGGCTGTCCATATACATTTGAAAACCCATTAATAATATTAGCAGAAGCATGTTCTCGGGACCAACGAAACCACAGGATCCTTTAAATGATGTTGCTTAAATGAGCCAACAAATGACAATCGTCTACTTACAAAGATCAAAAGGAAGCCGGTAGCATTTAGGTTGGGTTTATTTTTAACTCTGTTTCTTGTAATTTGGAAGCGAGTTCAGAGACCTCTTAAGTACATGCATAAGTTCGAGTTTCCCTCTCCCTCAGGCTGACAGGCCCACAAATCATCAGTTGTTACCCACAAGTAACAGATGTATAGACCATGTCGGGGAGTAACGGAATACATGTACCGCCGTTACGTATTTAAAATACAAAATATGAGTAACTGTATTCGGTTACAGTTACCGTTTAAAAAGGTGGTATTTAGAATACAGTTACTTTGTTGAAATAAATGGATTACACTGCGGTACTTTCCTGTTTCATGTTGTGGCGGGTCAGGACTGTTTAGGTTTTGTTTGACAGCTACGTTCTGTTGTTCCAGGCGGCAGCGTTACGGTTGCCATGGTTACAGGGCGACGCTCTCTCTCTGCGTGTTTCCTGCATGAGAGAGCGCCTTTTTGTTGTTGTTGTTGTGCTAAGCTAACAGGCAGAATGCTACAGGTATAGCTCTAAAGAATGTAGCATCATGGGCAGTGTAGTCCGTGTTGCAGGGAGAATGGACTGCCATACACGTTATGGGTCTGTGAGCGCGAGGAGGGAGAAAAAGGAAAAGTACGAGTTGTTATCAAGCAGAAACGGGAGCTGGAAGCATGTAAATATAATAATAACCACTTCAGCCAAGAAGAGAGCCTGACGAGCCCAGTTGTAAGTAAGCTGTCAAGACTCGACTGTACACTGTGTTCGTGTTTTCCTCTGAAACAATAAGTTCCTTTCAACGCCTCTCTCTGTCTCTCGCAAGAAAAGTTGACCCACACAACAAAGTAAAGCGATTTTTCGGCTACAAGCCCGACACGAACCCACCATATTAGCCAGAGGTCCCTTTACTACGGTTTGTAGCCGCTGACCTTCAGTAATAGTGATAAATCACAGTGCATGTGTTGGGAATCTGTAACGGAATACGTTACAGAATACATTTTGGGGCATGTATTTTGTAATCTGTAATGGAATACATTTTAAAAGTAACCTTCCCAACACTGTGTATAGAGCCACTTGAGGGTCCTTGGTTGAGAATGAAAATGGTCAGCTGGGCATTTGGGGCATTACACACATAAGAAAGCTGTAACAAAATGTTAGTTAATATGAGAATATGTAAAATCAACTGCTCTTTGTCTATAACAGGAAAATCAGAAATTTCATCCAAAATACTCTTTTATCATGATATAATTTTCTACTTTAGTCAAAATTAAAAACACAGATTGAAATAGTTTGTACTTAAAAAAATGATTTGTGAAGCACAGATAGATACTTCTCATTAATATTTCCTCTTTTCGTCAGTTCAGTGGGTTTGTGAGTATCTGCGCTGCTTACAATAAAATCTATATTCTTCTATTTAAGGCTATATGGCTGACTATTACACATATGAATTCTTATTGCCATGTCCTGTTTGTATTTTGCGTTGTATAATTTAACCCGTGTTATTTTTTAATGCCAGCAATTCCCAAAATGCATCACATCAAGGCGGTCATAAAGTTACTGTTTGGCAAGAGGAGGTGTGTGTGTGTGTACCTGTTTAGACATCTTTGCGGGGACCAAAAATTGGAAGTTTACTATACTTCTGGGGACCAAAATCTCGGTCCCCACTAGTGCAAAGGCATTTTTGAGACTTAAAATGTGGTTTTAGTGTCAGGGTTACAATTAAGTTATGGTTAGGTTTAGGGTAACAGTCAGGGTTAGGCATTCATTTTTGATGGTTAGGGTAAGCGGCTAGGGCATTATGTCAATGAGATGTCCCCACTAGGATAGCAACACCTGATGTGTGTGTGTGTGTGTGCGCGCACACACATATATGTGTAAAATGTGGCTGTGAGGGACAGGAGCTTCAGTAACTACCTCAATTTTCAGAGGAAATCCACTTCAGAAGAAAAGGCATCCCAACAGCATGTAGGGTACTTTTTTGTTTAGTTTTCCTAATCAAAAAAAGAGGTTACCAGGGGGCCCGAATGAAAAGCAGTGGGCTGACATGCAGTTAAAGGACTGACACTTATTTGCTATGACTAAATTTGGAATACTCTGTGATTATCCTCTCAAAGATGTATGTGTGTGTGTCCCTCCACCTACACACAGAGCAAAGCAGGCAGCAGCTCAGAGTGAAGCAAAAAATGTAACAAGAAGCAAGTTTTAGCTAAAGTATGAGAGCTACTTATCCAGCAACATCAAAGGCAGTGCTGCATGGAGTTGGCAGGAATACCTCATCCAAGCGGACAGAATGAGATAAGTGAAGCCTCGGCTGGGTTGGTGGCTTTTGGAGCATTTCTAATGACATTATCTCACAGACTGTCCAAGAAGTTTCTGCTTCAGTTTTGCTAAGTTTGCTGCACTACTTAGCACTAATAAACAAGTATCTGTGTTTGTGGGAAATAGCCGTGCAGCTTGCTAATCAGTGTTTACTTTACTACAGTCAGTTACCAAAGTCTGTAGGAAATAAACTACACTACCCCAGTGTGACTGAAAGAAGTCCTCACATGTTGCCACACAGTTAAATACCTCCTCAACGACACCGAACTGTTGCAACTCACACATTAAGCTGTTTAATGAGGTGATTAATTGTGGTAAATATGGGGAGTATGGGTGCTGTTTATTCATTTAAGGAAAATGAGATGCTTCCCTTATACAGAATATTTAGACTCCACCAACTTTGAGAATATGCAAGTGGAAATGCTTTCTGGAATAAAGTAGCCACTAATCATTCATCCCAACTCTTGGGTTTTTTCAGTTTGTAGCTACACAGCTGATGAACTGTTATCTTAGCTAACCTACTGGTATCTGGCCATACAAGTAGTTTTAGCTTTGTTATTGGTCCAGATTTGAAAATTCCTGTACTTTTAGAGATTGTCAGTACAGTTTCATATACACTCTGCTACCTTACAACTACAGTTGCCTTTTAGTGTAAGACGTATGATAGGGAAAGCCAACAAGCAATGAGCTGCACCTGGTGATGCTGCTCGTTGTTGAATTCTCTCCAGTACAACGACGGGTGGTTGAGGGTTTGGAGAAAGATCCAGATAGCTCTAAATCTGTTATTACTACTGTATGCATCAGCAGGGGAACATCTGATACAACATGAAAGGCTTCCCAAGAGCATCATGGGGGATCCCGGAGCATTCCCGGGATATGCAATCATACCAGCATTTTCTGGTTATGCTGCATGGTCTCCATTCAGTTGGATGTGCTCAGGAAATCACTAAAGGGAAGTCAGGAGGAATCCTTATCAGATAAAATTACTTCAACTGGAACCTTTTAACAGAAAGGATCAGTAGTTGACCCTCCAGGTAAACTGTTTCTAGCTGCTCCTCCCAGGCCTTCCTAGTGGATTTCAGAAGGAGTTTCAGGCCAGAATGCCTGTAATCTGGTTATGCTCCGTACTTTGAAGCAGTACCAAGGTGCTGGTCAGATGCTCAAACTGCTCACGATCATTGGTTATGTTTGACATGCAGATCAGCTGGCCAATCAAGACTTAAATCTGCTTTTTCAGTCACATCTTTCCCTCATTCATTCACCAGCTCTTGTTGTTGCTTGAAGTACATCACCACTACGTTTTGGGCTTCTACCCACCCCCAGCCCTCAGTGATCCTCTCCTATAAAAAGATGTGGTCAGACACAGCGTGTTCTTACATTCTTGTGCTTGCTGCCTTTATCTCTTACAGACTTTTTCTTTCAAATCTACAAATATTATGTGTCTAAGTTCGGTTTAGCTCAGAGATATCAACTTGTCACTGGCTCTTCAGTCTTTAACAGCGGGAGGCAGGGTGAAGTGCCGGATTAGTGTGCTTACATAAAAGGACCGTGTCAGGCCAGCTTCTGTGTGTTGTCTATTTTCTCTTGTTCTAGACACCCAGAGATTTATGTCATCTTGTCATTTATTGGGCTGTGGTGGGCGTCTTGGCTGTGTAATTATGAGGTCTGCTGCTCTTATGGGTTTATGTGCGTAGTGCGGCGAGACACTTCAAAAGAAAACAGATGCAACAGAGAGCTAATTCAGTTGTTTCCTCACTGCCAACTTTCATAACCGTGCACTCAAAATATACTGTATCTTAGGGACCCGGTAACCTCTGTGTTCAGCACAGAGCTCGAACACGAGAGAAATGTTTCACACCTCAAACTGTCATACTTGAAGCCCCGCAGAGTACCCAGGTCTGAAGTTAGGCGCTGCTGAGCTGAGGTTAACAAGAAGGCCTGGCTTAATATGTCAGCGAACATTACCGCACAGGACTTTCTTTGTAACTGGAAAAGGAAAAGATATTTTAGGACCAAACAAGCAATTAGGTGCTATGTGAGAAGGTTGAATAAAGGTTGCATAAATATGATGGAATATAGCAAAACATCCTCGAAATGATTTTTAGGCGCCTGTGCAGCTCTTTGTAGAAATAAATGTAATTTATTTAATTAGATTAGATGGTCAGCTGGTTACTAAGGTAATACAACTGTCCTTTAAAGGTCTGTATAAAAAAGATAGATATTTGTTAGCTGTTTCAGCTAAGAGCTACGGTGAATGCTGTACAGTAAATTATTTCCACTGTTGTTAACATGCTGCTGTTGTCACACATCTGTTGACTCTACAAGACCTCTCAGTGTCCTTTGTGGGTCAGGCTGACCGCACAAGCACTTCTGAAATGCTCTGATTCAGTCGTCTGGCTATATCACTTTGGCTCTTGTCCAAATGACTTTGGTTTTTACACCTGCCCGTTTCTTCTGAGCCGACCCCTCAGCTAATATATCCCAGACTTTGAAACGGGCCCTCGTTACAAAATGCTCAGAAGGTTTTGGCTTATCGGTATAAATATTCGAAGATGTTATAATTTATTTCCAAGAGCAAGAATCTAATCTGACAACTGAGGCTGCTCCGGGGATGCTAATGCTATTGTTAGCTTCATTTACGATTTTAGTTGGTCATCTATTATTAAGTGCGAGCGCTGCAGTTTACTGTCAGGCTCACTTTAAGTGCTCACCCTTCTTTCACTGTTCGGATGATGCAGACACATTGTTTTCTTCATCTGCAGCAGACAGCTGACATCAAATCCTTTTTCTTTATAGCTAACGTATTATTGAAAAGGTCACTCATGCTTCAGTTTGCTCTTGGGTTTGTTGCAGTTTTTCCAAGCATTGCACAGTCTGGCCTTGGGGTGAATTTACTGGAACATCCACTCCTGAGAAGACTGGCAGCTGTCAAGAATGTTTGCCACGTTCTCGCTGTCGAATGATGGAAATCAAACTGTTGGGAAATGGACTTATATCCCCACGCAGACAGACGTGCAGCCACAGTAACATCTTGTCTTTCCTCTGTGGTATGCCTGAATTCTCCCCATGTTCTCATCCCAACATGCAACATACCGACGCTATGTGACAAATCGTCGATATGATCCGAGGCATGAGAGCGTATTAGAAGGGATCTATAAATGTAAGGTTAGGGTTAGGGCTGTAATAGAAAGCTGCTAAGTGAATAACGGGAAGCGCTTCAATTAAGAATCCGGAACGTCTCGTAATGTGGAAGGGCACCTTTCGCGTTACTGTGACACGTCTCGGGCCGTGACGAATCGTCAGTATGGGGTTTTGTTTTGTATACTGCAAACAGCAAAACTTGTGCTTTTATAAAGGTGGTCCTCCTCGCTGATTTGATCTGGTTAGAGGCACCTGGCTGCTTCTTCATTTCTATAATGTACTTAGTTTTTCACACAGCGCTTCCACATTGTGGTCTAATTTTTGGCAGAGAAAAAAATGACATGGAGTAATATGTCATACTTTGTAGTTCTTCTGAGGTTGTACCTGCCAAGTGCCAGGTTACTTTTTCTTATTATGTTGTGACAAGTTTAAAGAAGGGTGCTTTGTTATTTAACATGACTGGAGGTGCATATTTTTCAAACTCACATAGTTGGTGCCAATCATTTTCTCTTTTTGTTTATCCTTTGCTGTTTAAGATTTTTTTCTATCAAGTGAAACCTAAAAAAAATCTTTAGCAAAACTTACTTTGTGAACAAAAGGTGCTGCAGATGCACAACAGGAAATCCACAGAGGAAAGAAACAAAACCACGAGCCCAGGATACAAAGAAGAAAAAGTCACACTGACAGAAACAGTGGAACAAAAGAGAACAACTACCATCAAAATACAGTTTATGTTTCTGCATACTGTCCTGTATTAGAGCACCAATCCACTGCTGGAGCCCTCCCCAACACATGCACTGGTCTCACACAGTAAACACACAGTGTGCACACTTGTATAAAAGTGTTTATTTGTAACCAATTTCAAAAGAAGAAGGCCTACAGTAAGATCTTTGTGTGTAGATGAACAAAACACATTGTGCAGGAAAAAAGAGAATATGTATGAGAAAGAGGAAACCATCAGTTTTTAATATGATGTTCACTGGATTCAAGTAACATCAAAGCACTCAAACACACTCATAACATCGAACCAAAGGCTGAAGAAAAGCTTTTAGTATATTTGGGTTTCATAATCTTTTTTTTGCTCTTTTAAAAATCTGAAAAATTCTTTTCTCATACATTTGCTCAGCAGGCAAAGCAGCGTCAAATCTTCACAAATGACTGGCCTGCAGCACCAGAATACATTTTACAGCTTGTTTCGCATGTTCATTGCCGTTGCCAGTGTATTAGAGCGGTCCACGCTGGAACCAGTTCACATACCACACAGTCAACAAACACGGTATAGAGTGGTCTCGGAGGACTTTGCTGTCTTGCAGATGGCTAAAACTTTATATGCACGTTGTGTTGTGGTTTACAAATGTGTTTGTTTGTTGCCTTATATTTTTGTTTTAACAAGAAGTGGGCTCAGTGCGAGATCTCACCACAGGACACGCTGCACAAGTGCGTCAATACAGAGCCGCTACCACGACATAACAATTCCCAGCAGTTCTCTCACACTCAAGTGGCACAGATACATATAATTTCTCTTTGTGGAGCTTACATAAAATACAAAAGCAGATACTTTTATGAAGATGCAAGCTAGACAGACATCTTTCATGACTGGTTGCTCTTCTTAAATGGGGATTCCACAGATTCTACACGTCAACGTTATTTTTCCAGGTGCTATGAAGTCCTGATGTTTAGGTGAAACAGTATATCTCCTGTGTTTGCAGGCTGGAAGCGCTGGAATACATTATTTTTGCTTAGGCTACAAGTTTGATGCATTTTTTGTCAGGACTGTAGACTTCAGGATGAGGCGGTATCCAGTTAATGTCTGACATGTCTGTTGTGTCCACAGGGAGAGAAGGGTGATACTGGGCCAACTGGTGCTGCTGGAGCTCAAGGTGCCCCGGTGAGTTGATAATGATTTCATGCATTAATATGTATTTGTACATAAACAGTTAACTCAGTGCTGTTGTTGATTTTAAACTGACACGTAAAGTTTTGAAGGAAAGTGCAATCAGGACATTAATACCAGAGCTGAAATTAATTGCAGCCTTTTAAACGCTGCTAGTAAACACACACACACACACACACACACACACACACACACACACACACCAGGAAACAGGAGATGGTAAAAGCTGTTTTAAAGCTCTGTGCTTGAACAGGGAGCAGTCAGGTTACTCATCTATTTTACGGGGGCAGTCACTTCATTGTGGAAGTCACTTTCTCCCAATAAAAAGTCTTTTATCTATTTACCGAATAGATTTACTGCATCTCATTGATTAATGTTGAATATATTTCTCATCGAGCAGTCCATCCTGGATACAAACTCTTGTGTAAAAGAATCAGTTAAACTCAACAGAATCGATCATTTTTTACAACAAATTGAAGGTTAGATTTGACGCAGCTTCAGAAAATACCTTGAGCTTCACTCACAAACTGAGTCAGAAAAGTGTTCCAGCATTATATATATATACATATATATATATATATATGTATATATATATATATTAGGGGTGCAACGATACACAAAATTCACGGTTCGGTTTGATACTTTGGTGTCACGGTGCAACTACTTTTCCGAGAATACCTGCTTCTTTTGTGGTTCGGACTCCTGACATTTCTTTGGAGGTGGAGGAACATCACAGTAATTGCTTAAAGGAGCTTCTTCGACATCTTTAAGAGTTTTAAACAAATGTCTGTCCTCCTCCAGAAAATCTTATGTACGCAAACACGCGTTGCAACTTCTTATCTTGTGCGTGTTTTTTATTTTGACAGCGAATGCGCACCTGCGGACCACTTATGTGCAGCCCTGGTTATTTAGCTCGTCATATTGCAGCCACAGAAATTATTTTGTCCATGAAACCATAAAGCTGCACTTTCTTTTTGCCTTATAGTCTGATTTGTCATAACTTTTCCGTTTTGCGGTAAGCTTTTCTTTGGCTGTCACTTCTTCACCCTGACCTGTCTTATTTGGCTCAGCAGAACTAAAATATATATCTGTCTGTGAAGGTTCTCAATCATCCAGGTCATCGTAGTGAAATATATATCCTGCCGCACTCACATAACGCTCAGCGATTCTCTGCGCGATCAACCTCTCACATGTTTAAGCTGTGGGAGATTTCACTTGTCATGTTTGCATAGTAAGCTAACGATTGATAAGACGATGTCAGAGGAATTGGTGCACAAATTATCATCACTCACCAATCAGTGCTGTCGCTCTCTATACACAGTTCGCGCGATTGCAAAGTGAAAGCAAAAAAACAAGCGCAAATTCAAACGCGATGTCAATATGTCACATATTGACAGTGGCTCACCGATGCCAATGACATAATTACCCAGCTACATTTCCAAAAGAATGCAAAAGCATTGACATATATTTGCATTGCGAGCCCTGTATCTGATTGAGGAATCACTCATCTTTGGAAAAGAGAGTTTATTACAGAGAAATGTCTCTTTCCAAAATAAAAGCTATACTATCCGCTTCTTCTGGGCTATATTCTCAGCAGCATATTAAACAGCTGTCTAAATGACTCGGGTAAAGTTAGTAGCATGCTTGTTGTTTTTGTCTGCTTCCACTTGTCTTTGCACTAGGATGATGTCGGCGTAAATGTGCAGTCATATTCGTTGTGTTCCCACTAGTGCTTTCAAGTTAATCTCGTTGAAATGACGTTAACGCCACAACACGCAAATCTCCGTTAACGAGCTACCGCCGATCGCCCTGTGCATGGGGCTGGACGGCGTCAACACGTTAACGAGCTAACTGCGCTAACGCACTAGCTCCCACCCATGTAATTGAGCATTGCGTGGCACATCCAACATACTGTTTTACTTTAGTCCATGACACGCTTACCTTCAGGGTCATACGTCACATGAAAACCAAAATAGTTCCAAAGGCCAGATCTGAATGAGGGTGGGGGAGGTTCAATTTGCCATGTTGCAACGAGCTTAGCTTCTGTCTCGCTAGCTTGCCCTGCGCTCAGTGAATCTGCGTTCGACTACTCCGCCTAGGCTGCACTGTCGAGCGCAGATCCACTGAGCGCTCAAAACAGACAGCATCGTCAGAAGGAAAGTTGATAAAATAAATAAAACATTTTGTATTGTCCGATACATATGCGTACCGAACCGAAAGCACTGTATCGAACGGTTCAATATCGATACGAGTATCGTTGCACCCCTAACATATATATATATAACACCCAGCACGCCCCTGCGGGCGGTTTATCCTTCAAGCTCGGGTCCTCTACCAGAGGCCTGGGAGCTTGAGGGTCCTGCGCAGTATCTTAGCTGTTCCCAGGACTGCGCTCTTCTGGACAGAGATCTCCGATGTTATTCCCGGGATCTGCTGGAGCCACTCGCCTAGCTTGGGAGTCACCGCACCTAGTGCTCCGATTACCACGGGGACCACCATTACCTTCACCCTCCACATCCTCTCGAGCTCTTCTCTGAGCCCTTGGTATTTCTCCAGCTTCTCGTGTTCCTTCTTCCTGATATTGCTGTCATTCGGAACCGCTACATCGATCACTACGGCCGTCTTCTTCTGTTTGTCTACCACCACTATGTCCGGTTGGTTAGCCACCACCATTTTGTCCGTCTGTATCTGGAAGTCCCACAGGATCTTAGCTCGGTCATTCTCCACCACCCTTGGGGGCATCTCCCATTTTGACCTTGGGACATCCAGGTTATACTCGGCACAGATGTTCCTGTACACTATGCCGGCCACTTGGTTGTGGCGTTCCATGTATGCCTTGCCTGCTAGCATCTTGCACCCTGCTGTTATGTGCTGGATTGTCTCTGGGGCATCTTTACACAGCCTGCACCTGGGGTCTTGCCTGGTGTGATAGACCCCAGCCTCTATGGATCTTGTACTCAGAGCTTGGTCTTGTGCTGCCATGATTAGTGCCTCTGTGCTGTCTTTCAGTCCAGCTTTGTCCAGCCACTGGTAGGATTTCTGGATATCAGCCACCTCCTCTATCTGCCGGTGGTACATACCGTGCAGGGGCCTGTCCTTCCATGATGGTTCCTCGTCTCCCTCCTCTTTCTTGGGTTTCTGCTGCCTGAGGTATTCACTGAGCACTCGGTCAGTTGGGGCCATCTTCCCAATGTATTCTTGGATGTTCCTTGTCTCATCCTGGACTGTGGTGCTGACACTCACCAGTCCCCGGCCCCCTTCCTTCCGCTTAGCGTACAGCCTCAGGGTGCTGGACTTGGGGTGAAACCCTCCATGCATGGTAAGGAGCTTTCTTGTCTTTATGTCAGTGGCTTCTATCTCCTCCTTTGGCCAGCCTATTACCCCAGCAGGGTACCTGATCACGGGCAGGGCGTACGTGTTGATGGCCCGGATCTTGTTCTTACCATTCAGCTGACTCCTCAGGACTTGCCTGACCCTCTGCAGGTACTTGGTGGTTGCAGCCTTTCTAGCGGCCTCTTCATGGTTCCCATTTGCCTGCGGGATCCCCAGGTACTTGTAACTGTCCTCTATGTCTGCAATGTTGCCTTCTGGTAGTTTGATCCCCTCAGTTCTGACTACCTTCCCTCTCTTTGTTACCATCCGACTACACTTCTCCAGTCCGAACGACATTCCAATGTCATTGCTGTATAGCCTGGTAGTGTGGATCAGTGAATCGATGTCTCGTTCACTCTTGGCATACAGCTTGATGTCATCGATGTAGAGGAGGTGGCTGACAACTGCTCCGTAGCCAGTCTTGTTAATGATCTCACTGAGGGGGTTCAGGCCTATGCAGAACAGCAGTGGGGACAGAGCATCTCCTTGTTAGATCCCGCACTTGATGGTGACTTGTGCTATGGGCTTGGAGTTGGCCTCTAGTGTTGTACGCCACATCCCCATTGAGTTCCTGATGAAGGCTCTTAGGGTCCCATTGATCTTGTACAATTCTAGGCATTCCAGTATCCAGCTGTGGGGCATTGAGTCATAGGCCTTCTTGTAATCAATCCAGGCAGTGCACAGGTTGGTCAGTCTGGTCTTGCAGTCTTGGCTGACTGTTCTGTCTACCAGTAGCTGGTGTTTTGCGCCTCTGGTATTCTTGCCAATTCCTTTCTGTGTCCCACTCATGTATTGACCCATGTGCCTGTTCATCTTAGCCGATATGATGCCTGACAGGAGCTTCCATGTAGTACTGAGGCAGGTTACTGGTCGGTAGTTGGAGGGGACCAGTCCCTTCTTGGGGTCCTTGGGGATCAGGACCGTCCGACCTTCGGTTAGCCATTCCGGGTGTCTCTCGTTAACTAGCAGCTGGTTCATTTGTGCTGCCAGACGCTCGTGGAGTGCAGTCAGCTTCTTTAGCCAGTAGGCGTGAACCATGTCGGGCCCTGGTGCTGTCCAACTCTTCATACTGGAGACCCTTTCTTGGATATCTGCCACTGTGATGGTTACTGGACCCTGTTCAGGGAGGTCGCTGTGGTCTGCCCTCAGATCCACTAGCCACTGAGCATTGCTGTTATGGGTTGCGTCCTTCTCCCATATGCTCTTCCAGTATTGCTCCGTCTCCAGCCTTGGTGGTGCTGTTCTCTTATTATTGTTCCCTTGCCACTGAGAGTACACCTTTGCTGGTTCTGTGGAGAACAGCTGGTTTATTCTCCTGCCTTCTATCTCTCTGGTGTACCTCCTCAAGCGGCTGGCCAAGGCTGTGAGTCTTTGCTTGGCAGTTTCCAAGGCCTCAGGTATGGACAGCTTGCTGTATTTCTTATGCACCTTCTTTGTCGCACCTTTCTGCAACTCCGTTAGTTGGCTAACCTCCCTCCTATATATATATATATATATATATATATATATATATATATATATTTGTTCGACATGAGAAGCAAGGTGCGAAACAACTGTCTGCTCCTTTCTGGCTCTGCTAATGGCCAAGATGTGAAAAAGAACATGAAATTAGTACTTGAGCCCAGAAAGACATCAGAACAGTGTTCACTGAGGTCAGCGATCCAAGGAGCTGTGGGTCATCTCTCACGAACAAATGAAAAATGAAAAGTCCACTTTCAGCCGCTGCTTTGGCCCCTTTTGCTAATTAGAAAAAATGCTGGTTTACAGCACTTTATTCATATTTTCACCCCAAATTCTGTTTATACATGTTTGTTTTATAACACGTCATTTAGATTTATACTTACTAAGGTGCATATTTCATGTGTGCTTGTGTTGTTTGCTGTCTGTTTCATGCAGCAGTCTCCTATGGGAGCCAGTTTTTTTGAAGCTTGAGCCATATTTTCGAATTAAAGCCGGCGTACATCGCCCTTTGATCTTTTTTCTTTAATCGTTTTTTTCCTACTTGCTCAAATCCATGTATTAAATATAAATTCCAGCTCCACAACAGCGAAACACCAGAATGAGCCCTTTTTATTTTCATTTTAGAGCCAACAGAAACACACATACAAACAATCTTACTGCCATTTTATGGACTTTAGTGACTGTATTGCAGAGTTAGGTGTAATGGATTACCATGTAGTACTAATTTACAAATTGGGCGTGTTTGTAGCTTGAATATACTTTTATATGAGGCAGTGAGGCAGACAGAAATACACTCGGGTTTATTTATATGGGAAGTTTACAAGTTTACTTGAAAACAATCTCAGGCTGCTGTAACATCCTGTAGCTCCTCATGTTTGCACTTCTACATCCTACGTCTGTAAATGTAAATGAGTGGTAAAACTCATCACTGCCATACCCCACAACCACACACACTTCCACTTTTTAACAGGACACATATACACACAAAGTGTGAAGCTAGTTTTTCCACAGCTGCACGTGCTGATATCCAGACACCAAGTAGCATTTTGCTGATGCATTGCTTGCAAAAAAGTCTATTGCAGTGGATACCCACATTTACAAGTGAGCGCACACTGCAGGCAGTATCGCGTGCTGAACAGCTCCCCACTGCTTCCCAAAGCCAAACCCTCTCTTTCCGATCAAGCTGGTTTACACATGCAAGGCTGGTGAATGTAGGTTTTATTATTGTAAGTAGTTTTACCATGCTGTGTTGTCCCAGTAGTTATGGCCTTGTAACAGAGGTCCTGCACAGAACTGTCTCCATGTCCATGTTAAGCTGTCTGATTACCACACAGTCCTAGCTATAGACACATAAGATCTTTAGTGATGACAGCTGGGCTCAAGGTGATTTTCTTTAGTCTTCTTTGGCTGAATAAATAGGATTGTTTGTGAGTTATAGGATGCTTTCATTAAAATCTATTGGAACTTTGCTAAAAACTCTTTATTAGACATGCAAAGCTTCTCTGAGCTTCTGTGTGGTCAGAATGTGAAGCCATGTGAAGTCAAAAGCAAAGTAATTTGTCACATGCTTAAATGAATCTGGCTCCTAATAAGAAATAGTTCTGCTAACCAACCATCAGGTCAACAGTTAAAGAGTAACGTGCTTCACTCTCCTCCTCCTGATTCACCAAACTCATCCTCCCAGTTTGGTGACCTGACCGTCGGTGTTACTCAGCTCCACTACCCCAGAATCCAGCTTTAGGTCCTTTTCTAGATGCCAACGTCTGTTCTAAAATGATATTCATTCATTTTATTCATATATTTACAGAGCGATATGCAAGTACAGGCAGTACTGTTGTACCCAGTGTTTGACCTTTAATCAAAGGAAGACCTGTCAAGTACAAAAACATGAATGTCTCCATCATAAAGGTTCATCTGAAACAGAACTTGGTACAACACTGAAATCGATGCTATCCTTGAGGAAACGAGTGCGATACCATGCTGCAAGTTAGGCGTGATTCTCCAACATGTCTCTATGTGGTATCGGCTTGTTTTTCCTGTTCCAGCTGTGAGATTAGAGCTGTGGTTACTAACATATGAATCTAATCTCTGTGCACCTGCGATATATCAAAGCTGTTTGTGCTGCAGCACTTTTCTTGTCTCTCAGTCCATCTGTCATTCCACCCTTTCCCTGTTTGGCCCTCTGCTCACTTCAAGGTGAAAGTATGATGGTGTTTCAGGCTCGCGGCATTGTTGAAAGATGGATGAGAATGATGAATGTTCTAATGCAGGACCCGCTTCACTCTTTGTGTTTATGTATTGGTTTTAAGGTTAGAGTACTTGTTGTCTCCCTGGCCATCTTATTGGTACCTTAACTCTTTCTCTCTTGAATGCCTGTTAAAGTTATTGTCTAATGTGGTCTTTATTGGGAAAGAGTTAAACCAGTTGCTGAAATACTAAAACACTTCCACGTAGAAAGATTAGGAAAGACGACAGGAAGCAAACAGGATGTGTTTTTGATGAGATGGCCCTGATGTTGTCTCTGAATCAAAGCCTGTATGTCACACACCTGCCCGTGTCCACATTTATCAGCCTTATTTTACACAGCTGACTCTATTACACACTTACACAACCACAACTAATTTATCTGCATCAGTAAAGATTCACACTGGGAATCCAAAGTATGCTGATACACCAGTGCACACTTAACAGGTGGGAAGTCAGTGCTTCAATAATTCTGCATCTCTTTAATCAGCTCTTTCTGATGACACACGATTTTCAAGCTAAACTTTCAAAGCCAGTGATGATGAATCACTAAGATGGTGAGAATACAGGAACATTTGGAGCAATATATATGTCCTCTATACAATTTACATATTTAGTGAAGCAGCAGTGGAATTATTTAGAAAACTGTCATAACAAAGCCCATATTTCATCATCAGACACTGGCTCCCACCGTTTCACAGTTTCAAATATAAACTCGATCTTTATTTGACATCTGTAGACAGTTACTACATCATTGTCACATTAGCTTTGCATGTCAATGTTTTGAACAAAAATAAAATGCAGTTCACTGAAGCTGAGCTGAAGACTAAATACAGCTTTATGTAATCATGTCCTTCTGTTACTGTAATCCACAGGGGGCGCGGGGACCTCCTGGTGAACCAGGTCAACAGGTACCTCTGGTAAACTCTGAAACTAACTCGTGTCAGAACTGTTGGTGACACAAGTTGGTGACCTTAACTCATTTCTTGTGTTCTTGCATTTAGGGTGAAAAGGGGTTGCCTGGCCCACAAGGTCCCCCTGGAATAAAGGGAACACTGGTTAGTATGACATCTCTTTTCATTTGCTTCCACTTTTTAAAATGTTTCTTCAAGTATTCACAGCAAATTAGGACATTGTTAACTAATGAACATCCCTCAGGTCGCCCAATAAATCACTGAGGGATATGATTAGGGTAGCCACGTTAAATAAAAAGGTTTCAGAGACTACAGCTTTTAAAAAAAGTCCCTTGCATGCATTCTGCCTTTAAAGCTCTTCTAAGATTTCTGATTGAATACGCCAAATACACAAAAATTCCTTATAAAGGGGTAGATGTTAGCTTGAATGCTATCTTTAATATGTTCACTTGAAACCTGATGCATGTTAAGGTCAGTGATGACCCTCTCCGTATGGGCTACTGGATCAACTTTGCAACTGATCAATCAAGTTGTCTGAGTATTCTGAGTTAGCATTAGCCCAGAAGCTAGCTAATGCTATTAAAAGCTATCACTAGCAAACCAGCATGACAAATGTCACCTGCAACAGTAACTTGATTGCTTACCATTTGTTGCAGAAGTTAATTTTATATAAACACATTTTTTCCTCACGCAAAATTGCAACAACAACATGATTGGTTAGTTGCAATGTTGACCCTGGTGGTTAATAAAATGATGCAGGAACAACACCAACACAAGGATGTCAGATACACCAGCGGTCCCCAACCCCCGGGCCTCGGACCGGTACTGGTCCGTGAGTCGTTTGGTACCGGGCCGTGAGAGTTGAGGCTCAGGTGTGAAATGTATGGTTTTCAGGGTTTTTATCGGTGTTCAGCGTGATTTTGTTATCCTTTTTCTCGTTGACTCTGTTTTCCTGGGTCTTTTCACGTGTGTTATGAATAAATCTTCTTTTTTTCGGTACCAGTACTAGTTTTATTTTGTTGTATTTATCCGCGACACCTTAAAGGCCGGTCCATGAAAATATTGTGGGCCATAAACCGGTCCATGGCGCAAAAAAGGTTGGAGACCGCTGAGATACACCATATATAAAATTATTCTCCAAAGTTTTGGCAATTAGGGGATAAATGCTCTAATCATTTAAACTGACACACATCAACAGCTGTTTAGTATTCTTACAGAAAAAGACCTTATTGCTGTTCTTTTAAAAATATAGGGTTGCAAACCTCAGAGTTTAAGATATTAATACCACAGTGAACATAGTTCCTTAGGCTACTTTGTAAAAGTGCAATCACAGCAAAACATTTGTCTTAGCTTTTCTCTCGTCTATAGAGGCTCCTACTTTTACACAGCAAAATCTCCAGTGTTAAATTAACACTGGAGAGTGTCTATATGGGTCCACACCTCTAAGTGTTAAATACAACACTGTTGAGTGTTAAATTAACACTTTTGACAGTGTTATATGTTTAAAAGTAACCTAGTCAGTTTTGAAGATTAACAATGGCTAACACTGAGCAGTGCTGATTTTCTAACACTGGAATATTTCTAACATTTTGAGTTATTTTCCAGTGCTAATTTAACACTGGAGATTTTGCTGTGTAGAATCACAGTATCCAACATCATTTTTTCACCATATGTGTCTGCAAAACAAAATATTTCGGACTCAGAATGAGTCTTTGTGCAGTTTTATGTGTGCCATCTCCAGAACACGGCCGTCCCTGCGGTTAGCTCATAATGAGATCATTAATTTAGCCACGGATCCTTATGAATCCATTCACTGATTTATTTGGCAATATCATTAAAGCTGCAAGTGCCTGTTGCTGTAGACCAAAAGTCAGACCAGCATGTGCTGTGGGTTATAGCTGTACACACAGTATGGAGACCCCCCCTCTGGTAAACAAGATTACACACAGAGAAATGCAATTACAGCAGAGCCTGGAGAGCACACGCTGCTCAGTGATAATGGCTGGACACGTTGTTCACAGCTTTGTCACCCTCCTATGGCCAGAGTGGGACAGTACAGCTGGAGTGAGGGAGGGTCTCAGTGAATCGCGCTGAGACCTAAGGACACATCTACACTGCAGAAAACTGAATCAGACATGAGATTAATGGCAGATATTTTCTGCATTGGTCTGTTTTTTGCAGACTGCTCTACAATGTGAGGCTGCACAAAGGTCACCTTTCCACAACCACCAGCTTCATCTTTGAGTCTTCATCCTCCTCGTCCTATTTGTGTCAGTACAACAGAACCCAGCTATGACGTTATGCCTGCAGTGGGCCTCTGACTTATCTGACACACACAACACATATACACACAAATACACGCACACTGAGTCAAGAGGGAGGAGGAAAGTGTGTGGGCGGGATGAGCCACCCCTTGTAACTAGGCAACCACATACATTCTTGTGATTATAAAATATACAGAGATTTCAAACTTACTGTTAGCTGACCCAGTTGACACCCATTATGTTTGGCATTTCCAATGTGCCTGTTTGTGCTTTGGCTCCTTATATATCATGTACAGTCATGTGTTTCCTCCAACTTGCTGGATAAGTAAATACATTCAGGTAGCCTCTGGTTGTGACAGGTGAAGTACCTTAAGCCTGCATTCTTTCCCACTGGCCAGGTGGGGATAATATTTGAGATGTTCCAAAAGAAAAATGTCATTCCCTGACTGGTGGGCACTGGTTTTGGAGGTTGCTGGCTTGCTGGACAAAATCTTTGCACAGAAGGTGCTGCACCAAAAACCTCCTTGTTCTGGTTGCGAGCAGAGTTGCAGGGTTGACACTAGATTTTCACATTTGTCTGCAAACACACAGTAACTCTGAGCTGACAGCTGATGGCCCCCGAAGGATGCGGATTGCGACATAACTAAAATCACCCCCAATGCACCCATCATGTTTGCATTTTACAAAGTATCCCAAATTTTGGGAGTTGGTTTTGTGACATCAGCATATCCATGTGCAATCACTGCTTTTTACATTCAATGGATGATCCAGAATATATGGAGAAACTTAAATAATACAAAGTAAAACATCAAATTTCTATTTGACAATAAACAGATATTTACTGGAATAGCATAACACATAACAGAGTTAGAAACAGATCAATTCCAGCTCCGTTTCTGCAGCCTGTATCTGCAGACACACGAATCAGCAGTAACAGCGATAAGTGTATTGGGTATTTTTTTGCCTTTTCCTATCTTGACTGTTAATAAAAGAGCTCTGCTGCCTGTTCCTCCCTTACAGTCTCGCATATTTCAGGACGGTAGAATTTATTTGTGTTTTTTTTTCCTGTTGTGAAGGCATGTGGGAAGATAGAGCAGCTAACACACAGCTTCAAGCTGCGCTCTTGATACAGCAGAATGCTTTGTTGAATATGCAAACTCTGTGTGTGTTTACGCACACCACTGTCCAAATGTAGATGCCCTGTGTGTGTGTGTGTGTTTTCCTGGTGTGAGTGGACCTGCGCCATCTCATTTCTCCCTCAGTGCCTCCTGACTAAGCCGTCACGCACTCTGTCACATTCAGCCCAAAGCGCTGTGTCTGTCTCTTTCATCTCATTCTCTCTCTCTCTCCTCCTCCTTCCCTTGCTCTCTCACCCCCATCCTGCTCCCCCTCCCCCTAATGTTTGTCTCCATCCAGGGAGCCCCAGGGCCCCGGGGGCCGCCTGGAGAGATTGGCCGAGATGGTCCCAAGGTCTGTGTGTTGAATGTTTTTAATTTGTTATTATGCTAATGGCCTGCTACTCCCCAGCCGCTTGGCTATTCTCAGCCCGTTCTGATGTTGCACCCTTCCTCTCCTCTTGATGTTCCCGTGGAGAAAAGCGCATTTTTCTAAGCAGGAGTCAAACTGTTTGGAATCAGTGTGTAGATGTTTCTGAATAAATGCCAAAGATGGTTCATACTTTTGACTCTTAATGTGCAGATACTCAAATTTCTTTACAGCAAAAGCATTTGTGCAGAATTAGGCTTCACACTATGAACTCATTTAGGTGCTTATACACAAATTACACAAGCCTAATTGCTATTGCACTTGTGTAAAGTTGGATTGTTCAAAATCAAAAACTGTTTTTTTTTAAACTTGTGTGAAAAAGCTTCAGAAATTAGATCAGTCTGAGGCTCCTCACAGAGACCAGCACAGGGGGCATGAGGACACGTTCATATTTCTCTGACCTTGAAATGCATATTTCCTAGCCCTTTGGAATTTGTATACTCAGCACAGCATGCATGGCACAAAGATGGAAGGAAAGGAGGGGTAGAAGATGATTTCATGCATATCAAGGTGAAAATGGCCTCTTTGCTGTTGTGCTGAGCAGGAAAATGCTGCTTGATAAAGTGGTCATGCCAACCTATCTGTAAGGCAACATAAATAGACATTAGTCAGTGAGATTAGACTTGTATCATTAAAGCAGTCTGTACTGAGCCCAGTATATTTGTTGTAAAGGCTTACATGTACAGTGAATGCAGGTGAAGGCCTCCTTGCCTTCGCATCACCCCATTAAATTCCTGGAAACTTCCGAGGGCCTCTTAATATACCAGGAACACGTGATGAGAAACGAGGAGCTGGGGTTGGACAGTCTGCTTAGTTTGTATTGATTCAGGGGCATCTGTTAGTAGAATTGTTTGAGATTCATAATCATGTTGTTATAGATGTAAGTATGCAGAGCATGAGCTATTTATTGAGTTCTCCTTTCACAAAGCCAGATATGTTGTGCTGCCATGTTTCTAAAGTAGTAACTGATCCTTGAGAGGAACTTTTACACGTTAACTTAAAGATTTAATTTTATTTGAAATCCCTGCCAAACAGCACAAGTCTGAGCCGTCTCTCACTCGTCACAGTGTGACCGTGTGAACGCTTAGACGACTATAACCAAATCACTGTTCTGCTTGAAACCAGTGGATGTGACCGCGAGGTCTAAGATTAAGTTTAAATTCATCAATCAAGCTAAACAGATGACTGAGTTCATTTGTTACTGTGCTGTACTCAAGCACAGTTGTGGCAGTGTTTACTATAGTAGAGGTGCAATGGGAAAGCAATATTAGTGTTAGCTAGTGTTATTGTTAGCCACTGTAGATGCCTACAGCACACACCTCTTATACATTAACATTTTCAGCACAAACATGACCAGGAAACTGTAAGATTCTGAGAAAGGTTTGAATATCACGCTTCTCTCTATTTCTTTAAATATAGGATGACAATGTGAAGTGAATGTGAAAATGTAGTCATATAAATTATGCACATTGTATCCTTAAGAAAACACAAGGCTCCTAAAAAGGAAGCAACTTTTGTAGTTTTGCTTGGTGAAGCTTCCAAACAGAAGGTGCAGCACATAAAACCTCTTTCAGCTAATTCAGTTCTGCGATTGAAGACGGCATAAAAGTAAGCGCAATCAACTCCATATCGACCAGCTGCAGCATTAAAATAGTGCTTGCAAGCAGCACAGTGTTTGTAATACTCAAATTCCCACATTGGCACTGACAGCACTGGTGCTTGGAAAAGCTCTCTGTCCTCTAAATTTAGTCAGACACTTTTGTGATGTGCTACTCTGATTAGCACAGCTGGTTAACAGGGACGAGAACAGTAATGGGACTGGCTGAGAGGATTGTGATGAATCACTGTGCTGTGTGATTTATATTCACCTTCACTCATCTCCTTTGCAGCATGTGCAGCTATATGAATGCAAATAGCAGCCATGCACTGATGTGCCCTCCATGACCCTTGTGCCTGTCTTGATCTTCAAAAACTGCATCAGAGCTGAGAATGTGGGTAACAGATGACCCTCAGCAGTACGCTCAGACGGATGTTGTGTGTGTTTCATTTAGGGGAGCTGTGGAGATCCAGGAGTGGTTGGTCCTGTTGGTCCACCAGGCCTGACGGTGAGTGGGGGGCTACCTTTGTGTTGCGCTTATGTCGACAAAAAAGCCGTTTATGTAAACAGTGAGAGCCAATGAGTGAAAACTGAAGGTATAATGAACCAGAAGGTCCAACACAGCATCTCAGTGCATCATGGCATGCCCTCCTAGGCTACGTCCACACGTACCCAGGTGTTTTTGAAAACGCCGATTTTTCTATGCGTTTGCACCTTTCGTCCACACGTAAACGGCGTCTTCGCTCACTGAAAACGGAGATTTTTAAAAACGCCTGCCAGGGTGGATATTTTTGAAAACTCTGTTTTTGCATTTACGTGTGGACGAGGAAAACGGAGAAAACGGAGAAAACGCAGCGTCAAAGGTGTGCGCCTTTTTTGACGTCACACTGTGCGCCACGTTATTGTTTCGGTGAAATGAATTTCTACAATACTGTTACTGTTACTTGTAATCTCTGCAGTGTTTAAATGCTTACATATACACACAGTTACTGTCCCTCCACACAGACGACTGGTTCTGCTTCTATGCCCCATCTTTGTTTACTATTTCCCACCGAGGCTTCTAGACTTCTGATTGGCCAACATTTCTACACGGTTAGGAATATAGCGCCACCTGCTGCTTTGGCATGTTCATAGCAGCGTTTTCCTTCATTTCTGCCTTTACGTGTGGACGGGATTATTTTTTAAAACGAAAACGGAAAATCTCCATTTTCAAAAATACCCGTGTACGTGTGGACGTAGCCCTAGTCTCAAACTGAAGGTCATGGTACATATACCAAAAAGACAATGACCTCAAGCATACTTCAAAGCTTTCCAAAGACTATTTGACCAGTAAAAAGGAACACTGGAAATGGAAGTGTGACTTGAATCCACAGATTTGAGATGCAATGGATTCAAAGATAGCAAACAAGCCAGCGTCCGGGAACAGCCTGGAACTATTTGGACCTTAATAATAAACGATACTATCGAAAGTCCAAAAAACGCTGCCAGCAGTAATGACAGCTATTATCAAGGCCAAAGGAAGGCATGTAAAATATGAACTTTTATGGTTATTATATGAAAATAAGGACTGCTTACTGGTTTCATTTTGTTATTTGCCTAATAAATAATATCATTTTCAGTTTTAAACAATTCTTTTTTTCTTCTAATATATTTGGGGTTTCTTGAATGTTTTTATGACAGGTGGTCTAGTAACTCTGTTAAGCACTGCCATATAACGTCATTCTTAGCGTTGCTAAAAAGGCCATTTTAAGCATTTTCTATTATGTTTCTGTTTTTTTAGTCGCTGTTGGGTCTATTAACACTTTTTGTTGTTTTCTTATTTTGACATGTCCCCATGACCTGTTCTGCAGACTCCTGCTGAGATTAAATACAAAAACGTGATGATAGATGAGACGTCTGTTGATCTGCACAAGTATAAACATTAACACACTGCCTGATATTCAGGCCTCCAATGTGCTTTGGTGGGTCCTGCGGCACAAGTGGACTCAAAATTGTACAATAATGCTAAATGTATTTATTACTTCATCAGATTACGTCTCACATGTCTATGAATAGTTTAGTGTTGAAATGAATTCAGTTCATTAATATATTATTAAAACAAGACATCGACTTCACCAGTTTTTTTTAACCAAGGGCTCAATCCACATGTCCATGCTTTGCTTGTTGCATTGTGGACTTAACAGGCCAATCTACTCACAAGAAAATGTTTATAATATATTTGTGTTTTTGAAGCATGAAGCAAACCTGACCAAGTAGTTTTGCTTCCTAATCCTAAACCTAAGCATTCGGTGTTTGAGGTTCAAACACAATAGCAACATAAAGTGAAGTTTCATCTGTGTTTGCCTAACACAAAGATACAGCAAACATGACGATAATTGCACAATCTCCCAGTTCCAGCAGTTCCAGCCTACATAAAGGTGACAGTCTGATAATTCAGCATGAACCCACATTCCTGCTGTCAGCTCGTACTTATTTCACCAGCCTGGATCTTCCTGCTGAGTGACAGCAGCACTTTTTATGTCGCTTGTTCGTTAAGCAACATGTTACTGAAGAATTACGCCCACAAATGTCAACCGTTTAAAAAAAGAACCCAAGTTGTCTTTGCTGCTTAATTACAGGTACCTTTGTTATTTCCAAGGTGTCATCCTTCAAAGCACAATTTGCTTCAGCATTTTAGAAATGATAATTTCACAAGCAAAGGAACACTTGAAATGTCTTCGCTCAGATATCTTTATAAGCCACGTTTACCTACGCTGATGATTATCTGGAGCCCGAGGTATTTATTGACCACATTCCAAAGATCCTGGCTTTAATGTGTCGGCTCTGTGCTGGACACCAAACAATCACAGACCTGGTTTACATTCTCTGCATCTTTTCTTTTCTCCCACATCACTGAAATGTTCACCCTCTCAGGGATCAAGTGGAGAACCAGGCGTTCCAGGGCTGCCAGGGGCCATGGGTCTGCCAGGGTTCAAAGGTCATAAGGTGAGAGTCAACTCGTGTAATTACATACAAAAAAACATGGTTTATTTGTCCATAATGAAGTCTTGAAAAGGCAGCAGAGGCAGCACTTGATGAATGATTTATGGCTCTAACTGTCAGGAGCTTACATGATTTACAAGCTGTATTGTGGAAATGTTGACAGCGTAACATAATACATGCTTGTTGATGTATTATTCATACTATGCTTAGATGGCATGATTAATTTTAATGGTGCTGAAGGTTGTCCTTCACACTTCAAAAGCAGATGCCCAGACACATAAAGACACAATAAACAGCCCTGATCCAGAACATACGGCTGTGTTTGTTGCGCAGTGTGCAATCCACAGGACATGTTGTTTCTCTCTGGTTAAGTCTTCGCGCTGTCGCCACAGTGTAACGTGGGCGTGCTCTAACACTCAGTGTTGTGTCATCAGGGGGAGAGAGGTGAACCTGGGTCCAAAGGAGCACAGGTACGGTCGGTGGCTTTTCTTCCCGACACTCATTCACAGTGTGGAATCACATCCAAACTAACCAGCTTCATGAGAACATACGATCCATCATGACTCCACAGACTCTAAGCTCCATCTCAGCACAAGTAGGTTTAGCTTAACTAAAGAACAGCATTAGTGATGCAGCGCTCCATCGATCGTGTTCTAGGGCCAAACAACCGTTAGCCTAGAGGTATGTTTCTGAATCATTTTCAACAAAAACACATGTGCCATGCTAATTCATGAAGCAGCGGGGTTATTAAAATATCTAGAAAAAGTGAGGTACCCTGTTAATCATTCTGTTTCATAACAACATAGTTTTTAGCAAACTTAAATACCCAGGGGCAGTATTCAAATATGTGAATGTGAAGTCAAAGTTTCAGCTAATAAATGTTAAACAACAATGACATGAATATAAAAGCAAAGAGAGCGACGCTCTGCCTTCTGCTTCTGCAGACGGGGCCAGAAACATGAAACTAGAGAAAAGCCAAAGGTTACACCGACAGCTCACTGGCTACAGCATTAGCATTATGATAAAACCAGTTTTGAAAAAAAGATTTTAGCACAATGGTTTCATGTGTTTGTTTGTGGCGTGGTATATCATTTAAAAAACAGGTGTATGTTAAGTGTCGCTACTTTAATCTTGCATGTACGTGCACATGTATGGGAACAACAAACAGTTGTGATACTGTTGTTCCTGGGAAGGGGAATGTCAGGTTTTTGGTCAGTGGTCCTGACCTCTCATTGAGTCCCGTGATTGGTTAATCGGCGGTACATCTCCAGCTTTACTTATGTGGCATCATGTCAGATGAAAACAGCTGGTGCTGCATACCAGGGTCAGGACTTTACACTGTTATGGAGAGAAACAACAGTTTACCCACTGAGCAGTAGAGGACAAGGAAATCAGAGACATCAGAGGTTTACACAGGTGGACATCAGAGGTTTACAGAGGTGGACATCAGAGGTTTACACAGGTGGACATCAGAGGTTTACAGAGGTGGACATCAGAGGTTTACACAGGTGGACATCAGAGGTTTACAGAGGTGGACATCAGAGGTTTACACAGGTGGACATCAGAGGTTTACACAGGTACACAGGTGGACATCAGAGGTTTACACAGGTAGACATTAGAGGTTTACACAGGTAGACATCAGAGGTTTACACAGGTGGACATCAGAGGTTTACACAGGTACACAGGTGGACATCAGAGGTTTACACAGGTAGACATCAGAGGTTTACACAGGTAGACATCAGAGGTTTACACAGGTAGACATCAGAGGTTTACACAGGTGGACATCAGAGGTTTACACAGGTAGACATCAGAGGTTTACACAGGTAGACATCAGAGGTTTACACAGGTAGACATCAGAGGTTTACACAGGTGGACATCAGAGGTTTACACAGGTGGACATCAGAGGTTTACACAGGTAGACATTAGAGGTTTACACAGGTAGACATCAGAGGTTTACACAGGTGGACATCAGAGGTTTACACAGGTACACAGGTGGACATCAGAGGTTTACACAGGTACACAGGTGGACATCAGAGGTTTACACAGGTACACAGGTGGACATCAGAGGTTTACACAGGTACACAGGTGGACATCAGAGGTTTACACAGGTAGACATCAGAGGTTTACACAGGTGGACATCAGAGGTTTACACAGGTGGACATCAGAGGTTTACACAGGTACACAGGTGGACATCAGAGGTTTACACAGGTAGACATTAGAGGTTTACACAGGTGGACATCAGAGGTTTACACAGGTAGACATTAGAGGTTTACAGAGGTGGACATCATCTAATTTAATTTATTTTGAACCTGCAGGACAATCAGATATAGTGTTACAGATGATCTATTTGACATTATTTTACAGCAGAGCTTTTGCTTGTTAACTAATTATCACTTTTTTAAATAGCATGAGTACTGAGTGTTCTCTGATACAGGCTTTAACTGGTAGATTTTCCTCAGTTCTTCTAATTTTAATAAGAACATTTTGAACACCCTGTTCTGACAGGATGACACAGCGGACAAAGATGTTTGCAGCAACTATTCAAGCGATTACTTCACTAATATGACTGCATTGGACTGCAGTGAGT
The DNA here is from genome assembly GCF_965226115.1 of Aulonocara stuartgranti. Classification (NCBI taxonomy): domain Eukaryota; kingdom Metazoa; phylum Chordata; class Actinopteri; order Cichliformes; family Cichlidae; genus Aulonocara; species Aulonocara stuartgranti. The sequence continues at coordinate 3,832,929 of NC_138960.1, forward strand.
ATGTAGTATATTTAAGTAGCTCCAGTTTCTTAGAGCAAGTGTAAGAGGCCAAAGACGTCTAATGTAAGCTGATCTTTAATATAAAACCTCAGCTTTGCTGCAGCCACTGTTGTCTGCACTGGTTGCTTTTACATGCACTAATGGCAGACAGAGTGATGGCCCAGAGGAACAGAGAAAGCTCCTCTGGGTGCTTCCTCTGCTGCAGGATGTGGTTGGAAAACCACACAAATGAGATAAAAAAGTCAGGTTTGTTAAAGGTCACCAGCAGCCAATTCTTATCCCTTCTCACTCTGGCTTTCCCTTATTGGCTGCTAGTGGTAATCATGACCTTTTCTCCACTCCCCCTGTCCCTCTCTCACACACACACATATAAAATGAAGACATTGACAGGCACACACCAGTGCATACACACATTCAGCCCCACACACATGCAAACAAATTCACACAATCCTCCAGTCAATGATGAGGTATCTCTTTTGCAGGGGGAGCGAGGCAGAGACGGAGATCTCGGGAGTCCCGGCGTGTCGGTGAGTGTAGAATCCTTCTGCTTCCACTGGGTGGCAGCGGAGCTTATGTTTTCAAACACTGTGTTCAAAATGTGTGTTTCTTGTGTGTGTGTGCACAGTTACTTGAACCAAATGTCCCCACAAGGACACAGGGATGGGACTTACACGGAGCTAATTTAGGCTTACATCATGAGGTTACTTTAAACTAGTTTAGGTTGGGGAAAAATAGAGAATTGATGAAATTTGACCAAACCAGTATCTTGTTAGAATTTCTTTTCTTTAGCTATCTGTAGCTAATAAACTGGAGCCCTCAGAGAAATTCTCCCAAAGTCATTACAGTCCTTACAGATCAGGTCAAACGTTTGCACACATCCATCGTGAATGTGACTGTAACTGTAGGCTTTCTTTGTACTGTTCAAACGGTGGAATGATTGCACAGCATACATGCTTAGTGGCTGCTGAAAACAACAATTGGGTGCAAAGGTTTGAAATTGTTTTTGGATTTTTGAATTGTTTGATTTGGCCACCAACAAGCCACCAAACTCTAAATACTTTTTTAAGAGACCACGACAGTGGGTGAGAATGAGAATTATCACAACATTCATGCTCATCATGAGTTACTTACTGCCTGATTGTGATCTTATAAAGCACCTTAAAAAGCCTCTGTAAGAGCAGTGTTATATGGATTTCTGCTAAAAGAAAACAGTACATTAAAAACACAGTAACACCGAAAAGAAAAAGAGGGGAGTAAAACAGCAACAGTGCTTTACACAAAGAATCATAAAATCTAGTCTGGAAGCACATATTCAACAGCCACTCAGAGAGAGGTGACTAAGCTGAGTTAATATGCCTTGATAAGTGACCCTGGAGACAAACTCCAGGGGCCCTCGTGGCAAAGCCCCAGCCAGCTTCGTTGTTCAGGCTCAAGCTAAGATCCACATTATTGAGGATCACAGTGCCACAGTTCAGATTCTTGGCAACAGCGAGGAGGGCCCAGAGGAGACACCGTGTCAGAATAGGCTGAAATACAGACGTTTAACTGAAAATCAATGGTCAGTTTACAGGTTTCGATGGCGTGAACTGGCGAACAAATCTGAAGGTGATGATTAGAGAGACAGACAGCAGCTCTAGGACTGCTGGAAGTGCAATAAAAAGACACATTTTACAGCTCAGTCTAATAACTTTAGCTCACACAACACCATGATTGATTTGCTCAGGGAGGTAAAATTAATGATATTTTATCTATGTCTAATAACATCAGTCATACATGGAGAAACCTCTCGTTGCTCCGTTAGCAGCTATTTTCTCTCAGGTTCATTTGTTTCTGTGTAAAATGCTCCGCAGATGTAGAACGACAAGTACAAATATATCTTTAAAAAACACACAAGCAAAAATAACGTGTGAATTTATATTGACGTATGTGTAAACAAGTCACTAATTACCAAGATAGCTTGTTCACATACTTGCTTTGGCAGCTGTGACTTGTCAAAGAAGAAAAAGCAGAAGTATTACTAATAACATGAGTAATATCAGCATGTGGAACCTGAAGCAGATAAATATAATTTAGCTACTTTGTTGTTCTTATCGTGACATGGAGGAAGGCCTGCTAGTGATAAGCTCGCTAGATACAGGAGCTGAAGAACCACTCCTGGGTGGAACGCAGAACTGACTGTGAGCCATGTAAAGTATTGTTTGTAATAAACAAACAATAGGAGCTCTACATGATATTTACTATAAGAAGAAATCTATTAGATGTAATTGTGAAACACTCCGTTATCCATCAGAGAGAGGCAAGAAACAGCTGCAGAGACAGAACAACTGCTAATGCTGAATAGATGGAATTGTTGTAGTTGGGGAGTATTTTCAAGCTGTTGGCAGATGATTGTTCCTGGCAACAAGGTGAAATGAGATTAGAGAAGCAGGGCAGTATAATAGAACTAGCATGTTTTCCACATTGCAATTATCATCTTTAATGAATGTCAATAAACACAATAAGAAAACATAAAAATCAGAATGTTTCCACCTAATCTATGTAATTGAAGTGTTTATCAGTAGGTATTGATCCCTGAGGCATTGCCCCTCACGTTCCAAGACAAGGATTTGACAGTAAACTTGGAGGTGTGTGCACTGCAGCAGCCATGTTGCATCACACTGAGCCACGGCTGTGTGGTTATGCGTGCGACACTGGAGACACATGAATGTCTCAGCATGCAGCTTAATGTTCACACTCTGTAATTCCTTAGTGTCGAGAATAGCCCAGCCTCCATGTGATGTGCACTCTAGGCTAAATGCATCAGCGGTGAATCACAAGCGTGTCACCTCTGAAATGAATTTGATATTTTTGTCTTCAGACACACTTCCTAATTCCTGCTGGCTAAAATGAATATGATTGTAGTTCGAGGGAACAAGGGCGGGTGTGCCCCTGTTTCCCAAGAGGAAGTGATGAAGCTGTCACTTTGGTACCTAAGGGATGTTTCTTGTGCAACATACTATGTCATTGATTAGTCTGTTACTGACCCTTATTATGTCTGTATTGCACCCATGCACTTTATGGCTACAGCTTGCTAAATTAGCTTGCTAGTGTTAGCTGGTGACGTCCAAAAATCCATCACTGATGCTCCAACAGGTGGCATCATGGTGGCTACAATACCTTTCACACACAGTCTGTGGAGTTTACTGCGTACATTCAGTGCTAGCATTTATGAGGAAGCTTTTAGAGACCAATGAGGTAAAGTAACAAAGCAGCAAACTTAAAAACCTTTATCCCTCTTGACAGCACTGGCTCTTTACTTGGAATGACTCTAAATCCATAATTATAATTCTTTAGTAAGACCCTACACACACACACACACACACACACACACACACACACACACACACACACACACACACACACACATGATGTTACTGCAACAGAAAATAAACAATAGTAATAATGCTATCTGTCAGATTTCTCAATAGCTTTGTTTGGAGCATTGATTCAAGTCAAAATACAAATGCACAGAGGTGGTTTTTGCAACCATAATTACACAGAATTACACAATATTTATGTGTGTACATTTGTATGTGGTTTTTGTGATAGCCACGGGGTTAATTCTGCTGAGAATTTCTGGAACCTGAACACATTAACCTTAGTTTGCTGAGTTGAGTAACTGCTGTAGTGGACGTTGAGTCTCCCGAGCTGAACATTTTACATTGCTCAACATGTAGGGTAATTAAAGATGTTGGGTTAGGGGTTATTTTTTTGCAGTTTTCAATCCTGTCTTTCTAAACTTCTATCCATGCTACAATAAACATTCCCTACGTAAAACAAGACCTTCCGTCTAGACTAAATTTTAACAACACAAGACATGGGCTGTTTATTCATTAATTCATTGAATAATTCAATTGAAGGCTCTTTAATTATTCTACGAAGTGTAAGCTGCAAGGTCTTGCAAGGCTGTTCATATTAGCTTTATGGATTTGTGTGTTTGGTCTATATTATTAACCTAAAAAATGATGAAACACTTGTGGACACTAATTGATGACCAATGACAAAGAAGGGTAACTGAAACTCTTGAATTCTGTAAAACTGAAACCACAAAAGCTGTGAGTCCTTTGACTGGAAAGCTCAGTTTTTGTGTGAAGTGCATCCACACAGTGACTTGAATAGAAAGCAACAAAGAGCTGCAGTTTGAGCAGAAACAGAAACGGCTACTGAACATGCATGAACATTTCCCAACACCAACAGTGTCGCACTGCTGGATGCATTCTCGAGTCTTTGAGTGGATGTCTGTAGGGTTTTTGACCTTAATTTCACATTGATTTTCTTCCTGTTACATCAGCAGTGCGGGTGATTGAGAAAGTTCCTTTGGCAGATTGTGCTGTAAGCCCCTGGCATTATGGCTTTAGTAAGGTTTCTTAGAGTTTCTTTCCTAAAATGATTGAAATCAATTACCTGGTCATGAAAGAAAGAGGAAGTCTGGAGCAAAAAGGGAAGCATTTCATGGAAAATGGAACATACCAACCTATCTGTAATTCAGCAGTGTAGAAGCTTTATAGAACTGTGGTTACCACTGGATCGTGTTTTTAGGGGCTAAGAAATCCACATTTTCATCACATTACAACAAAGAGAAAGAGGTGGGGAAAAATCTTTATAAAATGCATTACAATAACCAATCTAAGTCATCGGTTTGACAGAAAAGAGCAGTTCTGCATCAGCAATGCAGAGCAGCTCATGTAGTTTCTCTGACATACTGTCTTTGATGTAAGCAGAAGTTTCTAACTGTCTTTCTCTATTTTCCCCTCCTCTCGTCCTCCCCTCCCTCCCCACTCTCTTTTCTTCTTCCGTCAGGGCGAAGTGGGACCCAGGGGATGGAAAGGAGAGGTTTGTCGAATTAGACTTTGCGGTATTAGATATAATCCATTCTGTCTTATTCTGCACCACAGTGAGAAGGCCTGTCAAGCCTGCATGGCTGCTATAAAAGACTTACAGAGCCAGTACCTTCAGGCCTGTGGAAATCTGGGCCCCCGGGCAGAAATATACATCACAAAAGCACTCTTTCCCTAAGATGCACACATCTGCAAATCAAACACTTACTCTACTGTCTGCAGAATCACAATTTAAGGAGATACAACTTCCCTCAGTCGCTGCCATTTGTAGGACATCAAAACATATCTGCTTTTTGATCATTAGAAAAGCAGATATGCAAAGCTTCACTGTTATTCACTGTTTACTAAAGCTCCTTTAAGACTGTCATTGCCCTACACCTATATCTGCCAAACCTTTCGCCCGTGCGTGGCACACCTGCAGGTTGACAACAACAGCAGCCTATAAAGTCATTGTACTTGTTCTTAGGCAGGTTTACAGAAACTAGTTTCTCTTGACTGACAAAGCATTTGTATTTGTCACAAATTCTGTCAGTTGAAATACCAGATTCGATCAGTTTCAGCTAGCTAGCTGTTCAGCTAGCTAGCGTTGGAAACTTTTATTGTTTCCAACTGACTTGATCTAAACTAAGAAAGCTGTAAAGGTTTTATTACACCCTGGTATAGCAGATGTCAGAAGACTGAGGTAAAAGCTGTATGTCCGAGCCATGTGGATGAAAGTTGCTGTATTAACATGTTTTCACACCCAGGGTGTCAAATGCTGCTGTTTTTGTCAGAGCCACTGGTGTATCAAAGATTTCGTAGACCGGCTGCTGCAATATTGGACTGAATGGAGCAAGGCAGAGAGGAATGAAGGATGACAGAGCACCAGTGCTATTGAACTATTGTGGTTTTGGTTCAAATGTCTTCTCACAGCACCGTGAATGTTAAAAAATCAAAAAATCTCATTCTATGTGTACATGTGGCAAGTTGGGATACCCACCTCACTATTGCTGGAACAGCTCAAAAGAGACCTTGCGTGTCACTCATGGACGCCCCAAAAATGATTTGAGATTGAGGATGAGTTTGCAGTGTCTGACTGCCGAGCTAACACCAATGTTGATATGCTACGATGTTTTAAATTCTTACATTACAAGAGAAAGGCTTTTGAATGAGGACAAACCTGTGTTTGACACAGGTAACAGTATCCCAGGTAGTTCACTGTTATTACCTATTACACAACCTTCCAACAAGCCTTCGTATTATTTATCTGCTTATGCAGTTGTTAGGAGTGTTAAGAAAAAGTGTTTAGCAGTCAGTAATTGCAGATCAGTTTTACTGTTTCTCTCTTTAGAGTGTGACTTTTTTGTGCTCTTTTGTTGCTGCTTCAGAAAGGAGTGACAGGTGATACGGGCCCCAGAGGACCCGATGGAAAGAAGGGTGACATGGGCCACATGGGTGTCATTGGTCCCAGGGGATTTCCCGGACAGGATGGGTCGCCAGGCCAACCGGGCCAACCAGGCCAACCGGGATATCCTGGCAAACCTGTAAGTGTGCCTCTTTTCTTATCTGATGTTAACAACCATAGCAGTGAGAATAAAAAAGGACTGAAAAATGTTGAAGAAAGGACACTTTCCTGCCACACCTGGAGAGGTCAGGGTTGGGAGTTACTGTGACACTGCTGTCAGTGTGTGTGAGCTACATGAAGATGGAGAACTGAGCATTGAGAAGATCCTCTAAATCTGCAGGCACGAGCCAGAGAATGTTTTCCAAGTCCCAGAGTGGCTTCAGCTGAATCAAAGTGTAATTGTGTGTTCCAGGGTAAGCCTCCCTCAGACGAACATCTCGTAAAGCTCTGCACTGATGTTCTGCGTAGTAAGTATTTGTTTGTGTTCACATCACTCTGCGGTGCAAAAACCAAAGCCGCAGTTGTCTCAAACATGCATTTCACACAATAGCTTTTCATCCATATCCACTTGTTGCAGTAAATTGGCGAATGGGCTTAGTCTAGTTTAAGTGCAGTTGTTTTGTAAAAGACAGTCTTAAACTCAGAATGAACGTGTTAGTCGTGATAAATCACCTCCTTCCTGTTTTTAGCCTTTGACGTAAAGAAGAATCCAGTGAATGTTTTTTTCTCACAGCTCCTTTTTTCCCACCCATAGATAAAATAAAAGATGGATACTGTACTGTCACCTGCTGGTTTGTAAAGTCCTGTTCTGAAGCCTTGAGATGACATTTCCAATGTTGCCATCTCAGTGTTTTGAAACTGGATGTGACAAATGAGGCGTGGATGTGGCTGTGAAAGCATACACTCATGGACACGAGCTGAATAATGTTCTTTTCTGCCTCTTACAACGACCAAAGGTTTCAGAACTGGTTTAATGTTGGATTCAGTGTAACGAAATGAGTATTTCAGTATTTTGCTGACTTCTGTAGGGTCAAAAGGCTTTTTGTCTCTTAGTGGCCATTTCAAAAATGCAAAATTAAGACAATTCAGCATGTTGTCTGAATAAAGTCTTATGTTGTCTGTACTATCAGGCTTTTTAACTGCTGCTCACAGTCCTGTCTGTCTGCTGTTTTGGGCTAAGCTTTTAGTACAAACCTAAAAAATACAGAGACTGCCTATAGATTCATATTATAAGACTGAATAACTGCAACTACGAGTCTAAAGCTGGCAATTACATGCTGTAGATTATAAGACGCATTAAGCAAAACAAAACAGTCAGATAAGTCAAACTTGACTCAGCTCATTCTTCGTGCTTGCTCCACTTCTGTACCATAGATTCATTAATGTTGAATTCTCTGCAGCTGCTCTATTCCCGTGTTCTACTGCGCGACTGACAGCCTTGAGTTTGAAATCCGCTTCGTAAGCATGTCTCTTAACAGGTGCCATTTTACAGCATGGCACAACCAGAATTCATACATAAGGCGGACGGTCAATTTTTGAGAAAATTAAAGGATTTTAAGTGCGCCTTATAGTGCGCAAAATACAGTGTATTGTTAAAGTGTGTAACAAAAGCAGATTCTTCTCATGTTGTGGCTGTGCCCTACAGACCAGCTGCCAGCATTGCTACAGAGCCTGACTCCTCACTCTAGGTGTGAACCCTGCCAGGGTGTGAAGGGTCCTCCAGGTGAGCCAGGAGCACCGGGACCCAAAGGCTCCATGGGAACTCCAGGCTACCCTGGCAGAAATGGCGCTCCTGGTTACCCAGGACCTCCTGGAATACAGGGCCCCGCAGGCCTCAAAGGTTTGATATGACACAGTTTCTTAAAGTTATGAACCAGTACCTTCAGACAGGTTTATGTTGTCTGTACACAAAGCTTCCTCTCACCAGTGTTATATCTGCTCCACTGTGACAAAAAGCTCCATTCTGGCTCCTCACTCTGATGAAAACAAGGCAATAAGTAACAACACAGCATCACAAAGAAGCGATGGGACAAAATTTACGACCGCTTTCATCAACAGTTAAAATCAAAACAGTGTCAATGATGAACAAATTGGATGTGTTGATGTTCACTGTACCCCATAAAACAAGATCATTAAACAAGCGAACATCAGTGAAAGTCAGCAGAGCAAAAGACAACAAATGCTCCACACCCATCTCAGCGAGCTGTCTGTGATTTATCACCACTTCAACACAGAGTGTGGCTAATCAGCTGTGGAAGATACCACTCCACTGCTGTGTAGCATTTTAACTTGTTAGGCCAGCCATGCAGCGACTTTGGAGGAGCTGGTTGAGAACATTAAGGGAAGACACTGAATAATTCTGTGCCCTGGATGTGCACATATCCAGTGTACAGGTACAGTGGGGCAAAAAAGTATTTAGTCAGCCACCGATTGTGCAAGTTCCCCCACCTAAAATGATGACAGAGGTCAGTAATTTGTACCAGAGGTACACTTCAACTGTGAGAGACAGAATGTGAAAAAAAAATCCATGAATCCACATGGTAGGATTTGTAAAGAATTTATTCGTAAATCAGGGTGGAAAATAAGTATTTGGTCACCTCAAACAAGGAAAATCTCTGGCTCTCACAGACCTGTAACGTCTTCTGTAAGAAGCTTTTCTGTCCCCCACTCGTTACCTGTATGAATGGCACCTGTTTGAACTCATCATCTGTATAAAAGACACCTGTCCACAGCCTCAAACAGTCAGACTCCAAACTCCGCCATGGCCAAGACCAAAGAGCTTTCGAAGGACACCAGGAAAAGTATTGTAGACCTGCACCAGACTGGGAAGAGTGAATCTACAATAGGCAAGCAGCTTGGTGTGAAAAAATCAACTGTGGGAGCAATCATCAGAAAATGGAAGACATACAAGACCACTGATAATCTCCCTCGATCTGGGGCTCCACGCAAGATCTCATCCCGTGGGGTCAAAATGATCATGAGAACGGTGAGCAAAGATCCCAGAACCACACGGGGGGACCTGGTGAATGACCTGCAGAGAGCTGGGACCAAAGTAACAAAGGTCACCATCAGTAACACACTACAACGGCAGGGAATCAAATCCCGCAGTGCCAGACGTGTTCCGCTGCTGAAGCCAGTGCATGTCCAGGCCCGTCTGAAGTTTGCCAGAGAGCACATGGATGATACAGCAGAGGATTGGGAGAATGTCATGTGGTCAGATGAAACCAAAGTAGAACTTTTTGGTATAAACTCAACTCGTCGTGTTTGGAGGAAGAAGAATACTGAGTTGCATCCCAAGAACACCATACCTACTGTGAAGCATGGGGGTGGAAACATCATGCTATGGGGCTGTTTTTCTGCCAAGGGGACAGGACGACTGATCCGTGTTAAGGACAGAATGAATGGGGCCATGTATCGTGAGATTTTGAGCCAAAACCTCCTTCCATCAGTGAGAACTTTGAAGATGAAACGAGGCTGGGTCTTCCAACATGACAATGATCCAAAACACACCGCCCGGGCAACAAAGGAGTGGCTCCGTAAGAAGCATTTGAAAGTCCTGGAGTGGCCTAGCCAGTCTCCAGACCTCAACCCCATAGAAAATCTGTGGCGGGAGTTGAAAGTCCGTGTTGCTCGGCGACAGCCCCAAACATCACTGCTCTCGAGAAGATCTGCATGGAGGAATGGGCCAAAATACCAGCTACTGTGTGTGCAAACCTGGTAAAGACCTATAGTAAACATTTGACCTCTGTTATTGCCAACCAAGGTTACGTTACAAAGTATTGAGTTGTATTTTTGTTATTGACCAAATACTTATTTTCCACCCTGATTTACCAATAAATTCTTTACAAATCCTACCATGTGGATTCATGGATTTTTTTTTCACATTCTGTCTCTCACAGTTGAAGTGTACCTCTGGTGCAAATTACTGACCCCTGTCATCATTTTAGGTGGGGGAACTTGCACAATCGGTGGCTGACTAAATACTTTTTTGCCCCACTGTACAAGTACAACTGTCAGTAATAGTTTAATTCATTTTAAGTTTATTTATGTATCACAAACCATACTGAGTGGAGAAGGCATTTTTCGTCTGAACTCTGCACACATCTGAATCTGCCAGTAGCCCTTTGTTAAATGCAGTGTGATTAAAAAAGCGAGCTATGCCTAACCAATCCAGGAACTCCTTGACCCGGGATATGGGATAACAAAACGTTCTCACTCCCAAAGCGTCGGAAGGTTGGTGGTTCAATCCCTGGCTCCTCCAATCTGCATGTCAAGTATCCTTGTGCAAGATACTAAGCCCCAGTTCTCCGATGCATCCATTGGAGTGTGAGTGCAGTTAGAAAAAGCAGTAAGTTCAGAGAAAGTGTGATTGGGTGATCATGGCTTTTTTATAGAGCACTTTGACGACTCCGGGAGAGTAGAAAAAAATAAGAATCAGTCCATTTCCTATATTACGAGTTTGGAAAAACGAGGAAACATGAGAACTGTTTGGAATGAATCTACACATGTAGGTTTATTTTACTTAAATCGCTTTGGAAAACACCATCTAACACGATTAAGGTGGTGGTTAAGATTAGGGAAAAGGTTAGGGTTAGGGCTGGAATACATGGCTGGAGCGTGTATTACTGCGGGAGTGTCATTGTATTCGATGTCATTCACAATCCGCCGTGTATCATGGGAACGGCCACCTTTCGCGTTCCCATGGGACGCCTCGGGATGTGACAAGTTGTCGGTATGTTACACGTCGGGAGTGAGAACCACCTCGGGATAAAGATCAAACTGTGACACCTCGTTCACCTTGCGATAGTCAATACAGAATCCTATAGACTCTTTTTTTTCTACCACAGGAACTATGGACCGTGCACTGTGTGACTCTTTCTCTATGAGTAATTTGTCTTTTGTGCTCAGGTAACCAATAGGGCCTTAAACATACTGTCACGCCAAGGCTCTCTGGGCCTGTGTGAGATGGCAGGCAGCCCACCGCCATAGCCTGAAACACCTCCAGGAAGGACTGGGGGTCATCTGCCTTCCTGTTTGGTGTAGCACCACCACCAGAGCAGGAGGCGATGAAGTAGCCCCAGACTGAGCAACCAGGTTCTCCAGCACCCATGTCTGTCACTTAGCCTGGGTGTCCAGCTGCCGCTCATTTGCAACCATCACCACCATCTGAGCCAGTGCCTTAACTGGCTGCAGTACCTGTGGGTTCAACATGTCACAGTCATTCAGCCGACCCGACCATTAAACTCCTGCCACCATATTGGACTCGACTCATATGCTGTTTTTCTGATATGTTGTGTTAGTTTTATGTCAGACAAAATATGATGAAAACTGAACCTTTTGGTATCGTTTCCTTTTTCAGCATGGGAAGTTATTGTTTGCATGGAAAACAGACGTAAAATGTCCCCAAAACTCAAATTTACAGAAAACATGGCATTTTTGTTCCCGAAGCTCTCAGTCTGAATCTAATGTTAGTTTTTAAACACAGACCTATCATATCCCCAGGTGACATGGGACCCAGAGGGTTGAAAGGCAGAAAAGGAGATGGAGACCAGGGACCACCAGGACCACCTGGACACCAAGGTATGTTTCATTGTGCACATATTAACCTATTAACTGCTTTTACAATCCCATAACCTCCACACTGGTACTACCCTCTATTATTCACCTATGCCAGGAACTTTACCTGAGAGTTCTGGAAAATGTGTGAAAGCTCTTAGTAGTGTGGATGTTTAATAAATGCCACAAATATACCACGAAAATGAACTTGAATGATATCCCATTCTTAATTTTAATATAGTGCACATTTATGTACACTTATAAATGTACATTTAAGTACGTTTATAAGGCTCTTCTATCTGCTGACCCCACTCTGTCATTTTATGTGGTTGACCACTTTGTGGCTGAGTTTTTGTTGTTCCCACCCACTGTGTCATAATACCACTGTGGAGTTGTTGCATTATTTTGTAAACCTATGATCTAACTGACTTGAACTTCCTAATTCAATTATCACTGACCTAAATTAGGCTAAGTACAGAGGTGGTTCTTATTTCAATCTTTTCTTTTCCCTCCAGGGATTCAGGGTCCCCGTGGCTTTGATGGGATTGGCCAGCCGGGCAACCAGGGAATCCCAGGCAAACCGGGCCCCCCGGGAGATCCTGGCAAAAGGGGTAGCCCAGGACTTCCAGGGGTTTGTGACATCTCTATGTGCTATCAGACCTACAATCTCAGGGAACACTACAGCAAAGGACCACACATCTGATGACATGGGAGTGAGAGAGGTTGCGTTTGACTTGGCACACACTGCTGACACCTTTAAGACAGAGATATCTGCAGCCAAGGCAGTTGTAACCTCATGAGCTGGTATGAACAGAAATAGGGAGGGCATTGATTCATGATCACTGAATTCATGATCAAAGAGGGTTAAGCTGGCTAGCGTCCTAGATATTTTAAACTTCTAAAGTTTAAATAGTGAATTCTAAATCCTGATTGAGTCAGACGAACACCAAGAGCTGTAACTGAGTCGCATTGTTTCTGTCAGTGTAAGAGGCAAGAAGGCCAGGAATCTGAATAATAATAAATATGTCTACCTCCTTGTTTACCTGAATTACTGTTTAAGTTAATGATACAGAAGGCAAATATGATTAATACCCTCAATAAATATGTATAACCTCTATTAATTAAATCATGGGCTAATGTGAGAAAAGCACAATTACTATAAACTGCATATTAAAATATTAAAGAAATAGAAAAGGATCAGTTCTTATGCTGTGCTTGGAACCTCTGCTTTTCTACTGAGGATCAGCCAGTGAGGTTATTTCTGTCGTCTGTGCAGCTCTGCCTCTGAGAAATGATGCCATCTGCAAATGGTAAAAAGTGCAGCACCTGCCGCGATGATGAATCAGGATCTGTTGTATGGAACACATTTTCACATGATTATGTTGTGGTTCGCTAAACGCTTTGGTCAAACATATGAATTTAAACAAAGTTCAAAGGTTCATAACTGATAAAGATCTTGACCTCCTTCAGGTGCACAGTACATGTAATCACTAAAGGTGGAAAAACATATTTATGTCATGTTTTGTGCACAGAGCATCACAATTTGTTCAAATCCAAAGCTGTGACAGATGGGTTGTTTTTGTTTTCATGAAACCTGTTACTGCTTTTAATCTGTCATATTTGTTTTCTTGTTTGCCAGTATTATGTATTCACTTTGCATTCCTTTTGTGTTCATGTGGATTACTGTAAAACCTCTGTCAGTGGCCTTAATTCACCTCAGCTGCAGAATGAACAAGTCCTTTATATTTGAAGCTTAGATTAAGTTCTTTCTTCTTCTTTCAGGTGTGTATTTTATTTTAAAAACAAACTCTAATTGTAATATTGCTGCTTAAGCCACTTGCAAGTGAAAAGGTCATCCATGTCTTCAACATTATCCATCGTGTTTCTGCTTTGGATTTCTTTTCTCTATTTTTAATACCGTTAAAATCATTAATTATTTCTAGTCACTTTCCTTTTTCAATCATTTATTCTGCCTTATAAATTATACAGCTTTTTTTTTTTTATCTTAACAGTCTCCAAACACCTCACAGGGCACAATCCATCACATCCTAGACCCCCTTTTAATTTGAAATTACTGGAGGAAGTGTGGAGTTTTATTAATTTCAACCTGAAAAAACAAAAACTAAAAAAAGATATATGATTCAGACTCACGGGAGTCTGACTAGTGAGTACTGTAGTAATATTATTATTCAAACACACCCTTATAGTTGAGAATTAAAAACAAACTATTCCTAATGATAAAGCTAAGAATAAGAAAATTTAGCACAGGTCAATGTACTGATAAAAACAGGGTACTATCTATATCGTGGTTTTCAAAGATATATTATTGCAGCAGTGAATATATTTGGCAACATGTTGCTATTTAGAATTTTTTTTACAAAAATGAAACGCCTATAACAGCATTGGAACAGAAAGTTATGATACGGATGCAATTTACAAACATCAAAACAGTATAAATGTTATTTTTAAATAGGTTTTACTTTGTCAATGCATACAATGTCCTTTTTTTAATTTCTTCATATTTGGAGAAAACGCTCACATTTACTGTAGACAATCAGAATACTGCATTAAGAGGAAATGTCTCTGTGACCTCATGAAGCAAAACTTCTTACCCTCATTATGCAGACTATCTATAAATATGTGAACTGACCAACCTTTGGTCCCAGGCTCAGCTGGAGCAGCAGCAGTTGTTTGGACTTCAAGTTTGGGTTCATAGGCTGCCGCTTGGTTAATTGTTACCACAAAGGCCCCAGTGCTCCATAGAATACTTTCTTGGTCTTACACAGCGTCACAGTCACAGAACAATGAACTGAATTAGGCATCCTTCTTAAATGTAAGTATGTTTAGTCGTCCTACAGCAGGATCACAATGTGAACAAATTCATTTTACAATTATATGTTAATAATTTTGCGATACAGTACAAAACATAGCATTTTAATGCTAACAGGCTAACATTTAAATATTCCTTTTATTGTGTTTTTTAATTAACAAATTCTCTCCATTCTTTACCCAACTGATAGCTAACAGTTAACAAAATCAACTCTGCTTAGCTGTGTACAGAAATGAGTGGAAAGATGGAGCCTAATAGGGCAGTTTTATCAGATCCAGGTAGACGGACTTAGCATGATGCAGCTTATCCTTGCTAACTGTTCTAGACAAAATTCAGTGAGCATTTTCATACAGGAATAATCAGTGAAACAATGAATGCAAGTACTGGGACACAATATGGTAATTATTTTTTCACACAACATCTCCGTCAGCATTTGTACAAGGTGTTTGTTTTCATAGGGAACGGCTCCCAGAGATCCCCAATTCCACGTATGGTTAGGATTGATAAGGCATGTTATCACTTGTAGACTGGAAGGCTTTACAATTTAGGAAGCCAATTTCCCAACAAGTCTGGTGTTTAAGATTTTTAATTTTTCACTTGTTAGAATAAACTTGGCAAGATTCATATGACTGCTGCGAGTGGGGATAGAGTACAGTTAAACTGAGTTTTTAAAACCCCAGCAATAAAATTCTGACCAGTGCCTTCACCATGATGAACGGCTTTTAAAACATCCAAATTCATTTTTGCAGAAAAATTAGTGTCTACAACAAGTGAGTCCAATATCCATTAATATGTGTATAGGCTATAAATAGATATGAAAGTGGTTTATCCTCATTTGTCTGAAAATGAAAAACATTTACCCATTTGTAGAAATAATGGGATTTTCATCAGGAAACTCTTTCAGATTAGAACATTTAAATGCAGCCATTTTGCATTCATTGGTTTCCACTGAGTAATATGACATAAACATTAACATAATGTTAATAAGTTTATATTGCGCATAGTTATTAACTGATCACTCATCTGAATTTGTTTCTTTGTTTGGTTCCTGTTCAAAGTGTAATTATTGTTGAATATGTATAATCAGAAATGTCAGTTTGGGAGTTATTTCCTGTTTTCACCGTCCTATTTATGCGAATGCACAAATGTGTGTTAACAAGCGTGTGTTTCTCTTCAGCAGTCAATGCTGTCAAAAAGATGCTAAAACTTTCCTGTCATTGTGTTGCTATACACAATGTGCTTTGAGGTAGCAGCCAAGAAGGGTGTAGTTTGTGTCTGTGAACACCCGTGTGTACACCTGTGTGGATGAGAGCACTTGTATTCAAAAGGTTTCTCCATGTAACGATATGCTAGGGAGTGTGGGGAGCTATAACCCCGTCCCCCAGGGCATGAAGCAGGTATGAAAGAGATCCAGGCCCCAGACATCCAGAGGCCCCAGAGTATGACAACCCAAGGAGGACCACCAGGGGGGCAACCGTGCCATCCTCCTGGGAAGAGCTGAGGAGAGCCCCAGATGAGGGGTCACCCAGCAGCCACGGAGCAGAGGCCACAGGGGGTTGCAGTGACGTGCCTGTGGGCTCTGCCAGCAGCCAGCTGTGCCAGAGAGGACCGAGCCCTAGGCCCAGAGACCAGAGGGCCCCCCACCCCCCAGGGCCCAGTTGAATCACAGGCGCCAGGTGCTGCCAAGCAGCCACCTGGAGTGAGCTTGTACATACATGACCACCCAGCCCCAGACACCAAGAACCACCAACGCACTGACGTCTGAGGGCATCCGCCACCAGCAGGGAGTGTGGTGGGGAGATAAGCCCTCATACCTCGGAGGGCCTGAGATGTTCCCAGAGAGGTGGAGTCTAAGACCCGACCTGACACATAGACACAGACGAACAGGCGCACACAGACAAACGTGCATTCCAACCCTCATGCACACATATACAAATACTCGACAATCACCCGATGTGGAGAAAGACACAAATAGACACTGTACACACAATCACACTCCCCAAACATACTTTATACCCCAGGTCCAGGTACCCTAGCCCCCAGAGGGGGAAACCACACCTAGACCCAGGAGATGTAACCCTTTTCCCTGGGTGGAGGCAAGCAGACCGCCGCCGTATCTGCAGTAGCAGGGAGGCCCCACATCCCAGAACCCAATCGGACGGCCAACACCTCCCGACGGTTAACAGAGAACGGGGGTGAGTGAGGAACCCCAACCCCCCTCCACCCGCTCATATGTAGTGTTGCTGCGTGCTGTTCTAAAGTGCATTTAAAACACAGGAGGGCATGGTGCTTCCTGCCAGAGAGCAGCACGGCTCCTCCCGAAAACCCTCAGCATTTAAAATTGAGGGTAGGGCACCAGCGCCAGAGATGGGTTTGAATACACAGACCATCCTCTGGACGCTGTATAACGTGCACACCCCCCCCATGTGGATGTCTAGGTTTCGGAATAAAATTGAGGCACAGGCGGCCAGAAGGGGACAGAGGGGGAGTGCCTCTCCTGCACCCTGGTGAAACACCTGCACCCCTAGCCTTGCATGTGTGGTTGATTGTGGTGGAGCGGGAAGACGGAGGCAGTAAATATTTCTTTCAAAATAAGACACACAACTACAACACGGGAAAAGACCCAGGGAAACCGAGTTAACGATAAAAACCCTGAAAACCATAAATTTCACACCCAAGCCTGAACTCTCACGGCCTGGCACCAAAGAACTCACGGACCGATACCGGTCTGTGGCCCGGGGGTTGGGGACCGCTGTTCGAGATGAGCTGAAGGCCTTTCAGGGAGCTTTTAGTAATAGTCCTGTCTATAATTAATAAATGCATGAACTACCTTTTCCACTCCAAGACAGAATGTTTCCAGTTTTTATGGATACTGTGCAAATGCAAATAACAAATCATGAAGGGCTCAAACGCTTTTTCACACTACTGCATGTGTTTACTACACGCATTGAAGGTCATCCTGGCCCAAAAGGACTCCATGATTCCTCCCAGTGTTACTGTAGTCCAAAGTAATGCCATTCGGAGTAAATATCTGGTTAGGCACCATACTTCTAAAACTTCTGAGGGTCAGGGTACAATAACATCAGTTTTATTTGAATTTAGAAGCAAGAAATGAGAAATCATCCAGGACTTTATGTCTGTAAGACATTCTTGGTTCTAATTAATTTTAATTTTGGATGGATAAAGCTGGGTATCATCTGCATTGTAATAAAAACTGGTCCCAGCACAGAACCTTGTAATCTCTATGATTCACCTGACGTGTGAAGAGGACTCCCCAGTTACATAAACAAATTTGAATCTGTTGAATAGATATGATTCAAAGCAGTATCAGTGCTGTACCTTTAAAATGGACAACATGACCCATTAGCTGTTTTATAACTAGAGAGAGTATAAGACTGCAGCGCTGCTTCCTGGTATCAACTCCCGATAGTCACATTTTGGGGACTTAATACATTTGGCCAGGTTGTGACTGGAGAACTGCTCCGCCCAAAGTGGGGTGGATGCTGTTTGTCCTTATAATTGCCCAATAGACAGTCAGCTTTCTAGACAGCCAAGTGTTTAAAAATATTATGTGGCTAAACATGTCTCTACTGATTCACCTTGAGAGGAAACCAGCACAAACTCCAACATTGTTTTTGGTAAAGTTGCACAGTGACTCAAAACTGATGTTGGTGACCTGTAATTGACCTAACTGGATCATTACTGCTGATGTGATTTATAATTTTTCACTAGTGTCTCCACTTTCACGTTTCCCTGAGTTGCTTGTAACCAGAGTGTTATTCCTCGGCGGGTTTGTCTCAGAGTAGGAGGGGCTTCAGAAGCTTCAGTGTTTTGAACTGTGTAGAGCATCTTTCCACTAAGTGACAATAAGATAAGTTTGAACATGATGCAGACAGCACTGACCGCTGACATGTCAACATACATTTGCCACACACAAGACAAATTTCTCATTTTACAACTTCAACAACTGCAGATAAACGTCATACACAAGCTCAAAGTAATTGGAAATGCTGCTTTTAGTTAAATATACAGTGGGGCAAAAACGTATTTAGTCAGCCACCGATTGTGCAAGTTCCCCCACCTAAAATGATGACAGAGGTCAGTAATTTGCACCAGAGGTACACTTCAACTGTGAGAGACAGAATGTGAAAAAAAAAATCCATGAATCCACATGGTAGGATTTGTAAAGAATTTATTCGTAAATCAGGGTGGAAAATAAGTATTTGGTCAATAACAAAAATACAACTCAATACTTTGTAACATAACCTTTGTTGGCAATAACAGAGGTCAAACGTTTACTATAGGTCTTTACCAGGTTTGCACACACAGTAGCTGGTATTTTGGCTCATTCCTCCATGCAGATCTTCTCGAGAGCAGTGATGTTTTGGGGCTGTCGCCGAGCAACACGGACTTTCAACTCCCGCCACAGATTTTCTATGGGGTTGAGGTCTGGAGACTGGCTAGGCCACTCCAGGACTTTCAAATGCTTCTTACGGAGCCACTCCTTTGTTGCCCGGGCGGTGTGTTTTGGATCATTGTCATGTTGGAAGACCCAGCCTCGTTTCATCTTCAAAGTTCTCACTGATGGAAGGAGGGTTTGGCTCAAAATCTCACGATACATGGCCCCATTCATTCTGTCCTTAACACGGATCAGTCGTCCTGTCCCCTTGGCAGAAAAACAGCCCCATAGCATGATGTTTCCACCCCCATGCTTCACAGTAGGTATGGTGTTCTTGGGATGCAACTCAGTATTCTTCTTCCTCCAAACACGACGAGTTGAGTTTATACCAAAAAGTTCTACTTTGGTTTCATCTGACCACATGACATTCTCCCAATCCTCTGCTGTATCATCCATGTGCTCTCTGGCAAACTTCAGACGGGCCTGGACATGCACTGGCTTCAGAAGCGGAACACGTCTGGCACTGCGGGATTTGATTCCCTGCCGTTGTAGTGTGTTACTGATGGTGACCTTTGTTACTTTGGTCCCAGCTCTCTGCAGGTCATTCACCAGGTCCCCCCGTGTGGTTCTGGGATCTTTGCTCACCGTTCTCATGATCATTTTGACCCCACGGGATGAGATCTTGCGTGGAGCCCCAGATCGAGGGAGATTATCAGTGGTCTTGTATGTCTTCCATTTTCTGATGATTGCTCCCACAGTTGATTTTTTTCACACCAAGCTGCTTGCCTATTGTAGATTCACTCTTCCCAGTCTGGTGCAGGTCTACAATACTTTTCCTGGTGTCCTTCGAAAGCTCTTTGGTCTTGGCCATGGCGGAGTTTGGAGTCTGACTGTTTGAGGCTGTGGACAGGTGTCTTTTATACAGATGATGAGTTCAAACAGGTGCCATTCATACAGGTAACGAGTGGGGGACAGAAAAGCTTCTTACAGAAGACGTTACAGGTCTGTGAGAGCCAGAGATTTTCCTTGTTTGAGGTGACCAAATACTTATTTTCCACCCTGATTTACGAATAAATTCTTTACAAATCCTACCATGTGAATTCATGGATTTTTTTTCACATTCTGTCTCTCACAGTTGAAGTGTACCTCTGGTGCAAATTACTTACCTCTGTTATCATTTTAAGTGGGGGAACTTGCACAATCGGTGGCTGACTAAATACTTTTTTGCCCCACTGTAAATAGACTTGAAAAATACTTTTGAACATTTTACATTATTGAGAATTGAGCACCTTAATATGGAAAGGCTGTGTACTTTGTAGAATGAATCTTCGTGTAATTAATAATAGCCCAAACCCTATAACTCTAAACAAGAATAGAAATATACTTCTTAATGATCAAAACAACTTGACATCTAGCAATAAGATACTAAGGTTGCAAAACAAAGTTGAAGGTTAGGATGCACGTCTATCATAAAAGCCACCAGTTTTGTACTTCCCACTCTGGCTCCTAAATGTCATGCTACTTTTGCTTTTGCTCATAAGTAACTTCCTGTTATTGTGTTGAGGATTCTCACCTTATACATGAGTGAGTTGGTTATTTTTACCATTGCTGGTGCTATCTTGAAAGTGATGTCTTATCATTTCACCATCTTCAGTGCAAAAGCAGCACGTACTGTATGTGTGAAAACCTTTTCCATTGCATACGGTGACATCACCACCGGTACCTGTATGTTATGTTTTTTTCCCCTGTATTTATTATATATATTGTAACCTAATGTTAATATTCATAAATGCTGAAAAATATCATGTTACAATGATATCACACACACACACACACACACACACACACACACACACACACACACACATATATATATATATGTATAAAATCTACAAATGGCAACATTGTATTTTTTGTAAAAACAAATAATATTAAAATAATTCTGGATTTTATCACTCTGACTTGTTTATCTGCGTTTTCATTTGTTATTTTGACTTTAAAAATGAAGGTTTGGATGCTTCAAAGACAACTGTCACAAATTCACAACAAGGCAGGGTGCCCCGTTTCTTAATCCATTTGGGAAATGAAATAAACTCTACTATGTGTTTGTGGTAAACCACAGAATATCATGATAAAATTCATGTGGGCATCATTTTAAATCTTCAAATGTGCTTATCAGTATCGGAAGTGCGCTCTGATTCCTGTAAAGGAAACATTTTGTGCATGATGTAAAAAGCATCTTCTTAGCTACACAAAACAGTTGGCTAGAGCAGAAGACAACAGCTGACAGTTCTAAGACTTATTTATTCACCTGCTGAAATAAAACATAACAATGTGTTTTAAAAAGGTTTAACTGTGCACATGCTGGGTTAAAATCTTTACACAACTAGTATCTTCAGTTGTATATAATATTGCATTATACTGTATTTTCAACCAGAATATATAATTAATAGTTACGACAATATTATTATTTTGGAAATAAAATAATAACAACTATGCATATACTTGTATTTTCATATATCACTTGTTAAACAGACGTGGTTTCCATTACTTGTATCAACAACCAAACATTCATTGAATTAGATGAACTTAACATCTTTGCATTCACCCAACAAAATTATATTGAGTTCTGTTTATGTAAAGAAGTGAGCATTTATGTTTTCTTGTATTTTTATAAATGTAGCAGATCTGAGTCTGTGAGTGCACATTATGTGTCTGTTCATCATCAGTACTAGACTGGATTATTAATCATGCACAGTGGAATATGAAATGTCTCCTTTTTGCACCAGAGCTTCACACAACGTTTCCATAGAACCTGAGGACAGAATGAAGTGCAAGTCACCGCTGCCTAAGAAACACTCAAACTGCCTGTGAGGAAACATGTTTCTGTTTAACAGTCACTGACCTTGAGTGGACTGTATTATGAATATCGCTGCTTTTTTTTTTTTTTACCATTTGACTTAAGTTGTTTATTTTTGGTGTATTTATTTGTTTTGTTTTTTTAAATTGTGAATCGCCTCACATGTAAGTGATGCACTGTTAAAATCAGATGAATGATAGAATTCTAAACTGATGTGAAGTGGGTACAGGAAACTAGTAAAAGCTGGTCTCATGCAAATTAGTTTGTTAGTTTGGGGTTTTCAACAAATTTGTTAAGCTTCATAAAGGAGATGTCTATCACCAGTTGATGTGGGAGGTATTTACTGATTTTCCATGGAACCCCCCACTGACTCTCTAAAGCAGAGATAGCCTTATCAGACAGCTCTGTTCAAACTTAATTAAAGTATGTTTACGTTTTGTTTATTGTGCATGAGTGCATTTACCTCGGAAGTGCTGGATGCCATTTGTGACATTAGCAAGATACGGTTTAACAAGAGAATCGATACTGCACTTAAAGCATCCTGTAAATAAAGAAATCTGTGAAAATATGCAAATAAATAAATGAATAAATGTAATAAAATATAGAAGATAAGCTCAAATAAGGTTGTACTTTTTTATTTTATGGTGATGAGGCTCCTAATATAAGTGTGTCATAGATGAGTGAAAACATCTAACAGCTGATTGTATCAATGTAAAAACATTGCTAGTGTACAGACCACACAATGCATATTGCAGGAGAATGTGCCACAAATGTGTTTGCAGTGTGAGAAATCCGTCAGAAATCCAAATCCGTGTGAAAAACATTTTCACATTCCTATACCAATGCTCTCACTTAGTGTTGGCACTCTTTGTGGTGCAGTATCACTTCCTGTTTCTGTTACAATACACAGTGGTGTGTTTGTGTAGCTTTTTTGTACAGCCCATTTCATTAAAAGCTTTTAGAAAATGTCTTATTTCATATTGTCATATTGTAATTATATTTACAGTATTCATTCAGCGAGAAAGCGAGATACTTCAACAACTATGGTGTATTATCTTGCAGAGGTCAATACTGAAGCACTACTGCAGCTGCTGGCTAAAGGCAAGCATAAATTCTGCCAAACAGTAATTCACATCAGCAGTAATGAAACTCGGTTACATGAGGTCACTAAAATTAATATTGAATCGACTTTTCTGTAGTCTTCTCTGGTTCTCTCGCTAATCAGACCAGGAATCACATGATTAGCTGCATATTCTCTTTAAAATGCTGTTGGTCTGAATGGTGTCCAAAAATGGTTTGGGTTTTATAAATAGTGGGAAACTTTCTGGGGCAAAATTGGTCTTGTTAGGAGCGAAGTCATCCCTTGACTTTGTGTAGAACAGCTCTCATTCTAGAAATCTGGCCAAATTTATTAAATCCCCTAAAATCCAGAGCATCCAGAGTTGGGACCAGGAAGCAGAGTTGTAGTCTTGCACACCTCTCTGCAGATTCTCTCCTGTTATACCCCCAAACCGCATCCCCTTAGAGAGTGCATCTGCTTCTAAACCAACACAAAACAAATCAAAAATCAGCAAAATCAACAGAAAACAGTTTAAACATTCAAAATAGAATCACAAAGTAAGAACAACACAATATCCATATCTACAAAAAAGAGTGAAGCAGTGAAAGGTGGATTATTAACCATTAGGTCTCTCTCTTCTAACCCTGTCATGAGTGTCATGAGAGTGAGGTCCGCGAAAGTCATGTGGTCTGTCAATCTCCATAGAGATTGACAGACCACGTGACTTTCGTGCATTGCATGCCGGGAACTCGTGGCAAAACAATCCAAGTACCGCATCAAACGCAAGCATTTGCAGCACCACAAAACGTTCATTCTCCAGTTCCAAAAAAGTTATGTACAAAACAAAGGAGAACAATGCCGATCCGTACGAAGACAGACTTGATGAAAAGTCAAAGAAAAGATACGAGGAAAAACCAAAGGAGAGAAAGGGTTAGACCCTTACGAGCACACAGAGTGGACAAAAGACGTTAGCGTGCTGCCCAACTTTCACCACGCGCAGATTTATAATTATACGGTTCTTGGAGTGAGTGCATACACTCATGAAGTTTAGTAACTTCAGGTCACTGCAACAAGCCCAGGTACAGTTTACCGACGGATGGGTGCAGGACCTTGAAATGCACCGTGTAGAACGAAAGACCATCGTACGTATCATAAGTTTACCAGTCTCACAAATCGTCTTCATAAATACACATTCCTTAACCGTTTATTAATAGGACCTTTAAGCTCAACAGTAATTAATTAGTAGTGGAAATAATTTCTGGTACCCATCACAGAAATGTGGCAGTGACAATAATACTGTATCCTGTAATCGCACTGGGCAATTAGTGATACAAAAAACCTGTTTTATCCTGTGAATAAAAGTATATGTTTTTGTCAATGTACCATGGTAACAGAAGCGAAACGCAATATTGTGTCAGGACAATTCACTATTTATGCACAATAAACACAATAAACAAAGGAGCATAGCGCGACAATTTCTGTTCAGCGCCAGACTTGCTTGTAACCTATATCACTAATTATGTTATGAAAATGACGCATTAACTACAACAGCAGACTGACCTTCGTGTAAATGCTTGGAGCAGACTAACCTGTGAGCTGGAGTGTTCTGGGACGTTATATTTGGTCTTTGAATGGCTGCAATCCAGGCCATCCGTCGCCTCTTTGTTACCTCGGAAACATGGCTCGAACAATCTCTCTTCAACGACGTAATCCGATAACAACCGATCTCTTTACCCGTCGGCTTCCCGTGGCTGTCATGCGACCTGCTATTGCAGTTAATAATACAACAGCTTCTTGACATTTTTTGTGTTTCTTTTTATCGCTGTGTGACTGATTTCAAGTGAAAGCCTGCGTGCGCTAGTACCTCTTGCCACGAGTTCCCAGAATCCTTTGCGGTTTTACCCCTGAATGACGTCACATTTTCAATCTCTATAGGATGCTGTTGTTGGGGGTGGGGGGGAGTGAGCAGGGTGAGTAGAGGAGGTGTGAAGTATCTGAGGTGTCAGAGGTGGAACAGCAGCAGTGGGGGTGGGTGAGTCTGCAGCAGATGTTGAAGCTGCATCCTGGATGAATCAAATCTGTTGAAGAAACGATTCAGTTCATTTGCCCACCTCACATCTCCCCCAGGCAGAGAGTTCTGATGTTTGTGGCCCGAGATGGTTCTGAGGCCTCTCTAGACTTCACCAACGTTGTTTTGTTAAAGCTGGTTCTCCATCTTCTGCCTGTAGCTGTCCTTCCCTTTCCTTATCAGTCCCCTCAGCTCTCTCTGCACCCTTTTCACGTCCTTGTCTCTAGATTTGAAGGCCCTCCTCTTCCGCTTGAGGAAAGCTTTCATTTCTGGGGTAATCCAAGGTTTGTTGTTGGAGAAACACCACACAGTCCTGGTGGGTGCAGTGTTATCCACACAGAAGTTAATATAGTCCGTAATGCACGCCACCAGACTGTCGATGTCCTCTCCGTGGTCGTCACAGATCAACTCCCACACAGTAGATTCAAAACAGTCCTTAAGAGCCTCCTCGCTCTCCTCCGACCATCTCTGCACTGTGTGGGTGGCTGGGCTCATACACAGGGACAAGATGCACCAGGTTGTGATCAGATCTGCCCAGGGGAGGGAGAGGTGATGAACTTAATGCTTTTTTTGCATTGCCGTACAGTAAGTCCAGTGTTTTATTGTCTCTGGTGGGGCAGGTCACATACGGGGTGAAGGTGGGCAGTGTGGAGTCCAGTGAGACATGATTAAAGTCTCCTGATATTAGGAGAAGGCCTGTCAGAGATTGCGCTTGCAGTCTGCTGGCCACAGAGTGATTTAGGTGATTTTAAAATTTGATCTTAAAAGTAAATGATCTCAAATGTAATGTATCTATTAATCAGTGATGTAAAGTAAAAGTACCTAAAGTAGAGATGGCACGATACCACTTTTTTATGTCCGATACCGATACCGATATCATAAATTTGGATATCGGCCGATACCGATATGAATCCGATATAGTGTTTTTTAATCAACAAAACTGTTGTTTTTTAAATATCTTGCTGCATTTTGTATAAGTTCATACTCAAGTTTAAAACAACAACTACACTAAAGCTATTCTGTTATACCTGTATGCAAAAAAAATATTTCATAGTTCAGCAATACTGATCAATCTAATAAACTTAAACCTACACCATCCTCCCTATTCTGGTATTTTAAAGAGTACTTAGCGTAAATATTAAGCAACCTAACTAATAGGGTTCCAACTCCCAGCAACAACAAAAATAAATAAATAAAAAATAGGGAACCACCCCTCACGCTCCACCTCATGATGCTTAATCAACGTAATCAACCTTAATTTGATGCAGTGTGAAAAAAAATGCACAGAAATCAATTATTTTTCAAGAAATATTAAATAGATTCAACATCTTTCTTCAACAAAATTGCAGACTGCAGAGATGGTACCTTCCCAAAGGAAAAAGTACTATAGCTTACTAGGGTATATATATTAGACACTATTATATTAGTCACTATATACAGTAATTGACTTCTATTCATTTTACATCAAATTAAAACTTTGGGTGTAAGATTCGGATAATTATTTATTAAAAGCTCGACATTTTAAATGAGAATAAGAAAGAAAAGTCTGTCTTTGTGCCCCCTTTTCCCTGTTAATGCCCTATCGGCCCCCCTGGCTAAACTTTGCTAGATCCGCCCCTGCACAGTTACCAGCGTCAGCTACGTAGAAAAAGATCCTCGAGTAGAAAGTAATATTAAATACATTCTAACAACAGCTGATCAAGCTTAAACGTGCTGCTGTTGTTCAGCCGATGGTTTCCTCTTTCTGGTGCAAAGTGGGCCAAAAACAAACCAGAGAGACGGACTCGCGACAGAAAAGCCGATCAGCTGATCGTTAAGCAGTTTCATGATTGAAGTAGCAGCCAGAAGAGGCAGTCGCTCCATATATCGCTTGTTAAGCTTAACGCAGGAATGCTTTACAAACATTCAGAGATGGACTTACACACTTGCTTTACTTCTCTCGGGATAACTTTGTCGGAGATGAAATGCCGGGTTGCCATCGAAGCTCCAAATGCTATCCAGACCACCGACAGGTCCCGCATGCCACAGCCGCTCTATCACGTGATGCATACTGCTCCGACGTGCTAACGTTCTGAGGTGAGTTACGGCGTGTTGCAAGTTTTGTGAGGTGCTTTCGTGATATTTAATGGATCGGATTACATTTTTTATTTTTCTCCGATATCCGATCCAGTAATTTAGGTCAGTATCGGACCGATACCGATACGTAATATCGGATCGGTCCATCTCTAACCTAAAGTAAAATTTTATTTGTATAGCACCTTTCTAGATAAAAATCACAAAATGTCTCACAGAAAAGCTAAAAGAAAAAACAAAAATGAACCAAGTTTAATAGTTTAAGATGACTTTTAGCTACTTTTTTTAAAGAGGCCACTGAGTCCACAGATCTCAAGCTCAAAGGGAGAGCGTTCCAGAGTCTGGAGGCCACTGTTACAAAAGCTCTGTCACCATTTGTTTTCAACATTTTATGACCAGCAAGCTGGGATTACATGACCTCAAGGACCTGCTGGGGATGTAAAAGATCTCCGATGTATCTTGCTGCCTGTCCATGCAGAGCTCATACAGGCCTTCAAGATAGCAATAGTTAAAGCATGACTTAAAAACCTATCACTTGACCCAGCTTGACCCTATTTCAATCAGGGTTTCTGGGTCGTTGACCCAGTGTTTTCAGTTTGTACTTTGTCACTGTTTATTTTTTATGTGCTTCCTGTTTTATTGTGATAGCCTATGTCAGTTCAGTATGTTCAGTTGTACTTCCCATGTGTCATTAGTTAGATTGAGTTCCGCTGTGTGCTCACCTGTCTCTTATCAGCATCAACACCCGTTTAAATCAATATTTATCAAGGTCTTAAATAATCAGGCCCCATCTTATCTTAATGACCTTGTAGTACCATATCACCCTATTAGAGCACTTCGCTCTCGTTCTGCAGGCCTACTTGTTGTTCCTAGAGTATTTAAAAGTAGAATGGGAGGCAGAGCCTTCAGTTTTCAGGCCCCTCTTCTGTGGAACCAGCTTCCAGTTTGGATTCAGGAGACAGACACTATCTCTACTTTCAAGATTAGGCTTCAAACTTTCCTTTTTGCTAAAGCATATAGTTAGGGCTGGACCAGGTGACCCTGAATCCTCCCTTAGTTATGCTGCAATAGACGTAGGCTGCCGGGGATTCCCATGATGCATTGAGTTTTTCCTTTCCAGTCACAGCATGTCTTTATCCCGTCTTCCTTCTCTCACCCCAACCGGTCGCAGCAGATGGCCCCGCCCCTCCCTGAGCCTGGTTCTGCTGGAGGTTTCTTCCTGTTAAAAGGGAGTTTTTCCTTCCCACTGTCGCCAAAGTGCTTGCTCATAGGGGGTCATATGACTGTTGGGTTTTTCTCTGTACCTATGAAGCGCCTTGAGGCAACTTTTTTTGTGATTTGGTGCTATATAAATAAAATTGAATTGAAATTGAATTGTACTTCTGCATACTGTGACATTTACAGTTGCTTAGTTAATTAAGTGACTTAATTACTCACTTTTATTTACTAATTGAATTACTAAATGAAGCTGGAATTGAGCATTCTGCAGTTTTTAATAGTGTGTTAGTAGTTTTTAAAGAAACAATATGCATTTTATACTATATTGTAAAAAGTATAAGGTAAGTTGAATTTAAAATATAATTAATAAAGTGTTGACTTTTTTCAATTCTTGTAGATACACAGAGTCGAGACTGAGCCTGATGATCATACTGAATCAGATGACAGCGGCAGGAATCTCCAAGTTCAACTGCAGATTGCAGATGCAATTATATTAATGCAGATTAATATAAACTCTTCAAGGGTCAAAATCTGCACACACATCATTCTGCATAGTGAAGGTCAGACAATTTGTGCATTGATCTTGAGAAGTAAGACTCATTAATTAATAGTAATATAATTAGACAAATGTTGAAACTTTATATTTCGATACATTTTGTCAACAACAAAAAAAAACCCAAGCTGTGCAGGCACTGATAACTGAATCTAAAGACCTTCATTTTTGTCAAGATTTGCCTGATTTAACTGTTGTTACCCTTGCTTATAGCTCACCTTAATATGTATAAAAATGTGAAAAGTTTTTGATGTGTGTTAGAATGATTGTTTAATTGGCAAGGTTTGAACGAACAATTTTCAGAAGCCTTAAAATTCATCTGTTACTATTCCACGAATGATTCAAATAAAGTTCACCTCCATTTCAACATTGAATATGACTGTGGACATAAGAGCTAAAAGGTGCTGTCCACGCATGTGTCCACTAAGCCCCAGAAGGGTACCTGCACAGAGAGTGGTCGGAGGCAGCCTCCCAACCGTCACAGACATATACACCTCCAGATGCAGGCAGAGGGCCACCTGTATCATGAAGGACCCCACTCACCCAGCACACACACTCTTTGTCCCGCTCCCCTCAGGCAGGAGGCTGAGGAGCATTAAATGCAAACCCAGCAGACTGAGAAACAGCTTCACTCCAGAAGCTGTGAGACTTCTCAGTGCATAATGGACAAGAACTGCTTCTGTAGCACCTCAATCCCTACTGACACCTACTGACACCGTCACTTTATCAATGCTGGTCATCATGCCCTTTGCTGCTAAAGTATTTATACCTACATTTCCATATCCATACTCAGGTTGTTGCACTCTATTTATTTGTATTAATTATTACTTGTTATTCTGTTTTGTTTTTTCATAAAATATTTATGTATTTACTTTTTAAAATTCTGTTTCTTCCTTATTCTGTTTCTTTTCACTCCGGGACCGTGTGTACATAATTTCCTTCCCCTCATGTAAACATGTGATGCGAATGACAATAAAGCTCCTTGAGTCCTTGAATCAAATTTAAAATCCTTCCACATCTGATCTTGAAGTCCTTACAGTACTATATCACCCCAATTGTTCATGATTCTGTTGTCATTTGTGACTCTAAAAATATTTTGCCAATCTTGGAAACAATTCTGAATCTTTTTGCATATTTAAGTTCAACTGAAAATTAAAGGTCGATGTCAAAGGTCAGTTAAAGATCACTTCAGGCTTTGAATGCTTATAGTGCTCTTGGGCCTCAGGATTTGTGTCCAATAGAGCTTTTCAATAAAAATTACTTTTGTATGAGATACACCAATAAAAACTGATCTCAGGTCATGTAATTTCTGCAGTCACTATGAGTAAAGCACAATCGTGTACTATTCATCCCATTATGTGGAGGTTTTATCTAAGTAAGAGTAGTGACATGGAGAAAGGCTGCTGGTTCCAGTCCCCTGAATTTCTTTCGCCCCCATTTAAGACTGTTCATGTACTTTTGTAGTGACATTTAATGCCACTACAAATTCCTTCAAATTGCCCCAAATTAATTCCCCCAATAGTTCACCTCAAACTGAAAAGAATCATTTTAATCTTCTTAATCTTGTTGCATCTAACATGATTGTGCTCTGTGAGGACAAAGAATCATCATGTGACTGGTCACGACAAACATTAAGAACTTATAGATTCTCTCAACACAACTTATAAACATTCAATTTGGGATGGCTGTAGCTCAGGCGGTAGAGCAGGTCATCTACTGATCGGAAGGTTGGTGGTTCGATTCCTGGCTTCCCCTAGTCTGCATGCCAAATATCCTTGGGCAAGATGTTAACCCCAAATTGCTCTCCGATGCATCCATCGGAGTATGAATGTGTGTGAATGTTACTTAGAACGCACCTTGAAAAATGTGCTTGTGTGAATGCACAAGTTGTGTACAGCGCTTTAAGTGCTCAGAAGAGTAGAAAAGCACAATATAAGAACCAGTCCATTTACCATTCAATTCAGCAGTTATCAACCATTATTTTGAACCTCCATTTTCAAACTACATTAATATGAAGTCCAGTTGAAGCTAAAGATGTACTAATTGTGTCAGCGACACTAACCATTTCCCTGTTGCAGCTGTTTATCTGTATCATTCAAAGCCAATGTTGTGTCGTGAGATAAGGTACAAGGCTGGGGAAACTTTCTGTCAAACTTCATCACCATTTCCTCAGAGGAAACTGCTGTCTAAACCCCTTTGCGTGCGCTGTGCAGCAACAGGAAACAGAACATTTTTGTGAACTCTATTTATAGGATTCATGTGATCGCGTGTATTAACTGTCATTAGACATACTTTATTCTGTGTTTTTTGTCTTGTGACAACACCAAGTCGCTAGAGCATACCACCCAAAGATGCAAATACATGCAACAATGTCAGGGTGTGAAAGCACAGCTGACGGGTGAAACTGAAACATTCACACCTGGATGCCGTATATAAAAATAATGAATGGTCAGACCTCAAAAATAAAATCAGTAGCAACAGTGTTACAGAAACACTATAGCATCCTTAGCAACTGGAACTATTTATTTTGGTGTATCAAGGCCCAAAGAAATTGTTGTGTCCTGTTGTTTGTTTCAGATCCTTTATAAAACGACTGAAGAAGGGCCTGAATGAGTTGGTGTGCACATCAATGGAAGATTACATTTTATAAAGAATGTACTTCTGTGTGGAAGTGGTGGTGGGTGGGGATTTCACCACTCTGCATAAAATTTTCTGGGCAAATAATTCAACAGCACTGTGAAATTGGAAGTAGATGTGTAGTAAAGTAATATTGTTGAAAAGTTAATAGAGTCGAGACAAATGTTCTAATCTAGGCAATAATTCCAAATGATAACAATTATCCTGAAAAACAAATGTTCTGTAACCATAAAAAGATGTTTGTTTTTAAATAAGTGAAACTTTATTATAAAATTGTTCGTAGCAAAGCAGTGAGAATTAAAATGAAGGAAAGATTTATTGTGAACACTTCCTTAAGGAACATCATATTCAGCATGTGCAAACTATACAAGTCATTTCTCAAATCTATTGATTAAGCTGTCATGCTCGCTTGTGTTACATGTAGGTTTCAAGTCCAATGGAAGAAGTGCTACGCTGGTTAAATCAGCTGTCAGCTATTGTTACTTTTGGGGCTTGTGAGAGAATTTGTTGTGTCGTAATGGCCTTGCAATGTTCATCACCAGTATAACAAAAAAACCCCCAAAAAACCCAAACTCCAAAAACACCTGAGGTGGGAGGCACTCACTGGTTTTCCATGGAATCACCCACTAACTCTCTAAAGCAGAAAGAGCCTTACCACGCTGCACTGCTCACACTTAATCATAGTTTGCTCTAGTGTTGTTAGTTGTGGATTTACCGTAAGTGATGCCGAGAGTAATAGTGTTTCATATATTGAAAGTCAGACTGACATTCAACCTTCATTCAAACCTTAATGAATAAGTGGTTTAAAAAAATCCCCACTTGCCCTGCAGGTGGCCTTTTTCCTGCAAGCTTGAGTTATATATCTGTGTCTGTGTGTTTTATTAATACGGTGAAAAATGATACTAAGTTCAAGTAGCACGCACACTGGCTGTCTAGACATTCTGCACAGGATGCAAAACTGCTTTTCACCACAAAAAGCTGCTGGTGCGGTACTCTCTCTTATTATCAAACATTTTCAAAAGCTAGAAATGTTATTTTCACCCCTGAATTTTCTTTGTGTTAAACTAACATTACACACATTGGTCAGCACTACAGGACACCAAGCTCCAACATTTTCGAAACTTATTGGAAAAAGTGGAAAAACATAGATTCATGTGTTCCTGTGGACTACAAATACGAATAACGTGCTTTTTAAAAGAATGACAATGTTCTCATGCCAAAGAAACCCTCGAATGTCGGTCTGCTCCACAGGACTTTTTCAAAAAATGACCCCCCCCCCCCAACACACACACACACACACACACACACACACACACACACACACACACACACACACACACACACACACACAAACACACAAAAATCTCCTATTGATTTCCTCTTTTTTCTCTGATATTTGGTGTCAGTGTATGTACTTTGGCTGTAAATCCACAACGAACTACTACTTCTGCTTTACAATGTCATTTCTTATGCAGTTAGTGTAGGAAGTTCTCGTTTATATTCCATCCCAGCCTGCCACCGCTCTCACCACCAAAGAATTGGGTATGTAAGTGAAAGGTATCTTTTCTGTATGTGTCACAAGTTGCAAAAATAGTAGAAAAATCGTCATACGTCGTCAAGACTAATTTCTTTTTCCCTTTTCGCACAAAGTCATAGCTTTCATGAATATAAGTGGGGCCTAACATTTACTTTATGTACCCATATCTAGAATTTGATTCAGCATAATGACTTTTGTACAAATGTAACAATGTTCAGCGAATATACTGTTGCTAAAGTACCAACTATGCTACGGGAAATGTCAGCAAGGAGTGTCAGCAAGTGAGTGCTGTAATTTGCCAACAATTTGCCAACAAGCTGTTAGATAGACAAGTGGTTTTAATATCATGAAGATATTCTACAGCAGTGAATTTTATTATTAAAACCGCTATTGCATACACTTAAGATTAAGTTGGGACGCAGCAGTGTGATAAGTCTGTTTCTACTTTGTAAACTTATTCCTAACATTTCTCATTCAGTGAGTGGTCAGTAAGGCTGCATGGCATATGTATTTCCTTACAGTATATTGATTTCATGCTCAACATGAGGAGCTGTACTGGGACGCTGGGTGTGCAACTCAGTCTATCAAGCTAGTAAATAGAACATCACACCCCACGTCACAAACTGAGCTGTTTCAGTGATTCTGTTTCAATGAGTCAATGATTCTGAGTATTTTCACACCGTCCCTAAGAATCAAAAGTCTTCTTTCTATGTTTGGAACACTCAGTGACAGACTGCAATAAAGCTGAATGAAAAACAGGCTGTACTTCGGTACAGTCCATCCCGAGTTCCATTTTATATTTTAAGGTGAAAACTCTGCAATACTAGACAGAAGCAGAATGTTAGGATGATGCCCTGCAGCACGACCAGACTCAGGGAGGAGCAGTCATCTGCTGTGACCATTTGGTGAGTTAAGGGAAAGAGGCAGAATACGGGAGGGTTTCCCATAATAAGAACATGAAGATACTATACATGAGCATTTTTTTATTGTTATATCTAGGTTTTTTTTTAAATTATTTTTAAAAAAAAAGATGATTGAGGTCTGAGCCTGAGCCAATCCAGGTGTATTTTATTCAATCAGGCTAAAAAAATGAAGCAGATCTGATGCTGTATTCAGTTATGACTATGATGATGTTCTCTCTAAGAATTTCACTTAGTAGAGACACAGTCCTGCTACAGATAAGAGGGCTTGTTCAAGAAAAGAAGAAATGATGCAAAACTAAAGAAAAGCAAAAATCTTGAGCCTCCATTATTTCAAGAAAATGTGAAATAGGTGCAGTGATTTAAACATTTGTGGAAATACTGTAGGTAAGGAAAAAGTTTGTTAATAAAATTTATTTATAAAGAAAGCATCTGAGAGAAGCTAAGATTTCTCTGAAGATGAGGAGGGGTTCACTTACCTGCAAAAAAAGTGCATCAACAAACTAGAACAATTTGAGAAAAATCATCCACAATATAAAATTTTGACGACTGTGAATATCTCACCGATTTCAGCATATAATATCACCTGGGTTCTGCACCAATTGTCTGCAGACATCTCTGTGCGCCAGACCAGAAATCAGAGTTAGATGCTTTTGTTCTTCGGGCTCTCGGCGCAAATGGAATTAAAAAAAGGTTTTTAAAAGGTCATGGAAATTACTGTGAAGTCTCAAGAACATCTCCACAAACCACTGTCTGCAAAGACTGCTCACTGTGCTGTCCACAAATGATGAAGCAGAAACCCTGATGATC
This sequence comes from Aulonocara stuartgranti, assembly GCF_965226115.1. NCBI lineage: Eukaryota > Metazoa > Chordata > Actinopteri > Cichliformes > Cichlidae > Aulonocara > Aulonocara stuartgranti. The sequence goes on from NC_138960.1 coordinate 3,867,711, forward strand.
CATGATCATTCTGTTTAGAAAACATGGAACATGGATGAATGTATTTTATTTTATCATATTTTTGACTAAATACCAGAGGTGGGACCAAGTCATTGTTTTGCAAGTCTCAAGTAAGTCTCAAGTCTTTATCCTCAAGTCTCAAGTCAAGTCTCAAGTCAAGTCTCAAGTAATGTCAGGCAAGTCAGAGTCGAGTCTCAAGTCACTGGTGTAAAAGTCCGAGTCAAGTCACAAGTCTGAAACTTTGAATTTCAAGTCCTTTCGAGTCTTTAAAAAAAAAAAACAACGAAAAAATAATGTTGCAGTTATGCTAAATGTAAATATTAGACCATGTAATTTTAAAATCTGTGTTTTTCTCAACACATGACAAAATAGTGAACGTAGAAAATATACACAAATTGTGAAATTGCACCTCTTTAAAATGCAGCTCAATTAAACCTAGCTCCAAGAATAATTTTCACCGACAGTTCTGAGATAAGCTGCATGTTATTCTTGGATGCGGTTGTAGGACCAGCTTTAAAATCGCATGACAAAAATATCATACACATTAAAAAAAACTGTATCACCAACGTAGCCTGGACAACATTTGCTAGTTAGATGAAGTCAGCTATCTCATCTTAGCATATTTATATGCATATTTATAATCATACGGTTCTTGGAGTGAGTGCATACACTCATGAAGTTTAGTAACTTCAGGTCACTGCAATAAGCCCAGGTACAGTTTACCGACGGATGGGTGCAGGACCTTGAAATGCACCGTGTAGAACGAAAGACCATCGTACGTATCATAAGTTTACCAGTCTCACAAATCGTCGTCATAAATACACATTCCTTAACCGTTTATTAATAGGACCTTTGAGCTCAACGGTAATTAATTAGTAGTGGAAATAATTTCTGGTAGCATCACAGAAATGTAGCAGTGACAATAATACTGTATGCTGTAATCGTACTGGGCAATTAGTGATACAAAACAACTGTTTTATTCTGTGAATAAAAGTATATGTTTTTGTCAATGTACCATAATAACAGAAGCGAAACACAATATTGAGTCAGGACAATTCACTATTTATGCACAATAAATAAAGGAGCATAGCGCGACAATTTCTGTTCAGCGCCAGACTTGCTTGTAACCTATATCACCAATTATGTTATGAAAATGACGTATTAACTACTAAAAAACACTGACCTTTGTGTAAATGCTTGGAGCAGACTAACCTGTGAGCTGGAGGGTTCTGGGACGTTATATTTGACCTTTGAATGGCTGCAATCCAGTCGCGTCTTTGTTACTTCGGAAACATGGCTGAACAATTTCTCTTCAACGAGGTAATCCGATAACAACCGATCTCTTTACCCGTCGGCTTCCCGTGGCTGTCATGCGACCGGCTATTGCAGTTAATAATACAACGGCTTCTTGTGTTTCTTTTTATCGCTGTATAACTGATTTTAATTGAAAGCCTGCGTGCGCTAGTACCGCTTGCCACGAGTTCCCAGAATCCTTTGCGGTTCTACCCGTGAATGACGTCACATTTTCAATCTCTATATAATATGCATGTTAAATTTTGTATTTGGGGTAAAATATCAAGTCTTTTCAAGTAAACCGGTTCAAGTCCAATTCAAGTCCCAAGTCATTGGTGTAAAAGTCCAAGTCAAGTCACAAGTCTTACAACATTTTTTCAAGTCAAGTCTAAAGTCATAAAATTAATGACTCGAGTCTGACTCGAGTCCAAGTCATGTGACTCGAGTCCACACCTCTGCTAAATACTAAAAAAACCACAGTGTGTGAAATATGTGGGTGGCAGGGATGGGGAATTTAGTCTGAGCAGTAAACAAAACTGACAAAGTTAATAATCAACCACAACCTGTCACACGTGGTTTCATGCAGACAAGTGGGCGTGAAATAATATTGCAGTATCCACAGCGTTGGGGGAGTAACAGGATACATGTACCGCCGTTACGTATTTGAAATAAAATATACGAGTGACTGTATTCTGTTACCGTTTCCTTTTAAAATCCAGAATACAGTTACATAGTTGAAATAATGGGATTACACGGCAGCCTTTTCCTGTTTCATATGTTCGGCTATGCCCTCTCTCTGTATATTTCCACCTGCGTGGAAACAAAACCCACACACAGAGGCTCTAATGCCTGCGTCTCAATCAAAAAGCCCATGTCACCTCCACTTACGGCCGCATAATGGCGTGAAGAAATATTTTAAAAAATTATTCAAATAATTACTTAATATGAAGGCAACAGGCAGAGTGTTACAGGCATCGCCCTAAAGAATGTAGCCTGATGGGCAGTGTAGTCTGTGCTGCAGGGAGAATGGACTGTCACACCCGTGATGTGTCTGTGAGCGAGGAGGGAGAGAAAAGTACGAGCTGTCACCGAGCAGAAACGGGAGCTGGAAGCATGTAATGTCCACCTACTGTTACTCATTTTATATTAAGATTTAAACATCTAGTTGGTACTGGTATGGAGAGTAACCTTCAGTGCTAGTAATAAATCACACAGCAATAGGACATTCATGTAGCTGTAAACAGCATGATAATATATTAAATAATCCAAAGTATTCAGAATATGTTACTCTCATTGTTTAATGTAATGAAATACATTACAAAATATATTCCGGGGCATGTAATCTGTAATCTGTAGTGGAATACATTTTAAAAGTAACCTTCCACCATGGGTGTATGCTCCATGTTGCTTTCATACTGAGTCTAAGCAGCTGTCCAGTATGTGTGCATGCCGTAGGCATTCAAATAATTAGTGTGTAATGGTGTGATTGCCGTCACACTATTGAGTTCCTGTTTCTCTTTAATATTTGTTCTTCTACCTTATTACTCTAGTTGCTCCGTTTCTTTGCTGTTTAACTACTCTCACAGTTTTTATGGGACTTTCACCATTCAAAGTCTGCTCTTTCTGCTAATGCCAGTTATATCTTTGGTGCTCGTAACTTTTATACTTTTTGAAATACACGTGTGATCGCCGGTTTAGCTCGCCAGGGTGAGCTGTGTTTTAGCTCACTAAGATGAGCAGGCGTCCTTAGAGTGGATGGCCCAGGTCCGAATCTTCCTCATGGCAACATTGTTTTTCAGCAGACAGTTCTGCTTCTTCAGCTGGTTTTGGAAATCAGTTTCTGCTACACTGCTTTCACACTGAATTTTCGCAGGAAATGCAACTTTTTCTGGTTCATATTATTATTATTCTAGATGCTCCGTTCCTTGGCCTTTAACTACTCCCACAGTTTTTGTGCTATTTTCACCATTCAAATTTTAAAATACTTCTGCCATTTCTGCTCTTGTAACCTTTATCTTTCGGTGTTCATTACTTTTATACATTTTAAAATATAAAGCTTTTTTTTTCCATATTTTTGTCCCATTGAAATGAATTGGACCACACTACAAGTGTGGCCGCCAGTTTAGCTCACCGCGGTGAGTTGTATTTTAGCTCACTGATACGAGCAGGCGTTCTGAGAGCGGGAGGCGTGAGTTCGAATTTTACCCATAGCAAAACAATTGTCAGCAGACAAGTTCAGCTTGCTGGTTTAGCTCACGCAGGATGAGCAGGTGCTCTAATAGCGGGCGGCGCGGGATCCCACCTGTGACCCTTCAGGTTTTGCCTCTTTTTAGCAGATAGTTCTGCTTCTTCAGCTGTTTTCGGAAGACAATTTCCATTACATGGCATTCACCCTGCATTTTCAGAAGAAACACAACTTTATCTAGTTTGCTTCTATTGTTGAATGAATATTCTGGTGACAGTGTGCAATTTTGGGAAGCATGGTCACATGGTGGTTAGCACTGTTGCTTCACAGCAAGAAGGTATTATCTTTCTGTGTGGAGTTTACACTGCTCCTGTTTGCATAGGTTCTCTTTGGGAACTCCAGCTTCCTCCCACATTCTAAAGTCATGCACTTAGTAGGGGTAGGTAAACTGCTGAGTCTACGTTACCTGTAGGTGTGAATGTTAGTGTGAATAGTTGTTTGTTTGTTGCCCTACAAACACTGGCAACCTTTCTGGGGTATACAGTACTCTGCCTTTCGCCCTGTGGTAGCTCAGATAGGCTCCAGCACCCCTGTAACCCTGAATTGGATAAGCAGAAGAGAATGAATCGATGGACACTGTGCAGTTTGTCTTCACCTACAAGTCTACAACCTCAGCCACAGGTGGTAGACAGAATATTTACTTTTTAAAATGAAGGATTTTTCAATTTTGTTCCAACTATATTTTATTGGGTCAGTTTGGGATGAAATTAAATTAATCAAAATTCTACGGCAAAGCTTTTTTTTTCTAAGAATTTACTCCTACAGTAAAGTATTTAGTATTTAGTATTTATTTATTTATTGTCATTGTCAAGAACAATGAAATTGCGTTTGGGGCTTCCATACAACCCAAAAAAAGAAGAAAATAATAAATACCCCTTAAAACCCAAGTGTACATATTTAACCCAGTGTGACTCCAATGCAATAAGACAATCCTTAGCAATAATGTTCGTAGAAATTCAGACAAAGACCTGAGAAACATGACAAAATACAACAATGCAACCCATTCAATATTATTGTACTGTGAGATATGATATCAGATATGATAGTTATCTATTTAAGAAAGAGGGGGGGGGGGGGCAGGAGGGGGAAGAGAATAAAGATATGATGCACCAATGCAGACCAGTTCATTGCTATTAAGAAGTTGGATATGGTTATTGTCTGTGAGAGGGGGGCAGAGAGTTCAGGAGCCTCACAGCCTGTGGATACAGGCTGTTGGCCAGTCTGGATGTTCTGGCCTGTATAGACCTGTACCTTCTCCCTGAGGGCAGCAGATGGAAAAGGTGGCGCGCAGGGTGATGTTGGTCCCGCAGGATACTGTGCACCCTCCTCAGACAGTGAGTGGGGAAGATATTACTGATCTCTGGCAGACTTGTTCCAATAATTCTGCCAGCTTCTTTCACCACCCGCTGGAGTGCTTGCTGATCGGCCTTGGTGCAGCTGGGGAACCACACTAGAAATCCATACGTCAGAACGCTGCTGATGGCACAGTTGTAGAAGTTCAACATCAGAGATCTGGGAATGTGTGCGCTCCGCAGTCTCCTCAGGTAGTAGAGGCGCTGTTGGGCCTTCCGTACAACTGAGGTGATATGGTTGCCCCAGGACAGGTCCTCGGTCACAGTTACCCCCAAGAATTTAAAACTGCTTCACCCTCTCCACCGCCTCACTGCCAATGAAGAGAGGCAGATGGTTGTTATGACCCCTCTTCCGGAAATCTACAATGATCTCCTTGGTCTTTTTGGTGTTTAAGACCAAGTTATTGTCGTGGCACCATGACTCTAGTTGTTGCACCTCTGTCCTATAGTTTGTCTCATCATTGTTGGATATAAGTCCGAGCACTGTAGTGTCATCTGCAAACTTAACACTCGTCTTTAGCTTCTCAACATAATTACAGCCTAGATGAGTGGCTTGGAAATGACAGGCAATTAGGCCTCCAGACAGTATGATACTGAGGAGCACCCTTACTTCCAGAAAGGATACTTGAGGTGTAGATGAAAGATCCAGACAAATACACACATTTACGACTTCCCCTCTCACACACTCTGATAACAAGTGAATTCATGATCACTGTAAGCAAAGCAGGTGTAATTTTCAGCAGAAACGACACATGCATCAGTCCAATTAGCTGGACCGGTGTCAAGAAACAAGCAAAAGGATGAGTAGAATAAACCAAGCAGATTCTTACTTGATCGCATCCTCGGTTGACCGGTTCTCCCTGTATGCAAACTGGTGCGAGTCCAGGGATGGTGGAAAAGCAGCTCTGATGTGTTTAATGACCAGTCTCTCCAGGCATTTGGCGGGAATGGGGGTGAGTGCCACAGGTCTGAAATCGTTCAGACATGTGACATTTGACTGTTTTGGATGGGAACGATGGTTGCTGCTTTGAAACAGGATGGTACCAGTGAACAGGACAACGAGGTGTTATATATAGAGGTGAAGACGTCCACAGCACAGTCTTTTAGCACCCGGCCCAGCATTCCATCCGGCCCGGCCGCCTTCCTGGTGTTAATGCTCCGGAACACACGCCTCAGCTCATGAGTGCTCAGGACCGGAGCAGGGTCGGTTGAGGGGAGAGGGGACAGGACAGGGTCGGTGATCTCCCTGTCAAAACGGGCATAAAAGAGATTTAGATCCTCAGCCAGAGTAGAACTGTCGGCTGAGGGTGATGGTGTTCTTCTTTTGTAGTCCGTGATAGCCCTGATGCCCTCCCAGACCTGCCTTGGGTTTGTGTTGTTCTCAAACCTGGCCTCGATACGCCTCCTGTGCTGCTGCTTGGCAGTCTTGATGCCTCTTCTCAGGTTGGCCCTGGCAGCACTGTATGCCTCCTGGTCCCCGGATTTGAAAGCGTTGTTCCTTGTTCGAATAAGTTGTTGAACTCCGTGTGTCATCCAGGGTGGATTATTAGGGAACACACGGAATCGTTTCCAAGTTGTTACATTGTCCACACAGAAACAGATGTAGTCCAAGACAGTGGAGGTGTAACTGTCCAATGCGACACGATTGTCAGTGTCCTGCACCTTGAATACATCCCAGTCTGTGCAGTGGAAACAGTCCTGAAGCATCGGAATAGCATCCTGCGGCCATGTTCTCACGGTTTTGGTTGTAATCCCAGTGCTCTTGATCTTTTGTGTGTATATTGGGTGTAGCAGAAGGGAGAGATGGTCTGACAGACCCAGGTGGGGATAAGCCTGGGCTCTGTACGCATTCGCCATGTTGGTGTACACCTGGTCCAACGTTCTATCTCCTCTGGTAGCACACTTCACATTACGCTGGAAATTGTGAAGTACAGATTTCAGGTCCGCGTGGTTAAAATCCCCAGCCGCAATAAAGACACTGTCCGGGTGTGCTACCAGGCTGTTATTGATGCTGCTGCTCAATTGTGCTAACGCTAGCTTAGCATTAGCATCTGGTGGAATGTAAACAGCGCAGATGTAAATGGCAGAAAATTCCAGAGGGAGATAGAATGGACGGCACTTTAACACCAACAGTTCTACCTCTGTACTGCACAGTCTTTCCGTTACCGTGACGTTCGTGCACCAAAGGTTGTTAATATAGATGCACAGCCCCCCGCCAGTCTTCTTACCCGAGTCCGCAGACCTGTCGGCTCGATAGGCGGTGCGGCCTGCTAGATCGATAGCCGCATCGGGAACGGCGCTGTCCAGCCAGGTTTCAGTGAAAATCATGCACGAACAGTTATTAAAAGTCCGTCGAGTGGCGATCTGCAGTCGTATTTCATCCAGTTTGTAACGGATTGAACGGGCGTTGGAGAGGAATATGATCGGGAGTGGTGGTTTAAACGGACTAGTCTTTAGCCGTGCCCACAGGCCTCCCCGCTTGCCTCTCTTCTGCCTCCGCTCGCAACGTCTCCTCCTGCGGCTTGCTGTTGCGGGTAGCCCCGGGGGTTGCTTAACGATCTCCGGGGGGATGAGATACTCGGATGTTAGTTGAAGATCTCCACGGCTTAGTTGTAGTAGATCATCTCTGTTGTATTGAAGTAACCCCAGACTGTGTGAAATAATACACAGTACCACCAAAAGTGCAAAAGTGTAGGAGCTCCGGGCCGCTGCGTCTGTGCGCGCCGCCATCTTGGACCATATATAGCCAGGTATAGCCAGATTAGATCCTTTTAAATATCAAATTTAATCATAAATATCTGAAACTTGAAGAGAGCTTAAATGAAAAACTAAGGGAGCATAGAGTATAAGGTGCTTATGCTTGAACAGGTTTTCATAAATTAAATTATTCCTTGTCTTAACAAAGCACAAATTTACTGTGTGTGTTTGAATCAGTCTGACAGGATGTGCCATAATAAAAAAATAAGCTCAGTTTCCTCCATGCTCAGGGCAAGTGGCAACTTGCAGTGTTGTAAAATGAAGCCAGTGCACAAATAAAAAAAGGTCATTTCCTTTATTGGTCACTTGGTCACAACTGTGGCCAATAATGAGGTGAGTTAATCTCTTAGACCTACATGTTTAAAAAGCTTCCAGGACTTAGTAACTTAGTAATCCAGGCATGTTTATGGAAAGCTGCCACCTTTATGAGAATTGTAGACTGGAGTTAGGGGCATACATACTTTGATTAGCAGGTGTCAATATGGGCTTAACTCCCCTAATTAGTGCTGATCTCTCCAACTGTTTGTGATATTTTAATAAAAAATAATAATATGTCCTACTGTGTGGTACAAATTGGTTGGGTGATCTCTAAGTGCTCTTAGAGATCACCTAACCAATTTAACCACTTCTTATCCAATATGTTGGATAAATAATATGTTAGCGTGATTACAGGTCTCTGTGCAGCTGCTGTCAAAGACAGCACGAGCAACAGGAAATGATGTTAGAATGATTGGGGTACAAACGAGGGGCCGACCAGTGTCACGAAACACAATCATTTTATAGACTTATTTAAATGTGTTTTGCGTTTTGTTGTACGTCTTTTTTGTGAATATTACTTCCACAGATCTATCACAGCTCATTTAAATATACTTTATATATGCTCATAATTCATGTGCTATTTTGACAGCTTACTCTAAATACATGTGACGCATGACAGCTGCAGTCTAAAGCCTTTCAGTCATTTTAAAATTACACACAGTGCTGCCCACTAAAAGTCAAAGCTGCAAAGTGTTAGTCAAAGATTTTCAGTTCAACAGAGATACTTGGAGTAAAACACTGTCTTCTTCTCCTCCATAGGACATGCAACGCACTTGTGGTTAACGGGTGATTGAAAAAAACAAACAAAAACCAAATTGAACTCTGACGTAGATGAACCCGTACATGAGTTTCCGTACATGAGGACAATTAGATGCTTTGAAATCCTGGAAAAAACTATTGTAGACGTTTGAGACTTTCTAAGAATTTCACAGTAACAGTAAAAACTTGGTCCTGGTAAAGAAAAAAGTTAGTCACAAAGACCCGGAGATTTTAGGTGAAATGATACTACCAGCTCAGCATTTCCCGTGGTTGTTGTTCTGTGGTTGTTGTGGTAAGTTTGCGACAAATGTGTGAGAAGCACCTGCAGACACACACTGCATACCAACAGCTACGCGAATACACACACCTATTATGTATACTAATATATATGTAGATAGATAAATAGATCTATATCTATGTATATATTTCCACCCAAACCATCTCTGTGCTAATTTATAGCTGGTTTATTGAAGTAAAGCACAGATGGGACAAATTTTGGTGCAGACGAAACCTGGCTGAAGAGAAAATGCAGAAGAGGCTATAATGAGATTGAGTGCAATTAGCAGACAGTAGAATATGAAAAAGAATGTGTAAAACACTCCTTATCGCTGAATGAACACGTGATTTTCATGTTTCAGGTCTGTTATTAGCTGTACACTGAATGTCCCTTCACAGTCTGTTTCCATTTTGTCACGTTGTTCTTCCGCAGCGCAAACCTTTGCAAGACTTTGAAGTATTTCTAAAATTATAATGTTTCCATTTCATGCAAAATGAAAATGTGGTGGATAAAAATAAACCGCAAACCACTTCAGGAAAATAAGCAAAAAAAAAACAGGTGGGGGTGGGTTGATGGGGGTTACTCAGCTGCACCTGACTTCACATACCCTGACATCACGGTTTATTGAAACCTCTTAAAAAGGTGAAAGATGACATTTTTATTTTGCTCACTTTTCACTTACTGTTTGATCAGCACAGAAAATTACTTGGGTAATTTTAAGTTTGGTTTGATTGAACATATACGTCTACAAGGATCCACACGTCACGAGTTGGGAAACAGACCAGTGAAGCTTGGGTTGGAGTTCACTCCAGAACACATCATCATCCACGAGAGAGTGACACCTCTCTGGGGCGGAACAAGTGGTAGACGTTTGCGTGATTGAGGTCGACTACCTGCGGTCCCGATCTTATATATTTGTGATCTGCAAGAGGTAAAGGACAGTGTGTGCTTTGACATTACGTTTATTTGTTTTTCTTTCCCCAAATAAATGCTTATAGGGGAGCAACTTGTGTAAGATACAGCTGTGGTGGCCTTTATTTATAGAAGGGATTGGTATTCATATATAGAAGTATAACGAACCCAGGCCCAGTCTCGTTGTACTACGCAGTCTAGCTTTGACCATAGCTACGTGGGACCAGGGTTACAATTAATCGTACTTTACTCCAAGGTTCCTGAAGCAAAATTACATCACCAGTGCAGCTCACATGCATTGTGTTTTTGCAGTGCAGTTTTTAGTCTAAACACAGGAGAAGTGCTCGACTATGGAAATGGGGTGGGAATTGTTCCAAAGTACGGGAGCTTCTTGAACACACATTAGCAGAGTCTCATTAGAATACTGCTCTACCTTGTGTGGGTCACTTCTGTTCCAGTTGTATATCAAACAAGCTTGATCATTTTGCCACCTCATGACCCGATCCTTTGAAGTCTTCTCAGTCCCTGCTGTGGCTTTCATGTCACGTCATAAACAGAACACCCTGCTCTGCTGCTTTGAGCACAATTGACAACAGCTCCTCCCTGAAGGCAGATAATGTAACTTCCTCTGGTGTTGGTAACTTAAACACAGATAACCAAACTCTATCATCAGAGTCGGACAGCAGCAGAAGAAATAGGACAGACAGTAAGTCAGTTCATGCTTACATTTGCTTTCATTCCTCAGGCTTCCTGTCTTTTTATTTTTAAAGCTTCACCTTCTTATATCATTCCAAATAGAGTTAACCCTATAATGCCCTCTGTATCATATTTGGTACATGAGTTTCTGAGACATATATCTCATCAAATTGTTTCAAAATGTTATGGACAAAACTTTGTTAACAGCAATGTTAAATAAAAGTTGCAAAACTCCCCCCAATGTCTCACATGCAATACAAAAAATATATAATTAAAAATATATCATACATAACACGATCTAGCAAAAACAAGTTTGTGGATTTTGTTATAAGGGTTAACCTCTTAAGCCCCAAGCCTACCTGATCTCCTGCTTTTGTCCCCGTATCAGGGGGCGTTGGGGCTTAAGAGGTTAATAAACATCTCAGTTCCAAAGAATAAGGATTTTCTGGCTTTTTTTTCAAGGGTTAAGACTTGATCGTTTTCTAATTTTCACGTCATTCTGAATGTATTGTAAACGGTGTTTTCTTACATTTCTGTTTGTCAGACTTTCCTTTAAGCATTTGACACAAAGATGGAATATACGACTGACCCGGATTATGACTACAGCGAATATACAGAAGCTGTACCATGCACCAGGGACAATGACAACAAACTGGGAGCGCTGCTGTCCATCCTTTACTACTTCATGTTTGCCTTCAGTGTCATTTGCAACGGGATAGTCCTCATCATCATCTGTCGGTAAGTTAGTCTAACAAAGCTGGATTATTTTGTTCTCTGCAGTGTTGGCATTAAATAAAAGATCTTGAATGAATTTCTACTGATTTAACTCTTGAGACTTGTGGCGGGTCGGTCACCCTCTCTCAACCTGCACAGACACCTGAGAACTGTCCACCCATCAGTGCAATGGGACGATAAAACACAGTCAGTTAATCAGTCAGTAATGAAGGTGCCAGCGTGTCTACTGCAACCGTTGCTGCTGCTTTTGCTGCAGTATCTACAGCATCATGCATATACCACCACAACCACCTAAACCAACCCAGAGCTCTATGAGACTCTGTGAGTTCTCATGAGAACTCAGTGAATGAAGACCCGCCAATGATTGCACTTGATATCCAAGCGTTTTCAGTTGTGGATGATAAAGGATTCAGGAAGTTTATTCGTGCACTGAATTCTATTTTATATTGTTGTTGATAATAAATTAATTCAAGCAATAAAACAACTTATTGAGCGGCTCGGGAGCCGAAAGAGCCGGTTCTCTAAAACGAGCCGGAATTCCCATCCCTGCTGTGACTCACATTACTTTTAGGTGAAAATTTAAGCTGTAATTCCTAAGATGGTAATGCTGACTGATTTAGCAACACCTGTGGTCTAGTCTGGTAAAGTTCTCGACTGGGTTCTTCATAAGATGTACGAGGGAAAAGAGTTGCCGTGTCTTAGAGTACAGCCACATTCAGCCTTTTCTTATTACACGAATACTGTAGAGTTCATGAAAACGACAATGTAAAAATATGACAAGTCTGTGATGGTTATGCTTCAGTGCAAGTTAAAAGTGGCTTGTTGCACCATTTCATGAAAGTTATAGGTGTGAAAATAAAATGAACCCAGTGGAGATGTCGGATCTGTCCTACAGTAAAACTAGTTCAACATCAGCAATCAGCTCATACAAAGGTGATTATCAGCTTAATTAGTCAGTCCTGAATCTGTGAACACGTTCATATGAAAGGTGGGACATTCTGACCAATTAGGTACATAAATAGATCTAGCAGTGTAACTGATTTTAAGACGGTAAGATAAGAGATATATTCACTGTGTTAAAACAGCCAAACCAAAGCAAAATAAATAACTGTCTTAATAAACAATAACACTGTACAAAACATCTTGGAAAGTGAAAGATTTACACTAAAAAGGAGCTGACTTAAACATAAAATACAAAATAGAGCTCCCAGTAAATCAAAGCCTAAATACAATGTCAAACAAGAATGCAGGTATTTGCTGTACGAGGCTTTAAAGCCAAAGCGGCAGCTCTTTGTGTGAGTGTGTGATGGACCGAGCAGTGAAGGAAACTTAGGCACAGGTTAAAGTCCAAAAAATGATTTTTTTATTTAACCCAAAAAACATAATTGGTTAACTCATGCAAAAAGAATCAAAATCTTGGGCCCATAAAAGAGGTCAAACTAACAAAACTCTACTCAAAGTTAACAACACAACTGATAACTCAAACAAACTGACCTAACTTAATGAGACAAAGGGGAAACTTAAATAGTGGCTGATCAGCCCACAAAAACAGGAAAAGGGGTAAAACACACAAAACCTAACTAAACCAAACATAATGAACTCCAATTCCCCCCCATGGTCCTGAGTTATGGCGTGAACCAATTTGTAGCCTTCCTTTAAAGCTCGCTCCGCCCCTTTTCCACCTCTTGGCTCCTTAATCAAGGGACTGGAACAGCTGCAACTAAGGTAACTCAGAAAACAAAAGATTAATCATACATAACAGTGTAAACTAAAATGTGCGCACTTATTTTAGAATGCAGCGTTATGTGGATATGTGAATGAATTCTAAACCAAAACCAGTTATTTATTGTTCTGTAAATAAATTCCTATATTTAAAGAAAGAAATGTGAATGCAATGTTACTTATAAGCCTCTATACTAACATGGTGGGTATTACCACTGTGTGGCTGTAAGTGCAGCCATCACAGAGTGGAAAAGTATTTAAATGTATGTGAAGCGAGAAAGGAAAGGTAGCAAGAATAGACTAGTTAATAAGCCTATTAACTAGTAACCAGTATTAACCAGTATTACAGTTCTATCACTAAAAGGCCATAGTGCCAAATAACCATTGCTTATGTCATTGAGTTAACATTTGATTGTGTACGTAAGAACGTTTTGGCATTGTTGAGCTCAGCTGCAGCCTGAGTGGTGGTTAACATTTGGACAGCAAAAACTAATGAATCTAAAACCAAAACTCAAAGACGCAGACTATTTGCAAATCTCAAATTAGGTCAACAAACACCTGCAGGCCAAACGTGTTCAAGAACAGGCTGCGGCATAATTTACCATGGTGAAGTACACCAGTAAACAGCAAACTGCCTTTGAAACACTGAAACCTCAAGATTAACTCTAAAATGATTTCACCTGCCTGCTTTGTAGCAGAGGCTTACAGTGGAATCCAACAACAGCAACCAAACCAAATATATTAACCAGTCAAATTAAGCCGTCATAATTTTAATAGCTTTAAAAATTTGTGATAAGTGTGCCTTGCTCTTCTTTTAAATTTATGTTTTTAGTTAAAATCAGTAAAACTAAGAGTATTAGCCAACCTTTAGCTCTGTCAGCATGTATTTGGTGTCGTATTGTTTCCATACGTACAGCAGTGTCACCTTTATTTATGTTCAGAGTTTTAATAATTTTTTGCCAAGATCTTTTGTTGGTGATGATGCACCTTTGACTACACGGTGGACCATCCATGCATGACAACATCTCATGCTCTCTGAAACACTTTTTCAGATCCATCCATCCGCTGATCCTTATCAGGGATAATGAATGATGACATTGTTGGGATATATCAGCGCCATCAGGGGAGGAAAAAGATTCAGTGATGGAAAACCTGATCTTTCCATATATTCAGTTAGTCAGCTAACCTGTGTGTATGCATCCACATGTCAACACATCTCTTCCTCCCAGGTGTTGACATTTTGTTGTGCTTTCATGAGAAACAGTGATCATTTTGATTCTTATCTCTTCAGAATATGCTGATCTCATTTTTGTTCGTCGATGAAAGTGGCATTACATTTCATCATAGTTTTTACTTAGTTATCGTTTTGTTTTCATCAGAAAAAAAAGGTTGTTAACAAAAATGATCAATGAAACTAACGCTGGTGCAGTAGCTTGACAAAACCTCAAACCCCAGTCAGAGATAAGGGCTAAGTAAGTTTCCTGCTTCAGGCTCTGTGCAAATGCACGTAGGAAGGGGGATTTCAAACCATCCCACTTACTCCAGTCAGTGACAATTTCTGAAGCTGAAGAAAAATACATTTTATTAATAAAAATAAAATTAATAAAGAACATAATAACCTTAAAATTCAGCATTGTTTCTATAACGCAAAATATTGCACCTGAATAGAGTTATTCATCTTTGTGATGCTGTTTATTTCCAACATGATAGTTGCACATTGCAGCTCTGAAACTTTAAACTAGATACATTAAAGGATACTGTCCCATAGCCTAATTAAGATAATGTGAAAAACCACTTTAGTGTGTTTACTGTGTTCTACTAGCTGCAGTTCCAGCACCGTTACATAAGACATAGCAACAGATTACAGATTATAGTTTCTGCATACCAACTGAGTATATCTTACAGTGGGGCAAAAAAGTATTTAGTCAGCCACCGATTGTGCAAGTTCCCCCACTTAAAATGATGACAGAGGTCAGTAATTTGCACCAGAGGTACACTTCAACTGTGAGAGACAGAATGTGAAAAAAAAATCCATGAATTCACATGGTAGGATTTGTAAAGAATTTATTGGTAAATCAGGGTGGAAAATAAGTATTTGGTCACCTCAAACAAGGAAAATCTCTGGCTCTCACAGACCTGTAACGTCTTCTGTAAGAAGCTTTTCTGTCCCCCACTCGTTACCTGTATGAATGGCACCTGTTTGAACTCATCATCTGTATAAAAGACACCTGTCCACAGCCTCAAACAGTCAGACTCCAAACTCCGCCATGGCCAAGACCAAAGAGCTTTCGAAGGACACCAGGAAAAGTATTGTAGACCTGCACCAGACTGGGAAGAGTGAATCTACAATAGGCAAGCAGCTTGGTGTGAAGAAATCAACTGTGGGAGCAATCATCAGAAAATGGAAGACATACAAGACCACTGATAATCTCCCTCCATCTGGGGCTTCACGCAAGATCTCATCCCGTGGGGTCAAAATGATCATGAGAACGGTGAGCAAAGATCCCAGAACCACACGGGGGGACCTGGTGAATGACCTGCAGAGAGCTGGGACCAAAGTAACAAAGGTCACCATCAGTAACACACTACAACGGCAGGGAATCAAATCCCGCAGTGCCAGACGTGTTCCGCTGCTGAAGCCAGTGCATGTCCAGGCCCGTCTGAAGTTTGCCACAGAGCACATGGATGATACAGCAGAGGATTGGGAGAATGTCATGTGGTCAGATGAAACCAAAGTAGAACTTTTTGGTATAAACTCAACTCGTCGTGTTTGGAGGAAGAAGAATACTGAGTTGCATCCCAAGAACACCATACCTACTGTGAAGCATGGGGGTGGAAACATCATGCTATGGGGCTGTTTTTCTGCCAAGGGGACAGGACGACTGATCCGTGTTAAGGACAGAATGAATGGGGCCATGTATCGTGAGATTTTGAGCCAAAACCTCCTTCCATCAGTGAGAACTTTGAAGATGAAACGAGGCTGGGTCTTCCAACATGACAATGATCCAAAACACACCGCCCGGGCAACAAAGGAGTGGCTCCGTAAGAAGCATTTGAAAAAAAAAAAAAAAAAAATGACAAAGGATGAACTGAAGCTCTGCCATCACGTAATGTCGCATACTGCTGTTTCTGATGTCATTTAGAAAAAAAAAAAAAAAAAAAAAAAAAGAAGCATTTGAAAGTCCTGGAGTGGCCTGGCCAGTCTCCAGACCTCAACCCCATAGAAAATCTGTGGCGGGAGTTGAAAGTCCGTGTTGCTCGGCGACAGCCCCAAAACATCACTGCTCTCGAGAAGATCTGCATGGAGGAATGGGCCAAAATACCAGCTACTGTGTGTGCAAACCTGGTAAAGACCTATAGTAAACGTTTGACCTGTGTTATTGCCAACAAAGGTTATGTTACAAAGTATTGAGTTGTATTTTTGTTATTGACCAAATACTTATTTTCCACCCTGATTTACGAATAAATTCTTTACAAATCCTACCATGTGGATTCATGGATTTTTTTTTCACATTCTGTCTCTCACAGTTGAAGTGTACCTCTGGTGCAAATTACTGACCTCTGTCATCATTTTAAGTGGGGGAACTTGCACAATCGGTAGCTGACTAAATACTTTTTTGCCCCACTGTATATAGATATGCACGGTTTGCAGTAACTCTACAGCTGGGCCTGTTTCATGATGTTACTGAGATACAGCTTAATGACTTGCACATATAAAATACAGTCTTCCAGTAGAGAATCTACACTGGCCTGAAAACATGTTTAGAATTGGTGAAAACGTGACACTGACAGCTAATTTTAAGCTAAAGCTTTGAACAAAACCACCTACTAAGATTACGTGCGTTATCTTTACCATGGTGAAGGTTCTTGTATTTGTATTTATTTAAATTTTTACTTTTTAATTATTTTACTTGCATTTTTAATCACTTTTATATTTAAATATATTTAAATGTTCATTTGCTATTTATCTAGGGATTGAGAGTAACGCAATTTCTATTCTCTGTATGTCCTGTACATGTGGCAGAATCGACAAATAAAGTTGACTTTGACTTTGACTTTGACTGAGGTAAAAAGACAACAGTTTTCATGACTAGTGGTTTTTGCTGAGTCTAAACTCACTTTGTGTTACACCTCTCTTTCCAACTGATGCAACACGATAAAAGCCAGGTTTGTATGGCAGGCACTAGATGCAATACTTCTTACGCTGATGTGCTCAACATTCTGAAAAAGGGTAAAGCTGAACTCAAATGGCATGACCTTTTTCCATCGTAGAGTTCTGAGAAATCTACAAAGTTTTAATAGAACTAGTTTGCAGTAGACAGAGTTAATTGATTAACCATCCACCTCTGTAGTGTACCCCACTTCTTGTCATATGTCATCTGAGACGCGCTCCAGGTCCCTTGCTTTGTTTGTCACACCTGCGTTGAGTCAGTTAATCACTGACCCTTGTGTATGTTCATATGTGCAGCAGTATCCCCAGTCTTCAGATTGTCTCTGTACTCACACTTTCCAGTGCCTCCTACTGTTGCTTCTTTTTGATTTCCTGTTTATGACTGCAGCTTGTACTTGACTTCTGCTCTTTGACTCGTCTGCATCAAGTGTGTCATTACTTTGGTTTTTTAGGATTTTTGTATTGTTTTGTTGTTTTTAGTGCTTTGTTAATGCCACAAATGGCCTGCAGGTCTTCTTTGAGTATTAAACTCTGGATTTTTGTTCTG
Source organism: Aulonocara stuartgranti (assembly GCF_965226115.1). NCBI lineage: Eukaryota > Metazoa > Chordata > Actinopteri > Cichliformes > Cichlidae > Aulonocara > Aulonocara stuartgranti. The sequence continues at coordinate 3,885,495 of NC_138960.1, forward strand.
CGTTTAGCTTGAACTCTTCATTTCATCGTGATCAGTGAATTGTGGTACATGCTGAGATTTGATTTTCACCCAGGTGTCATCCACGTACTTGAACCAATGACTTGAGTCATTGGTTCAGTCATTGGTTCTTCATGTACAAGTTGGCCACAATGGGTGAAACTGGGGAATCCTTGGCACACCCATGTTTCTGCCTGAAGGTCATAAGTATCTTTGCTACTGACCGGTGACAATGTTTTTCTTGTGATACTCTTTCTGGTTTAGCAAAGCCGTGCATCTACTCTTGTCTGCCAGAAGGATGATAATGTTGTTATTGGTTTTCTAATATAATATAACAATACATTTTAAAAGCGCCAATGGCGGAGGAGCATGGCGAAAGAGTTTGAAATATTACTCTTTCTGGGTCACAAAATAAACTTTCAAGACATTTTCTTACTGAGGGTACATCTGTGGACTCTCTAACATGCTTGTCAGGGGCACAGCAGCAGAAGCTTAGAAGGTGCTGTCCTACCAAGAAGTCAATGTACTTTCCACTAATTGTATTTGTGCATTCCAAAATATTATTTTATAATTTAATATCTTTGCTCAGACTCCATGGTAATGATGACATCCAGAAATGCCACTGATTTTAAAGATGTGCTGATTTACTTCACTGAAGGTTCCACTGATCTCTGTTACCTGGAAAACACCTGAGGTTAGATTGTTTCATGATGACTGACCTGTGAATCTTTTTATGTTGACTGCTTTCTAGGTTTGATCAGCTGACCACTGTGACCAACATCTTGCTGCTGAACCTTGTGATGTCCTCCCTGATCTTCATGATCAGCCTTCCTTTCATGGCAGTCTACATGCAGCTCTCTAACTGGATCTTTGGCGAAGTTATGTGCAAGATTGTTAGTACTGTCTACTATCTGGGTTTTTACAGCTCTGTACTCTTTCTAGCCCTTCTGACCTTTGATCGGTACCTTGCAATTCTGTACCCGTTGAATGACTCACAAGTGAGAAATCGAAAGTATGCAGGAATCTCCTGCACTGTTGTGTGGCTAGTCAGTGGGTTAGCATGTATCAGACCAATGATTATCTATAGTAGTTTCTTTTCTAGTCTTGATAACAAAACTTTTTGTGAGGAGTACCCTCGAAACCTTACCTATGTCGATATGGACAAGCTGAGAAAATCTGGGTTTTACCTTCAGCTGAGTGTTTTCTTGATTTTCCCACTGATTGTTATTTTCTACTGCTACAGTAGGATTGCAATCACTGTTATGTCATCCAGGATTGCAAGCAAATTCAAGACAGTCAGGCTCATCTTCATCATTGTGCTGTTGTTTTTCATGTGCTGGACTCCTTTCAACGTTGTACACTTGATGAACATTAACAATGAAGTTAAGAGTGAGTGTGAGGACAAACAGAATCTGGGTTATGCACTTCAAATTACTCGCACCATTGCCTACTTTTACTTTTGTATCAGTCCTGTATTCTATACTTTTGTTGGGAAGAAATTCCAGAACCACTTCAGGCATCTGCTGGTGAAACACTTCCCAAAGTTAAAGAGGCATATGTCTGTTAGTCAAAACAGCAGAAGCTACGTGAACACAAAAACGACACCAAATGATTATAGGGATATTCAGCGAACCAGCTTGCGGCCATACCACCCTGAGCACTTGTCTGATTTCGCAAGCTAAGCAAGGTTGGGCTTGGTTAGTGCTTGGATGGGAGACTGCCTGGGAATAACAGGTCAGCCCGGGCACCATGGCACGGTGGTTAGCACTGTTGCCGCACGGCAAGAAGATCCTGAGTTCAGTTCCACCAGTTCTCCCCGGGTACTCCCGCTTCCACCACAGTCCAGAGACATGCAATTAGTGGGGATAGGTTAATTGGAAGCACTAAATTGCCCATAGGTGTGAATGTGAGTGCAATTGGTTGTGTCCTGTCTCTGTGTTAGCCCTGTGACCTGTCCAGGGTGTACCCTGCCTCTCGCCCTACGACAGCTGGGATAGGCTCCAGCGCCCCCCATGACCCTGAAAAGGATAAGCAGAAGTGAATGGATGAACGAGCAAGTCATGGTTTTACAACCAACTGAAGGAAGGGATGAGTTCATCAAGAGTGAAACTTTCGGTTTCCAGGAACTAGCGTCTAGGACTCAAACTTCTATATCTTCATTATTCGAGCCAAAGTCCTTAAACCAAAAATCTAATTGCAGAAGATTTTTAAATTTTATTTCATGTAGCTCCTGGTGTACAAATTGTCTGCTATCAACCACAAACCTAGTTTGCCACCAAGTTATGTAACAAATGATATTGTCCCTAAGGAAAATATTTGTTCTCTGTATATTCTGTACATAGCCTTATGAAAGATGGTATATAAGCTTTAAAAGGTTTATTTTTGTTTTATTCTGACCATGGCTGCCCTCTTATGGTCAGAGTTCAGCTCCATTACTGATGAAGCTGAGAAACTTCAGCTTTGAGAACTATAAATACTGGATTTATATTTAAGAGCAACATATTGACAGATCTTTACTTGTTACAGAAAAAGACTTTGCAAGAGTGCATTCAGAAAGTAAAATTTAAGTAGGAATGAACAAATGAACGCATGACTGTAGAATAAGAGATGATCCAAAAATCTGTTACGTTTAAAAAAAAGTAATCTATAGATATTATATTACATTACAACCTCACAATAGTTTTAAATAATGAGGTACGTTATGTAGAAATAACCTATTCGAGGTCAGCCTTCAGACTGATCTAAACACACTGATTCTGGTTTTTCTCTACACCGGGCTATTTGATGTTTTTGATTTGGTCATCTCAGGCACAACGCTCTCGCGGAGGCCCCACCCACCTGGTGGTTTTCGAAAGCCAATCAGTGTGTATAAAATTATTCATTTTTGTCAATTTATTCAGTTTTTAAAATTAAGCCAAATTTAGAATGAAAGGAAACAGATTGTAGTTAGAAAGGGTAATTAATGGATACTTAATGTTCATTTCTTTTGTATTAGTAAACACAACGTACTTAAGTAAAGAAACCTGTTTATGACCATGCATTTCTTCATGTTGTTCTGCACATAATAAACTTCACTTCCAAACATTTTTAAATTGCTGATGTGATTTTTTTACAAGCAGTATACATCAGCGGTGTGTGGTGAGTTTTACAGAAAGTTTATCAGAGACGATCCCCTCTTCTCCTGATTCACACAGCTTCAACAGCTTCCTTCACTAGATCAGATTAAAACATAGTTTGTACTGCTTATCTGAAATATACATCGACAGCTTCACCTTTCTGCTCTCCTATCCTGGCTGAAGAATTGTAAATATTAAATTTTTTAATATTAAAATTAAAAAATGTATTGGTTAAGAACCCGTGTGTTTGAAAAAACTGTTGTTCCATATGGTCAGAAACACAGGCCTACAACTTGATTGTTTTGAAATCTATTTCAAAACAAACCCTTTCAATATCTACAGGTATGATTAAAAATATTAATCGGAGTATAGTAGAGTGCTGGTGAAACAGCTGTTTAAAGGTATTAGATTTAGACACTCTCATTGGTTTCTAATCTGAAAATGCAGCTGGACCTGCACCTGGTTAGCTTGCCCAGTCGATTGAATCGGACATGATCAGAGCTGCTGTCCACTCTCCATTATTGTCAAAGTTTTTGTTTTTTTCATGGTACAAATTTCATTCATGTCCATTATTAGTTTTGACAAGCAAGCAGTGCTGGCCTTGCTTGTCCTGACGAAACATCACTGCCATACATACAATATCTACAATGCTAGCATCACGTTTCCCATACTCACTTGGGAAATCTCCGTTAGCAAGTTAACGCGGATCGCCCCGTGCGAGGGGCTGTACGGCGTCAACGTGTTAGTGCTGTTAGCTCGTTAGCACGGTTAGCTCGTTAACGTGTTAGAGCCATGCAGCTCCTCCATGCAAGACACTCCTTTACTACAGTGGAGTATCTAGATTCTTTTTCCTGAAGCTTCCTGCTGAGGCAAACAACTGAACGCCTTTCGCCCTCCACCTCCTGCAGCAGTTCAGCTCCTATGCCACACTCCAGAGGCATCTGTCTGCAGTGTGGAAGGCTGATTGAAATCTGGCTATGTAGAACAGAGTCATTCATGATGGCTGACTTAAGGTCATTGAAAGCTCTGTCACAGTCTTTTGTCCACTTGACCTGATTTGGTGCCAACGCTTTTGTCAAGTCAGTGACAGGTGCTGTCCTCTCTGCAAAGTGGAAGATGAATTTACTGTACCATCCCACTAAGCCTATAAATGCCCACACCATCCTCTTTGTTGTAGGTACTGGATATGCATGGATTGCTTCCATTTTCCCCACTACAGGCTTCACCTGTCCATGTCCAATCACATATCCAAGGTACTCCACCTGGCTTTGTGCGATCTTACAACTGTGAGGATTGATAGTAAAACCAGCAGATTTGACCAGCTTCAGAACGTGTCGCAGGTGAGCCACATGCTCCTCCCAGGTCTGGCTAAATATCATTACATCATCTAAGTATGCTGCAGTGAAGTCTGACACATCCATCAAGACCTGATCCATCAGCTGCTGAAACATTACTGGTGCCCCCTGGAGACCAACAGGCATCACCCTCACCTGAAACAGCCCAAACAGGGTTTTGAAGGCTGTTAGTTCCTTTGCCTCTGGAGCTAGGGCCACCTGCCAGTAACCCTTGCTTAGGTCAAGAGTGGTGTATGTACTTACTTCTCCCCAGCCTTTCCAAAAGTTCATCAATACGAGGCATCAGATAGGGATCAAACTTTGAGACAGAGTTGAGATATCTCAAGTCAATGCAGAACCTCAGTGTTCCATCCTTTTTAGGGATAGGGACCAGAACAATTGGGCTACACCATTCACTCGTCAATTTCCTTATTCAGCTGTGGCACCAGGCATTCAGGAATTCTGTAGAATTTCCTGCAGGGCTGAGCTTTGTCCCTCAACTGGATTTGTGTTGTACCAGTTTTGTAAAACCAAGTTTTTCTGGAACAAATTTGGATCCAGAAGACCCCTTAGATCATCCTGTTGGGAAGGCTTGAGATGGGTCAGTGACACTAAACGCTGCACCGATTTTCTTGTGGGAAAAAAATGTTTTCCCTCTTCTTCTTCCTTAACCACCTGAACAAGATGTTGTTTTACCTGCTGCGTAGGCTGCATTGACAGCTGCTGCTGGTGTTTCTTGTGTATGGTGGGCAGCTGCTGCTGCTGGAATTCTTTTAACAGGTTAATATGGAAGACCTGATGTTTCTTCCTCCTGTAAGGCATGTACAGCCTATAGTTGACATTGCTGAGGCATTTTTTAAATTTGTATGGTCCTTGCCACCCCTGCTAGTAGTTTGCTGTCCGTTGTAGGAAGCAACAGTGACACCTGCTGTCCTGGTTGGAAAGTCCTTTCCCTGGCCTTCTTTTCATACCAAGTTTTCTGTTTGTTTTGAGCCACTTTCATGTTTTGCTGTGCCAGTATTTTCATTTGTTTTTGTCTCTCTATCACTTTCAGCACATAAGCCACCACATTCTCTCCATCAGGCTTTGGATTCTCTCATTGTTCTTTTAGCAGGTCAAGTGGACCTCTCACCTGGCGGCCATAAAACAGTTCAAATGGTGAAAATCCTGTCGAGGCTTGTGGCACTTCACAATAGTCAAACAACAAGTAAGGCAGCCACTGGTCCCAGTCTAAGCCAGTTTCTGTTACAAATTTGCGCAGCATGTTTTTTAGTGACTGGTTAAAACACTCCACCAGTCCTTCTGACTGGGGGTGGTAAAGGGTGGTTTTAATACCCTTTATGCCAAGTAGTTTATATACCTGCTGTAGAAGTTTAGACTGGAAATTTGTGCCACAGTCTGTGAGGACCTCTTTAGCTATACCTACCCTAGAAAACAACTGCAGCAGACAATTAGCAACATGTCTAGTTTTCACTGATCTTTGGGGAAAACATCAGGATAACGAGTAGCATAATCACAAATGACCAAGATGTAATGATTACCTGACAAACTTCAAGGGGCCCCACCTACATTCATTCCTATTCTTTCGAAATGTGCATCTATGACAGGCAATGGCTGAAGATGGACGTGGGCCACTCCTTCACTTAGGGTGAGTTGACATATCTGACAAGACTTACAAAACTGCTGTACCTCAGTATACATGCCAGGCTACACAAAGCAACAAGCCAGTCTAAGTAGAGATTTCTGAAAACCAAGATGACCTGCCCAAGGTGCAGAATGACCAAGTTCCATGACTTTGTGTCATGCCCTCTGAAGTGAAGAGATATCTGGTGGTATATCAAGTTCCAGACGGTGTTTGGGACTCTGGTCTACAACGTCTAACCATAAATGTATCCCTTCGTCTTTGTGCCCAGCCAAAGTTTTTCAGTGGGTCAATTGCACTCAATTGAGCTCTTGTGGTAATCAAACTAGGGATTGCACTTTCTGGCTGTGCCTACAGAATAATTTCTTGATTCTGTAAGTTTTGCTTCATGTCCAGGAACTTCAGTAGAAACCAAATCTAGCAGTGTAGGTATATCTAAGCCCAACATGACAGCATGTGGTAGCCTGGGTGCTAACGCCACCGGCAAAAGAAATGTCTGTCTACAGTCAAATACACCTCAGCCATCTTGATGCATGCTCGATCATCCAGGTAAGTAAATTCCAAAACGTTGATTCTCTTTATCTGGATGCAGTGTTTTCAGTGGGAGAAACATTTCGTCACTCATCCAAGCGACTTCTTCAGTCCCAGCTGAATAATGACTGAAACCAGCAGCACTGAATGAACAATGGGCTGCGAGGTCAGTTCCTTGCTAACTTCAGTCATTATGCAAATGTACTCTTTATAAGATTGAGGAAACCTGCAGTCAGCTGAGACTGAAGAAGTCACTTGGATGAGTGACGAAACGTGTCTCCCACTGAAAACACTACATCCAGATGAACAGAATCAACGTTTTGGGCCACCTCAGCCATGGGATAATCCTTCTCCTCACCATGTGCGCAGCTTATTTTAGTCCTGTGCCACTCCTCTTGGTACTAGACTAGCTAGAACCACTGACTGAAAAGTTCCCTGTATCTAAGCACTAGTACAGGTACTGTTCTTACTGCTTCATGATCAGGACCTGGAAAAGTGGGTCTGGGGGCTGAACACAAAAGGAATGGCTTACTTTGTGTTGTTGCTGGGCAGTAGTGATGTGTCGGTCGCGAACGAAATAGCTCTTAGAGCCAACTCTTTAAAGTGAACGATGCGAGCTGGATCTTTATTGGGAGCCGTGGTTTTTTTGGTTTCTCTCTCTCTCTCTCGCACCCCTCCAATAGCCAAGCCCTCCTTTTCTCTGATTGGATAGTTAAATTGTGATTGACATGACATTGGCCACTTGAGTGCAGAGTTTCACACGTATTTTTTGGCTAAGTCCACACACAAGTCTTTTTTACACACACACAAATTCTTTTTACACATACAAATCCTGATTTACAAGTTGAAAATATTTATGACCACAATTTGTGCCCATAAATGTGAGCCTGAGCAGAAATACGATTGCTGATTGGGTGATGCATGGGGAGAACTGTACCGCTGAGTAAACAGTATCACTGTATCATACACCAGAAAACACTGTGTGGTAAAGTCCTAAAAATAGAGCATGTAATGAGCACCGTAACGCAAACCGTAAATTTGAGCCGAGCTAAATGTTTAAATCAATGTCAATTTCAGTCTTTTATGCAGGAAATAGATTCAGAGTTGGCCAACATTCCTTATCATACAGAGGTTCGTTGGCTGCTCTTATAGGAGTCACAAATGCACCAGTGCAACTTGCCTCACTGTCCCTGTTGCCAAGTAATGTTGACCCAAGTCGGCACAACAGTGTTCCCAAATGCGCGCTTTGCTGATAAACTGAGCGCACTACACACCAAACTTAAATGCACATATTAAACAAATATGTAAGACTGCTTTCTTCCATTTGTGCAACATCTCTAAAATTAGAAATATCCTGTCTCAGAGTGACGCTGAAAAACTAGTTCATGCATTTATTACTTCCAGGCTGGACGACTGTAATTCATTATTATCAGGATGTCCAAAAAAATCGCTGAAAAGCCTTCAGCTAATCCAAAATGCTGCAGCAAGAGTCCTGACAGGGACTAGAAAGAGAGAGCAGGTTTCTCCTGTTTTGGCTTCCCTTCATTGGCTTCCTGTTAAATCCAGAATTGAATTCAAAATCCTGCTCCTCACATACAAGGTCTTAAATAATCAGGCCCCATCTTATCTTAATGACCTTGTAGTACCATATCACCCTATTAGAGCACTTCGCTCTCGTTCTGCAGGCCTACTTGTTGTTCCTAGAATATTTAAAAGTAGAATGGGAGGCAGAGCCTCCAGTTTTCAGGCCCCTCTTCTGTGGAACCAGCTTCCAGTTTGGATTCAGGAGACAGACACTATCTCTACTTTCAAGATTAGGCTTCAAACTTTCCTTTTTGCTAAAGCATATAGTTAGGGCTGGACCAGGTGACCCTGAATCCTCCCTTAGTTATGCTGCAATAGACGTAGGCTGCCGGGGGATTCCCATGATGCATTGAGTTTTTCCTTTCCAGTCACCTTTCTCACTCACTATGTGTTAACAGACCTCTCTGCATTGAATCATATCTGTTATTAACCTCTGTCTCTCTTCCACAGCATGTCTTTTATCCTGTCTTCCTTCTCTCACCCCAACCGGTCGCAGCAGATGGCCCCGCCCCTCCCTGAGCCTGGTTCTGCCAGAGGTTTCTTCCTGTTAAAAGGGAGTTTTTCCTTCCCACTGTTGCCAAAGTGCTTGCTCATAGGGGGTCATATGATTGTTGGGTTTTTCTCTGTATCTATGAAGCGCCTTGAGGTGACTTATGTTGTGATTTGGCGCTATATAAATAAAATTGAATTGAATTAAATGAACTTGTTGCCATAAGAAGATGGCAAGCATCCAGGTCTGACAAAATGGCAAAAAGCAAAGAAAACTGAACATTTTGATTTGTTGTTACTTTAACTTTTGCAGAAAGCAGAAATTTTATTTATATTTTTGGGATTTTTTTTTTGCATCATGTTCATATTTTGAATTTGTATCATTTTGACAGGAGATATTTTATGAAGACCAAAATATTTTAAGTTTATTTAATTTTTTATAAAATGGCATAATAGCAACAAAATCTTGAAGTTATTTTAGCATTTACTTTAAAGCACAATTTTCATTTATTTCTTCTGGGGTTTTGGCAGCATGTTCATATTTCTAACTTGCATAATTTTGACAGGATATATTTTTATGGAGAGCAAAATATTTAAAGTTGAAGTTTATTTTTTCTAAACCTTTTCTGGAATAATAAAAATGTCTGTTTTTATTCATATTTCTAGTTAAAAAAATAATTTTGGGGTTTTCAATAAATGTTTATCTTATTTGGCCTGCAACCTAAAGTGTGCAATTGAGTTTGACACCCCTGCATTAGATTATAACATGATGTATTGCTTGCCTATTTAAATATTTTTTTCATTGAAAAGGCCTGGGTTAACCATGGTTACTACATACTTTTATGTTTATATCACAATTCAAAAGTTTGGACACACCTTCTCATTTAATGGTTTTTCTTTATTTTTACCACGTTCTACATTATAGATACATACTGACTACTTCAAATATATGAAGCAAAATATATGGAATTATGTAGCAAAGATAATTGTTTTGTTGACAGCGCTGCAAAACCTTGGCATTTTCTTAAAGAGTTTCATGATGTAGTCACCTGAAATGGTTTTCACCTCATAGGTGAGCATGTCAGGGTTCATTTGTGGAATTCTTGCCTTCTTAATGAGGTTGGCATCATCAGTTTTGTTGTCAGGCAGTCAGGCTTTGCTGGTGCTGTTGGGGATTTATTCCAAATTGAAGGCACACTGAACCAGCATGGCTACCACAGCATCCTGCAGTAACATGCCATCCCATCCAGCTTGCATTTAGTTGCATTTAGTAAGGGCTATTTGACCAAGATGGAGAGTGATGGAGTGCCAGAGGGCCTGACCTCCACTGTCACCTGACCTAAATTGAGATGGTTTGGGATGTGATGGACAGCATCGTGAAGGCAAAAGGGCCAACAACTTCTCAGCATCTCAGGGAACTCCTTCAAGACTGTTGGACTGCCAAAGGCTCCCTTTTAACAGGAACAAACCTCTGGAAGAACCACTTCTCCTGAGTACCGGTATCTGGTGCCATTATGGCACCAGTTCTGACATAAACGGTAGTAACCAGACCGAAAAGCAGCGCATATTTCGGTGCTTTTTTCCCCCTGAGATGTCACACACTTTGAATTCTAGCCAATCATTTTACCTTTGCAAGTGTAGTAGGCGGACCCAGGTACGTATGTTCCTTTAGAGCAGAGCTACAGATTAAAAATGCCCAAGGCGAAGCAGTCAATAGTCTGGCTGTACTTCACAGCAAAAGATGCAAACTCAGCAGCCTGCAACAAGTGCTTTAAGCTGATACTGTGCAAAGGAGGTAGCACCTCGAATCTGATGAAACACCTGGCGACGTGTAGCATTTTTTTAACAGCCGATAAATGCACCATATTTGATAGCTTGCTGCGAGAACTCACATCGAGCACATCTACTGCGGGTGTGGTGCCTGTTATCGGACCCGGAGTTAGCAACATCCCCCAAAAACACGAAGAGGAGAGTCCTGGCCCCTAGCCCTGCCAGTGTAGCAGAAATGATGAGGATGATGATGCAGCAGCAGCCGTTCTTCTCTGCGTGAGAAGCTTAATGTTGTTCGTGTGTAATTTACGTTGAGTAGGCTAACCACGTTATTACATTAATGCATGTAAGGTGAACTAGCAAACATCATCATAGCTACATGCGGCTGTCTTCTTGTTTGATGCCAGATGCTCCCTTCACCCTGGCCAAAAAGGCTAAAATGACCAAAGAAAAAGAGGGAAACAGCTGAACATGAGAGGTTTTTGGACAAAGTTTGTGTTTTTTCCATTGATTAAGCACTGCTTCCAGCTAAGAGTGATACCATATATGCCCCATAGCTGCAGAAAAGGCTAACATTGTTATCTTTTTACAAAAAAAACCCAGCTGAACATGAGAGGTTTTTGGACATATTTGGTCGCACCTGTGCGACCAACTGTTCGGGTAACAAAAAAAAAAATCTCTGCAACTCTCCGTGTGGTCAACAACAGACACACATTTTGCCCCTATCGTGGACTAAACCAATCAGAGATAGTCAGGGGTGGGACCTCTCTGATTGGCCGTGGTCCAGTTGAAAGTGCAGGTGGAAGAAAGAGGTGAGTAGCTTGAATAAAGTGATATCAATTCATTAACGGATTCCACACAAAGACGTAAACACAGAGCGACCCGACGCATCAGAATCAGCTTTGTCTTTCTCGGCTTTCTCACCCGACGGCCCATACACGGTCGGGGCTCAGCGATTCTGATGCGTCCGGTCCGCTCTGTGTTTACGTCTTTTTGCGCTGATTCTGAGCTGCAGGTTTTGTCTCTCTCCAACCAAAATTCACAGAGCCAACAGCAAAAGAAGCGGCAAAAGAAGCAGCAAACTGCACTTCACATTTGATCAATGTTGTCATGAGTTTTGCTGTTTTGCTTCCACCACGATAAAAATCACCGTTCCTGCACAGCTCTCTCTCTCTCTGTACTTCAAGAACAGTTTCCCGTCTCAAATCTGTTTTCTGCATTATTCATTCGTTTATTACCCACCAGTCTACCATTGTTTACAGCGCTGTCTTTTTCTTTTTTCACTTAAATGACCTCGGACAAGAAAGCCTAATTTCTGCTGTTCAATACTGAAGAAATTTAAACTTCTTAAAATTATGCAAAATTGTAGAATATTGCAGAATATTTTTAAGGTTATCTGCTATAAAAAGCCAGACCAGGAAAGTCTCCTTCATGTTTTTCTGTGTTTTATTCTCAGTTACTTTCACACGAAGGCATCTGCTGCGATGTTCACAATTCTGAAGAAGTCTCATGTGTATCAGTACTGATAAATGATCAGAATTATAATATTTCTGACTGTCTGAGGCTAAATTGAATCAAATCAGGACTTTGAGAACCGGAATCGAATGGATTATAGAAATTAGTGATGATGCCCAGCCCTAGTGAGCAGCCTAGGCCTGAGAGAAGTGGATGTAGCTGTAATAAGAAAAGAACTATTGATAACTTTTCTGTTAAGTTAAGGCCTGATCCTTCTGAAATTCATAGCCAGCTCTGACACGGTGTCATCAATCTTTGAATGCTGAAAAAGCACAGTGTATCCAGAAAAACACATTATATGCTGCAACAAATGCACTGCCCCAGAAAAGTGCAATCAAACGATGAGTTTATTAACAGCCCAGAGAAAACATCAACATATGTCTTCTGACCAAAATACATGTTGTGGACACTTATAAAGCAGTGGGGTACACGCCCGCCAACAACATGTCAAGGGCCATTCGATTCTGCACTCCCATCAGTCACTGTTCTTATGTCCTTGGAGCAAACTGTGACCACATAATTTCCTCAGGGATTAATAACGTATTCAGATTCTGATAACTCTATTAATGGTATTTATGTGGACTTCACAGCATATTAGTACAAGTTTCCTACATTTGACAAAGGACAAAAAATGCCTGTATTTCAACTGCATTTATTATTGTTTATGACCTGTTTAACTGCATCACAGAATTAATTAACTGATGTTAACAATAATGAGTTCCAGTCTAACCCAGTACCTGGGTGAGTTGTAGAAAAACATAGAGTGAAGAAATACAAATGGAGAATATATGAAAAAACAAACATCTTAAATCGTTGTACACTAATCAGTAGTTCAAGGAGTTCCTGGACTTACGGTGAGTCAGAAAGCACTCACCTCTGTATTTTGCATCACACAGAAAATACACACTAGGCTAAAGGAACAATGGTGCAATTTTCTTTATTTTTCCTCATAGTGGTCATGCTTTTCTTATCCGCTGCTTTGGTCTGCTGAAAAAACTACCAATAGGGCAAATGTCACTGGAAAAGATTTAATATTTTTGTAGAAGTTGTTACAAACAAAGGTGGTTTGAAATGAGCATAAATAAGGACACTACACTACACTTTCCTCCGCATTAATCATTCCTGTCAACTTCTTACAGTTTAACACATGTGTACATACTCTTCTGTACACACCCTGAACACATGCTAAGATTCAGGCTCCACAGTGAGATGCAAATGCTAAACGCAGTCTCGTGTTTAGGTGTCACACATCTAAATAAAGTTAATCAACTGGTTAGCTGCACAAACCTAACAGTAACTTATACTAGACATGAACCCACAGTGAGGTGCTCTGCAGCCATCTACTGAGTGACATCTGACAGAAACATGTTTTATGTCTATTTGTTCATATTTTACAAAATCATGTTAAAAAATTTTTATGGAAAATCCATATAAGAACTAAATTGTCAGTAATTCCACTGCTACACATCAAAAATCAAATTATTTAGGAAAGTTTAAATAAGTGTAAACAAATATGGTGCTGCCCTGATGCATCTTAGAGTAACACAGTAAACTGAACCTGCCAATCAGTGAGGTGGTGTCATGCTGTAGTGTGTTCAATGCGACCTTCTCCCTTTTGGCTTCGCACTGTCAAAAGTCTGATTGATTTAAGCAGAATTTTGTTTCAAAAGCAGAGCTGTGTGCAGGAGAATGAATGCTTTATGATGCTTTGTGCACTTGGCTCATACCTGCACGTGTAGGTTATTGGATTTACATATAAAAAATCAACTGGCCAAGTGTCAATGAATGTCTATTTACTCATGGGGTGTGTTCTGTACTCAACTTGACAACCTCCTCCAGGCAACTTCCGGTTGCTTGATCATTTTGTCTTTTGGATTGCAAATGTTTGATTTCTCTTACTAAGATAAGCGGTTATAATATCATGCACACAGAAGTTGCCTCTGTTCAGGGAGGAGCCCTGGTCCGAGAATGTGCTGACCACACACACACACACACACACACACACACACACACACACACACACACACACACACACACACACACACACACTTGTGATACTTCCTCTATCTTTGAGGATTTATGATAGAGTGACTTGAACACACTGAGTCAAGCAAGTCCTCTCCTCTGTCAGACGAGCAGAGGGCAAAGACAGATAAGATCAGTAGTATGATTCTCACATCTGTTTAGATTCCTCAGGCTTCTTGTTGTATTCTTCTTGTAAGTCTTCCTCCTGTCATACACAAGTAATAAAAAAATGTTTGTCCTTCTAATGATTTGTTAATAGTTGCTCTGACATGATACAGAACCCACACACACAGTGTTGTAGGTTGAGTTAACCCTAACCAGGGGGATGGCCAGGCACTCTTTCTCTACTGTGCTGTACCCGGCCTGCAGCTTGGGTTTCGGCACCACTGCGACAAAATAAAGGACCCACGCGCACAGCGTTGTAGGTTGACTGTTTTTATTTTCAAACTGTCTTTGCAGCAGCTGCCCTCCCCCTGCTTCATGCCATGAACAGTTGTAACATACTCAAATGGGGAGACATGGTCAGATGATGGAAGTCAGCTGTGTGAATCAGCCTCCCCTGATACCACACCCCAAACCAACTGCTCCACCCCTACTTCTGCAGCTGAGCCACAAAGCACACTGCACCATAGTTGGGTTTCTATTTGTGACAGACTTTTCTTCAAGCATTTGACAGAGAGATTTCTCTGTTAACATTTGAGAAGAAGATGGAAACTCCAACATATGAATATTATGACAGCACTGGGCTTTTAGCTGAACCATGCATGAGGGTCAGTGACAATATTTTGGGAGCTCAACTGTCCATCCTGTCCTACTTCATGTTTGTCTTCAATCTCACTGTCAATGGCATAGTCCTCATCATCATCTACCGGTGAGTTGTCCAACAAAACTTCGTACTGATTTAACTTGCTTGATTATATGTATTCAGATAAGCTGTTATTTACACTAACTTTCAATATTAGTTTAGGCTCAAATTCCTACAGTTGTGGTCAAAAGTTTTCACTCACTTCTTCTTCTTCTTTTCTACATGTTTCTATGATATACAACAATCCTAAGTTTCACAAACTTTAACTGGCAATTAAAGAGGAGTGCATAGCTAACATGACTAACCTGTTAGTGTTCACTGATTTGGCAATATCTGTCACTTCTGGTAAAAAACTATTTTGTAAGAGATACAAGAGAAAAGCAGCTTACGTGTCTCACAGTCCAGACAAACGTCATCCAACTCTTTTTTATCACTGCATAATTCACCTTGTGGGTGGATTTATGTACATCACTGCTTAAAAAAACATAACAAGTCTCTCAAAGTCTGTCAAACTGGACAGTCAAACTTTACTGTTTGACCCTCCAGACATTTTACACTGCATCTCACCAAAATTATTATCTAATCCAATAAATAAATACAAATAAGGGTGAACTATTCTTATACACAACTTCCTCATACTACAAGAGCAGATGACTATGATCTATATTTGTTTTGGCTATACCACGTTTGGAAAATCAGACACTTATTGCACCCGCTGCATCCACAAAGCCACCAGCGTTGCAAGACTGAGACACAGTTTCTCCCCCCAAACCATCAGACTCCTGAACATTCAGTGACTGGACTGACACACACACACATCACACACATCCCAGGCCTGGCGTAGATGGCACTGTTTATGTGATGCCATGCCACATCTGACCTGATTGTGGTTTGGTTTATGTGGCCCAGGCTCATAGAAAACAGTTCTGGCCCGGATCTGGCATCAAGCTGGCACTTCGGACTGACTGGTGTCATGGCACCAGTCAGTCTACACAGAGGTAATCCACACGTGGGCCAGCACAGGACCACCAGTGTGTCTGCAACTGGCCTTGTGCTGGCCCATGTGTGGGCCACCTCTGGCAGATCTGGGCCACCAAAGGGCCATCATTTTTTGTGGTTTGTGGGCCATCTTCAAGCACATTGTGTGGGCCAGATCTGGGCCATACTAATTTTGCTATTCGGGATATTATATACGTCACTACCAAGCACTTATTTGCACAATGTCATACACACGCGCACAACCACGCACATCAAGTTACTCTTTGCACACTGCTCAGTCTTTTGCACATTTCTGTTGCACTGTCTTGTGTCTGTATCGTTCTGTACCTCTGGCATTGCACTGTTTTTTTTGTGCATTTTTTTTGTGAAAAACTTGTAGCTTGCAGCACCATGGTCTTGGAGGAACGCTGTCTTGCTTCACTGTGTACTGAACCACTGCACATAGTTATAATGACAATAAAGCCATCTGACTTGACTAAGTAAAAAGTACTGTATTAAAAATCATACCTTTCATAATGATTAATTATGAAGAATTATCATACAGGTTTAAAAAACACTGAATTTAGAATCACTCAAAAAATGTGACTGATTGAAAATATTAATACAATTTAGAATAAATTTAAAGATATGTGTTTTTATCTATGTATGACATATTTCTGAGTTGAAGTTTTATTTTTTTAAAGCCTACATTGGCTGTTTTACTGCAACTGCTCTGTACTTTGTAATGATACCTAGCATTTATTAAATGTTCTACTCTACAATCTTACCTGGCTAAATCTAGGCCAACTGAGTTGATGCGAGGTGATCTCAGGGTCATACATATTACTTCAAGCTAAACTCATACAGCTATTTATTGTAGCATTTATTTTAATAACATATTTACTAATTTGAACAAATGGGTTTTAAGGATGAAGGGAAGTTTAAACAAAAAGCCTAAGCCTAGACGTAATTCCAATTTCCGAAATTCAGCAGTAGTGCTACATGTCGCCAAGAGTTCAACATTTTCTCCCTCTGTACCTGGATAGAGCCTGCCTGCAGCACCAAAGGACTCCATGAGCGCTGGCTATCTCTCTTTAGCAGCACGTGTCCCTCTCGTCCTCTTTATTCAGTGGACGATGATCGTCCATCGTCCACTGAATGAGTGAGCACACGTGAGCCTGAGGCATTTATACAGCCGTGTTTCGCATGTTTCGTGTATTGCTATGACAGGAGGAAGAAGAAATGGTACCTATTAATCATTTAGACAATCCCAATAATATAGTTATTTTCCACTGTGTTCTTTTTTATGATCAACTACAAATTTACCCCAAATTATGAAAATATAAATATTTTAATATGATAATCAACTCTAGAATATAAATATCCAATATCGGAGGAATTGATATTGCAGTACTGAGCCATATGACCTACATTTTTCCCCTCGTGCCGGCCCATCACTCCCAGGAGGTGTTTTAGGGGTGTGGTACTATGAGAGTTGAGCTGCAGTTGTGTGCATAAGGTTTGAAACTAACTTTTGGGACCCAGAGCATCACACCTCTCATGGGAAAGGAATCCGAGCTAGTGTGATTGAGACAAACTGGCTAGACTGGGAGTGAGGTCACTGAAGCGGTTAAACAGCTCCTTGGTGGCAGGACCAATGGGGTGAATGAAAGCCATGCTGAGTTTCTCGCGGTTCTGGATGTGGTCTGACTATTTTGGCTGAGATCCCTCTGTAATGTTGCATGGAAGTTGGGATTATGTCCTTTTTTAAGAAGGGGTATTTGTATTGTATTGTATTGTATCTTTATTTGTTTCAGACATATAAAACAAAAAACAATATATACACACTACATATATTTTCATTTACAGATACGAATATATATGTAGATATACACACACACACATATGTGTTCAGATAAACAAAAAATATATAATGAAATAAAACAAAATCGTCTGACATAATGTAACAATGTTTGGTCTGAAAAGGAGTAGGAAGAAGTATGAACATACTTATTAATTCCTACCCCTGCTCAACATCTTATTGATCCCACATAATTCACCTAATTCCCATCATCACATACTCCACACGATACACGAGGAGAACCTATATAAACTTGGCTACCGGGATTGATATAATTTGGATATAATTTGATATTTTTATACATACAATGGGTGATCATCTTGATAATTGGTAATTGAAGAGTGTGATCTAATAGGGGGGATACCATTTCTCAGTCTCCATGGGTAGGTTTAAACCAGGGTACTGGAAAGGAGACTTTGCCTGACTGAGGTGCTTTGGAAAACAGGACATTTAAAAAACAAACAAACGAAAAACTACTTTTCAGACTTCTGAAACAAAGGGATTTCACTTTTGTTTAGCTTACAATGGGAACTTTAAATGAAAGATAAAACTATAATATAAAAAAAACCAAAGAGTTTAAACATTGCATTTCAGTTTCTTTCACTATAAACAACTACACAGTGAACTGAATGAAAACTTTTTCAGCCGTCATGATTCTTGATAATTAATTTAAATTTTTTATGAAGCACCAATATAATGTTATACTAGACTGTAAAAGGTTATAAGTGCATAATAAAAGGTGAAAGGACATAAAACAGACAAAAATATAAATAAAAATATGGTAGCAATTTATATTAATCTTTATATACTCCAAAAGAATTCCACTCGGACATTTTTCCCTGAAAAATGGACGAAGTATGCAACAAAAGCGAGGAGCATGACAGGCTTTTAGACCCTTTGGAGCAGAGGTGGATTTGACACAAAATGTCATGCGGTTGTCAGAAATACAACGACCAGGGTAACATGATGAAGCCATACTACTTCCACAGACAGTGGAAGACAGTGACAGAATACCTCAGGGGCTGGAAAGAAGATGCTCTACTTTCTGAAAAGCCACTGTCTACCAGACGTCTTTTTTCCAGTTCTACCTTTGTGAGCAGGCAATCTAAAGATGTTTTTGGTGTTCACAGAAAACACAATAAGCAATGTCAGGGAGAAATTCAACAAAATCTGCTTGAGCGCTGGATCGAAAAGAGCAAGAGCAAGAGCCCCAGACCCATGTTGCGTTTCTCTCAGGCTTCTTTGGTTTCTAACTGCTTCTTCAGCACACTGTTGAGTTGACAATTTTTTCTTTATCTATTAACGGTGGGTTGTTTCCAATGGTTAGCTATAATTTAATCTCTTTTCCCGTATATTTACTGTCAGGCAGTCCCTAAAATATGTTGCAGTGGCATAATTTCCGCCATCTGCTATATTCAAAGACTGAGACAATGAGGTTCCTTTGATAGAAAGTTTACATAAAAGGGTTAATGGTCAAGGTACAATAGACTCCTGGGGCAGCAGGAGTCAGTGGTTAAAACAACTGCCTCACACCCAGAGGGTCTGTGCGGAACAGTGTTGCCTCTGGATCAAAGCAAGAGCAACAGAACATGCATGTTCTGCATGTGTGTGCACTCCAGCTCACTCCAGCTCCAGATTCCTGCCATGGTCTAAAGACATGCTACCCTATGGTAGCTGGGATAGACATGGTACAATGATAAGATGCCAGCTGTTCAACAAGGTCCAAGTAATGACATTTGCTTGCTAGTAATGATGCCACTGTCAGTTGTTAGTGGTGTTGTAACAAAGCAGAAGCAATTCGAATTGACAGCAACTTAGCCACGAAGTGGTAATCTCCATAAAATCACAAAGAAGGGCTGGTATGCATGGTGGAGTAAATATCCATTTCTGTCCTTGAGGTACAATCTACTCAATCTACCGTCCTGTTAACTATTGGACCTCAAGATAAATATATTTCCCGTTTCTAGGGCAGTAGGGTTCATATTAACACCAATTCTCTTAGTTTTGATTACAGCCTGGATCTGGACAAATGCAAAGAAAAATTAGGAAAAGTAATATTTTACTCTTAGACTTTCCTTCAACTAACAAATAACACTGGCTGTCTAGACATTCTGCACAGGATGCAAAACTGCTTTTCACCACAAAAAGCTGCTGGTGCGGTACTCTCTCTTATTATCAAACATTTTCAAAAGCTAGAAATGTTATTTTCACCCCTGAATTTTCTTTGTGTTAAACTAACATTACACACATTGGTCAGCACTACAGGACACCAAGCTCCAACATTTTCGAAACTTATTGGAAAAAGTGGAAAAACATAGATTCATGTGTTCCTGTGGACTACAAATACGAATAACGTGCTTTTAAAAAGAATGACAATGTTCTCATGCCAAAGAAACCCTCGAATGTCGGTCTGCTCCACAGAGCTTTTTCAAAAAATGACCCCCCCCCAACACACACACACACACACACACACACACACACACACACACACACACACACACACACACACACACACAGACATATATGTAGAGAGAGAGAGGGAGAGAGAGAGAGAGAGAGAGAGAGACCACACCTACACCAAAAGGTTTCTGAGTTTGAGCCTTTGCTCTTATGGTTGAATAGTACATAATGATGTGTGTATAATAATGTAATAATGCTGTGAACTCTGAACTACAACTTTGTGGAAGTCGACCGTACTTATTTTCCATCAAGTCGAGAATCTAGAAATATCGTCTTTTTCTGCTCTAATTCTATGCTCCCCTCATGAAGTTCCTACTGAATTTCTTTGCGGCCTCCAAAAATACACCTTTACTCAGATTCTACGGGTATGATCACCTCCAGAAAAAGGTTGATTCTAAAGACGTATCACCAAACAATCCACAGATCCCAGTTGCCTGTAAACTGCCTGAGCTCAGAGAGAATTACAGCTGTTTTATAATGCTTTACTTATGAGTCATTTTACACATATAATAACTTTTCATGTTGACTCCCTTTTAGGTTTGAACAGCTGACCACTGTGACCAACATCTTCCTGTTGAACCTGGTGGTGTCCTCCCTGATCTTTGCGAGTAGTCTTCCATTCATGGCAGTCTACATGCAACTCTCCAACTGGATCTTTGGCACCGCTATGTGCAAGATTGTTGGCAGTGTCTACTATCTAGGGTTATATAGCTCTGTCCTCTTCCTAGCTCTTCTTACCTTTGACCGACACCTTGCAGTTGTGTACTCGGTGGGTCTGTTACAAGTGAGGAATCGAAGTTATGCAGTATTCTCCTGCGCTGTGGTGTGGGCGGTCAGTGGTTTGGCATGTGTCAGACCAATGATTCTCCATAAAATTTTTACGTCTAATATTGATAACAAAACTCTGTGTCAAGAATATCCTGGTTACATTCCAAATATTGATGTGGATGCCTTGAGATTATCTGGGTTTTACATTCAGCTTTTCCTTTTCTTTATCTTCCCATTGGTTGTAATTGTCTATTGCTATGCAAGAATCACAATCACGGTTGTGTCGTCCAAGATTGTAACAAGGTTCAAGACAGTCCGGCTGATATTCATCATTGTGCTGTTGTTTTTCATGTGTTGGACCCCTTATAATATTGTACTGATGTATGATGAACCAACAAGCTGCGAGGAAGAACAGAAACAGGCCTATGCGCTTCAAATCACTCGTTACATTGCCAACATTTACTTTTGCATCAGTCCCGTCTTCTACACGTTTGTTGGGAAGAAATTCCAGAACTATTTCAGGCAGCTCCTGGTGAAACACTTCCCAAAGTTAAAGAGACACATTTCTGTTAGTCAAAACAGCAGAAGCAACATGTCCACAAAAAGTACAAGAAACGAGTTTTAGAAATGTTATATATCAGTGTTTGCAAATGTTTCACGATTCAAGTTGGAGATTAGTAAAGTTTGATTACATATACGGGTAAATTCATACTATGATTGGAATAGAAAAATGGATGTGATGTATAAGAATTAAATCAATCTCGAGATTTCAAAGAACTAGTGTCACCAAAATGTTCCTGTGGTTCAGGTCAAAGCTGTTGTCAGATTCATATTGATGAGATAAAACTCTACATTCTATTACTTCAGTCACAATCTGCCAAATAAGTCATATTTGACCAGTGTTCAGGCCTAACAGCAGAAGTTCTTGAAATTTGACACACTAGTTCATGGTAGTCAAACTAATTTTAGTAATACACAAAGATAATCAGAGTAAATAGAGATGCAGTTTTTTTAATGATAATGTAAAATATCAGAAAAATTGTTGTTTTTTTTTAACTTAACGGTTGTTTCATGTCTATCAGTCTTGAGTAAATGCACTCTTCTTGATTACTTGATGAAATCAACACTTTTAAATCAAAAGGCTGTAACTTTCTCCATTTCATGTCCCGGATATTTTTTAACACAGATGCTTTCCACTTGTTATTTGTTGCTGATGTGCTTCTTTTTTTCTGGTTTATAAACAATATACACACTACCATCGGCTCTGAAGCCAGCATCACTGTTCATATAGTTTCTTGAAAACTGTACATTGCCTGTATTCTTACTAAATAAAGAAAAAAGAATATGCTGTTAGAAACAGGAAAACGTACCATTTTAAAGCATTATGACATTTACAATAAAAATGAGAAATGTTTTGTGCATCTATGTTCATTTTCAATTCCATTCAATGTTATTCATACAAGGCACCAAAATACAACAAGTCCCTCAAAGCCCTTTATATTTTAAGGTAAAGACCCTTCAATATTTGAGAGAAACCACAACAATCAAATGACCCCATCTAAGCAAGGATTTGGCAACAGTGGGAAGGAAAAACTCTCTTTTAGTGGAAAGAAACCTCTGACGAACCAGGCTCAGGGAGGGGCCATCTGCTGCAAATGGTTGGAGGTGATGGGAGAAAAACAGACTGTGGAAGACATACAGAGAATAATGATGATTAATGATTAAATATAGACTGGTGGGAACCAGTGAAGAGAAGCCAGTATGGGAGAAATATGCATTCACTTTCTGGTTTCTGTTAGTAAAACTGCTGCAGTATTTTGGATCTACGGAAGGCTTTTCAAGGAGTTTTTAGGACAGCCTGATAATAATGAACTATAGTAGTCCAGTAAGAAATGCACAAACTAATTATTTAGCATCACTCTGAGTCAGGATGTTTGTAATTTTACAGATATTGTGCAAATGAAAGAAAGCAGTCCTCCATATTTGTTTCATGTGCACATTGAAGGAGATATCCTGGTCAAAAAGGACTCCAACATACCTCAGTGTTACTGGAGGCCAAGGTAATGCCATGCAGAGTAAGAATCTCGTTGGATACCAGGGCCGAATACAATAACCTCAGTTTTATCTGAATTTAAAAGCAGAAAATTAGAGGTCATGCAGGTCTTTATGTCTTTAAGACATACCTGCAGTTTAACTAAAGATGTTATCACATCTGCAGTGTTTAGTCTGTTTAAGTCAAACTGGTTTGTTTCCCCCCTTTGCACAGAGCAATTGTGCAAGTGTGAACATAATAATTGCACTATGGTGTAGACACTGTACAGTTCCATAAAACTCCAGAGTGCTTTGTTTATGATCTAAGCGTGATCTAACCTCGACTTAACTACCAGGTGTACATTATAAGTTTGAACTAGAAAACATTTCACTCGCAGGGACCACTCCCTTGGTAACAATGAGCAATGAGGGATGAGGAAGTGTGATTAGTGCTGCGGTTTGGGGAAGGCATTGAAGGGGACTGGTGACGGCTCTCGGGCCGGGCAGAACCCCCTGTACTAACGAGAAATAAAGGGAGGAAAGGAAGAGAGGAGAGGACAGGAGAAGAGAAGAGAGGAAAGAAAAAAGGGGGGGTAGGGTGGAGCATGAAAATGAGAACAGCAGGTATTGGATATTGGGAGCTTTTATAGGCTGAGGCCAGAGGGGGCGTGAAGGAGGAGTGGTCCCGCTCCTGAAATTCAGATGATATCTCCACCATATGCTTTGAATTCTGGGATGTGGCAAGTTACTATAGATGTGCAAGGGTCTGTACAGGCTAGCAAATATCCGTGGAATGAATGTAAGTTCTCCATGTTCTTCAGTAGTCCAGAAAACTGCACTTCTTCCTGTATTTACTTCAGTTGCTCCTGTCCCAGACACATCTGACCAGTGAGTGGACTGAACATTGGCACGTGGTTTGTAGTGACGTATGGAGTTCACTTAGACTGTTGTCTGTTTGAAAACAAAGCAAACTACTGATGGGCTGGTGTTCTGGTTGTGATAGAGCTGCCTGATGATGTACAACATACAGTCTCAATGATGCTGTGTGGCAGGTAGGTAGTGATGTTACATCTGACACTGAAGCCCAAAGGCTTGTGTCGAGTAAAGGGGGTGTGTCCAAACGAAGTCTGTGTGTGCATGTATGTGTATTAAATTATGCAGGACCATATAGATATTCTGCAAATGATACTTCATTATGTTTGCATATCCAGTGTTGTGTAGCCCACATGTATTATCACTGCTGTACATCGACTGACCAGCAGATGTCAGCACTTTTGAACAGCTCATTTTGGAGCGGTTCAATTGCTGGAGCTGCTGAACAGCTGCTTTTTGGCAAAGCAATTGTCTGGAAAGATTGGACACATTCATGGGGCTTCGTCACACTATCACTACAGGCAGGTAATATGCAGGTCTCCAGAGGCAAAGAGTAAACTCCAAAGGCCGCTTATAAAACTTATAAAAACACAAAAACAAACTATAGAACACTAGAACTATAACCTATGGGGAGAATGCAACAAAGAACTGATGAAAACTGAGGCCTTAAATACACACAAGGTAATTAGAAAACAGCAGGGAACACAGTGAACTGAATTTGACATATGAAACAAGGGAAGCAAAAGTGAACACAATGCACACGGGATAAGAGGCCGAGACACAAATCTGACATAGACAAAAGGTAAACAAACATAAAGACCAGACTGCCTAAACACGGTAGAAAAACAGACTAAACACAGGCAACATGGGACAGGAAAACAACTGAAAAGGATAACTATAAATATTGAATATGAGCAAAATCCAACCTAAACAAACGTCATATGAGATAAACTCACTTGAGAGCCTCCTTGCATGAACATTTTGCAGATTAGAAACTGGAACCTTGCACCAGAGCGTGTGACTGAGATTGAAGTAAAAAGAGGCCAACATCCAGAGAGCTTTGGAATATCGTTCAAGAAGCCTAGAAAACTATTCCTGAAGACTACATTAAAACTTTACAAGAAAGCTTGCCTCAGATGGTTGATGGGTTATGCTGAATAATAAGCATGATTTCATACTGACTGTGAAATTCATTAGAATTATACAAACTCTGTTATTGCCTCATATACTATATTTCCATGTATTTTTTGTACATGTTTCAATAAATCATTGCACATGTTTCCGTTTTTGAAGCCAATGAGTCAACACTTTTGTACATTACTGTAAATGATGACATTTCCCTTTACAATAATATTGCAATAGTCCGACCCTTTTGCAGATCACAATACCATTGTTTTAAGAAAAGATCAACATCAAAAGAACAACATCATTCTGTCCTTAAATACTGTTTTAGACTTTTTCAAATTCATTTAGAGCAACACAACCTTGTCTCTGTGAACCTCAGTTCTGTTTGACAAATCCAGTCCAATAGCAAATAAAAACCACCCAGATACCGGGAACTAAATGCCAGAGAGCAGTACAGCATTTCAATAAGGAGAAATTACTTGGATTTATTGAGAGAAATTAATGTATTTGGTGATTAGATGACTGATCATGGCATCGTGTGTTGTTTAGATGAACAACCAAATATTTATTCTGTTTATTAGCTGTGCAGTTTAGGCTCACGTTAGGTGTTAAAATCTTCATGACAGAGATCACTCTTGCTAAATATTACCAAATCAACTGAGAACTGAATGTGCTGACACAGCTCTACACTCAGCTCAGAGTGCGTGTTGATGTGTTGAGCTTTCTTGCAACACTCTCTTCTCATTCACACACACACACACACACACACACACACACACACACACACACACACACACACACACACACGTCTATTCATATCGTTGTGGGATCTCATTGACATAATGCTTTGCCTAACCCTGACCTTACCCTAAACATAACCTAACTGTAAAACCTCCACTAAAACTACATTTTGGGTCTCTAAAATGCCTTCAAACTCGTGGGGAACAGGATTTCTCCAGGGGTTCTCCAGCTTGTAGAATTTTATTGCTCATTTATACTTTAGGCTTAAACATTTTAACATTTCAATTTTATATCGACCGCATCGTGAACAGTGTTACATTTGATTCACACTTCTCTGCATTTCTCTGACACAAAGATGGAAACTACATCATATGACTATGACTACAGCACTGGGTTGTATCCACCACCTGAACCATGTAGCAGGGACGGGGACAATATTCTGGGAGCTCAACTGTCCATCCTTTATTACTTCACGTTTGTCTTCAGCCTTTTTGGGAACGGACTGGTACTGTTCATCATCTATCGGTGAGTCGACCAACAGACTGCATGACAACAATCAGAACATGCAGCAAAATTCATGGGATAGATTCAGCTGAACAATAATTTGATAACTTCCTTTAGTTCTTACATTTTAAAAAATAGTCCTAATGGGAATGACTTTTCAAAGTATAAAAAAATTAAATTGAAAACTACAAATCAGAGTCACATTGACAGATATTGTTGTTACTTTTTATTTTAAATGTTTAAATGGTCCTAAAACTGTTAGTTTTCTTTTTTGAAATTATGAAAGTGCTCTAAACATATGGAAAGAAAATAAACTGATGCATAATATTGACCATGAAATCTGATCTTGATAAAAAACCTGCCACTGAAATTAAGACTGAGTGGTTTAAGAAGTCACCTCATAGTTTTAGTCGATAATTCCCACAGACCTACTGAACTCTCCTGATGGGCACATTTTAAGATGTGTATTTATAAAATCTGTAATCTCTGGTGGCTCTTAGATGATGGTTTCCTTGTGGCTGTGTGCAGCAGGGCTGAGGACGTGGGTTACTGACCTGGTAGCCTGGCTGCCCCGGGGTGGGTTTGGGGCGGGCGTGGGGTTCTGGGTGCTCTCTGTCTCTGGGCTGGGCCCCGGACTGGGCTCAAACCTGGCGCGGGGGGCCTCTAGTGCATCGAGCCAACTGGGGGCTATGCAACTGGTGGGGAGGCTGTTACATCATTGCAGAAGTTCTCTGGTCTTCAGGAGTTCACTTGGTGTCTATTGTCTTGTGTAGTCTGGGAGATGAGTGAATGTTGGGGTGGGTGCAGTTATCTCTGTGGTGGGGTCGGGTGGGCTGCCCCGGACTCTGTGAACCGGGCAGTGCTGCAGCTGTGGGCCCCGGTCCGGGTGGGCCTGGGCCCCCTTGCCCTGGTGGGTTCCAGAGTGTAGGGGTGCCTACTGGGGTCAGCGGGGGAGCTGGCCCCAGGGAAGGGTCTCTTGTCCCTCCCTTCCTTCCCTCCCCATCTCCAGCTGTCTCCCTCTGGGGTCCAGGGTATAATTGGGCATTTTAACTACTTTTGATTTTCCCTCCACATTTCACCTTTAAAAACTATTTACTTTGCCTTGTTTGGTATCATTCTTTTCAGCACAACCTCACGTGTCTGAATTTACAGTTATGTTTTCATTTTGACATACTGTATTAACACAATTGATCTCAAATCAATAGAAAAAGTGATATTTTCACTGTAACAACCACAAACATGTTCATTGAACCATATTTCATAACTTTAAATGCAAATATAAAGTGTGAATTTTAAAATCCTATGCACAAGTTTTGCAGCCATTTACCTTTTACTCTTATTTATAACCATTTCAAACAATTTACATAACAATCAGCAGTTCTGCATTCAATAAGATGCCACACAAATTGTTTGTGCCACTCCAAAAAAATAATTTCTGTGCACAGTAAAGGAAAACATCACAGCCTGATACCTGCAGGTCTGACAGCAGCAGGTGTATCACTCCTGTTTCTACCTGGAGACAGCAGTCGCCTCATTGTTCTGACACACAACACAAAAATATCCACAACACTACACAAGACAACACATGAACTACACACTCCAAACACGCTAAACGTCACAAATCTCTCAACATCTCAAAACTCTCTCTTTTTCTGCTCTCTCTCTCTCTCTCTCTCTCTCTCTCTCTCTCTCTCTCTCTCTCTCTCTCTCTCTCTCTCTCTCTCCATCACTCCTAAAACTTCCCCCTCTTCCTAAACAACCAAATTTCATGTTGCCATATGATTTTTGATTGGTTGACATGGTGCATTTTTCCACCAACACGAACGGGCTGTTTTTTGTTAAATTTTTTTATTTTTTGCTCATAAGCAGAGAGCGCTCGCTGCGCTGTCCTTAGACAGTAAACGTGACGAAACTATTGAGGAAAAAACGCCGCGTATATATTGTTTATCATGACGTGGCCTATCAACACAATTTATGAACTGGTATATCACCTTGTTGCTTTATCATCTTGAAGTGGTCATGTGATTGGCTTACCACGACTACTTTATTCTTCCTCAGTCAAACAGCAGCACTCATGCGATTGTAGTTCAAGTGGGTTGTGCCAA
The DNA here is from genome assembly GCF_965226115.1 of Aulonocara stuartgranti. Lineage (NCBI taxonomy): Eukaryota > Metazoa > Chordata > Actinopteri > Cichliformes > Cichlidae > Aulonocara > Aulonocara stuartgranti. The sequence continues at coordinate 3,913,749 of NC_138960.1, forward strand.
AATGTGATTTGTCTACCAGAATGTGATTGCCGTCCACGGGAGCGCGCACAGCTGCTTAAAGCTGTAGCGCCCAGACTTCTTATACAGACAGCTACGTGCAACTGATATAAGATGCAGTAAACTGAACACAGCTTTAACCGTCTGTTTGTTGAAAAATAGTAACGTGACCGCATTTTCTTGTTAGTAACAGTAATGGCGTTGTAACCATAGGACTACATTAGGTAAGACTGCACTTTTTTTACTACGGTTCGCAAAGGGACCTCCGGCTAATACGTTGGGTTCCGTTGGGCTCGTAGCCAAAAACTAGCTTTACTTTGCTTCACGTCATGTGGGCCACAAGTAGGGGTGGACATGGGCCGTGAGATTGAGACAAAGGCATTAGAGCCTTGTTGAATCTCTAGGCAAGCTTCCTAACAATTCCAAGGAACTGAACTACTGGGAACTGGGAACCTTGCCCTCCAATTCCCATTCCTATTGTTCGTACAAGAATTAGAAGGCAGGGTTAGGCAGAAATGATTTTACTCTGAAATGTGGAAGAGGAGTCAGTCTTACTGCTGTCAGGGGATTTGGTGGAGGAAGGTCAGACATTAGAGTAGGAAGATGAGAGCTCAGTGGAGGACATACCAACTTTTAAAGCGGGGACAGTGTGACTGCACCTTTTGTCCATAATGACCACTGTTTAATGTAGGGCTCTGAAGTTTTTAGGCATTAAATATAATGTATATTAAATATGTATTAAATAATAAACTTTCAGTTGAATTCACACACATATAATCTATCAAAATAACAAATGTCTAAAGAATAAAGCCTTTGGGAAATTGAGTACACTCTTTAATAGAATGGAACGATGGCTCCCTTCACATGCTGTCGTCCTGTAAGGGAGTTGATAAACCAAATCCTGTATATTCAGAGCCCTAGCTTACACAGTGCTTCGTACCAGTAATGAAAAATGGGTGTTGTCATTTTACCTCATGCTCAGGATCCTAAAAGATGACATGCCATCTGTCTGAACTTTCACCTTTAGGCTCTAATGTCTGTCTTTCTTTCACCTCACCTCCTGAGGCACAATTTCCCCAAACATCAGTTTTCCTGGAATTCAACGAGCACACTAAAAGTATCCATAAAGACCAAAATTATCTACAACATTGTTTAATCGCTACCACTGACTGCTCTTAAGTGCCCATTAAGTGTTGTTATGCATTGGCAGCGGCCCTGTTGGAACGTGCATGTAATTCCTCAGCTATGGCAAATTATTCCTGATGATGATTCAGTAAAACTGCAGTATACCAAAAATGAGGAGAGATAAAAAAAAAAAAACAACAGAAGCAACTAGAGAGAAACAGAAATAGATAAAGAGACGGGGCTACCATAACAGTAACATATTCCACTTGGCAAGGGCTTGTGAAATGTGAAAAAGTGCACTTTTTGAAACATACTCAGTGCAAGCGAATGAGCTTCTGGTTTGTTTTGAAAGTTTCTCTAATATTTGGTGAGTAGTTTGTGAGTATGTGCAGTCAAGTCAGCATCTTGGAAAATGCATGGACGATACCATCACTAAAACCACTGTCCGCATATATCCAAATCAGAAACCCTGGGTAAATAAAGACGTTCGTGCCAAGCTAAAAGTGCGGACCTCTGCCTTTAACTCTATTCTCAGCCAGGTATGACAACACAGGCAGTGTTCAGCCCACGGCATCTCTCGCAGACGAGCTTAACAACTTTTATGCTCGTTTTGACGCAGACAACAGAGAGCAGATCCTCTACCCTCAGGAGGACAGTGAGGCTGCAACTTTAACTCTCAAAACAGAAGCTGTGAGATGGACTTTCAAAAAGGTCAATCCTCACAAAGCTCTGGGACCGGACGGCATCCCAGGCTGGCTTCTCAGACCGTATGCAGACAAGCTGGCAGAGGTGTTCACCAAAAGCAAGACCTACCATAAATAACTATAACCATCATTTTTCTCACGGAGTGATACAAAAGGAATCAAACCTTAACTACAGTTTGTGTGATTAAAGTAGTTTTGGGAGTCACAGAATCATAAGTGTGTCTAAGAACATCTTTTGCAACATTTTTCATGTTAGTCAGCTATTTTCCCATATGGAAAAGATATATATATATATAAATCTTATAAAGTTTGTATCTGTCTTGTGTGAAACTTGTATAAAAAGCATACAAAGGTGAAAACAGATATAAGATCCCTTGAAAAATTATATAATGAAACTTGTATGTTTTGGATACTTACTAAAACAATGTATGAAAGTAATGAGAAAGTGGCCACTTTCATGAGTAAATCATGTAAGTTTTTACTATTTCTTTTCCATATGGGTTGTACCACCTTTGTGAGTAATTAATTTCAGCTGGAAGTATACTTTGTGTCTACAGCACCAGATTCTTCTGTATTAGTGTCACCATGGGAACTAAGAAAATAATTTTGAAATAATGGCAACTGTTTTGTTTTTGTATTTTAATAAAAATAAATAATAATAAAAATAAAATTAGCAAAGGTTTTGTGCCATTTTGTGAACGTTTAGAGACCCACTGTTTGAGGAAAAAAATGCTTATGCAGATGGTTGTTGGTCTCCAGGAGGATTCCATGTGACTGCTTCCTCCTAAAACACACGTTAGTAATGAAACAGTAGATGAATATCGCATAGTTATGGGACTTCCTGTAAAGACACTAATGGTAAGAGGGTCTTATTAAAAAAAGTCTAACAAGCCAGCATGATAATCCAACCAAGTTTCAAAATGTGTAAACGATACGTTGGGCCACAATAAGCAGCCACGGGTTAAATGCCATTCCTTCTTCCTTTTTTTAAAGGTTTGTCACCAAAATTTGCAAAGTTCAATTTTCAGCTTTGTTTTGTTGAAACGTAGAGGAATATCACACCCGATAAACCAAAGACACATTACAGTTTTACATTTTTAGACTGGACTGGTTTTACAGTTTATTGTAAAAATATATATTGCACCCTGAACACATACTATTCTTCATTTTTCTGTGAGATTACCAAAAACAAGAATGACAAAAATATGAGGCTGGTGGTCAGTCTTTCTAAATATGGAGCATTCCAGTGCCGAATCAAATATCCCTCTAACATTTTCACCAAATGATTACAGCCCTGTTTCCAAGGGAGCCAAGGCGTTTATTTTTGCCGTGTAAGCAAATGTCACCGGAAAATTAATAATAATAATAATAATAATATGTTGGTGAGATTGCGTTTGCTTATGTGGCAACAAGAAAACACATTGGCTGAATTCTTTACTCCCTGTATTCCAAATTCTAAAGGATATTAACTTTAGGTTTACTTCACTGCCACAAGTCAGCATACAGGTTACATCTTGGATTTATTAAATATAAATGTCTTTAAAATGCAATTTACGTGTAGGATGTTTGGCAGCATCTACTATGTGGGCTTTTACGCCTCTGAAAATGGGGAATTATGTATAAAAACAGTTGTAATTCTGTCATGGTCTTAAATGGCAAAGCCATTAAACAGACACTGAAGCAGGACCCAGGCATCAGAAACTTAAAGTTCCCGTTGACACAAAAGGACATCTCACAGGTGCAATATGTAACAATGAGGACTTGACAAGATTTGACTGGCAACTCAGGATCGTGGTCCTGAAGGAGAGGAGACGGGCATTAGATGCAGTAATAACAGCAGTCGAGCAATAAAGTCACTGATTGATTCTGACAGTCACTCAATTCCTTTATTTGTTAAAAACTGGAAGAACACTAAGGGAGGTGTCACTAACCAGGTTTCAGAGGTGAATCAGACCCAAAGGAGGGCTAGTATTCAGGAAAATACTTGACCAGCCCATAGGACACCAGTTAGTGAGTTTGGAAACAACGCTGCTCTTCGGCCACACAGGAGGTAGTCCTTAAATATCGCAGGTGATAAGGTTAATGCAAAACAGGTGTGCAGGCAGAAGAGCATGAACCAGCAACCCCACCACTACCATCATCATCATCATCACTCAAAGAGACAAAGGCCCTCATAAATCTGATGTTTACAAAAAAGAGAAAAAGAGGGTGTTGAATAGCCATGGATAGTAAAAAAATATTCACTTGTCAGTCTATCCCTGTGTATGTATAGATGTTACACCCCTGAAAACAGGGGGAAAAGAATCACGAGAGTGATTATGACTTGCGTCTCTCATGAAGTCATTTATTGCAGTAAAAATGAACAGAAAGGTTTCACATTCTGTACTGCTTAATGTCACATGGTGGAAGAAAAACACTAAATAATAAACCAAAATACTAAAGTGCTTACTATACATATACCAGAGCAGGTTTCCTGATGAAATGGCTGACCATAGCAGCGTTTTTAACTCCTGCCGTTATCTTAATGGCCATTACACAGTACAAAACGGAGGCTCAAAACCGCCACGTATATGTGCACAAAACTGTAATATAATGCTTCTAAAGCTTACAAAACAATGAAGGGTTACCTCTTAAATATCTTAACAGTGTACACATTGGAAATATATCAACTTTTAAACACTTTTACCTGAAAAAATGGTCAGGTCAGATAGAGGAGGTGGCTGATATCCAGAAATCCTACCATTGGCTGGACAAAGCTGGACTGAAAGACAGCACAGAGGCACTAATCATGGCAGCACAAGAACAAGCACTAAGCACAAGATCCATAGAGGCTGGGGTCTATCACACCAGGCAAGACCCCAGGTGCAGGCTGTGTAAAGATGCCCCAGAAACAATCCAGCACATAACAGCAGGGTGCAAGATGCTAGCAGGCAAGGCATACATGGAACGCCACAACCAAGTGGAACATCTGTGCCGAGTATAACCTGGATGTCCCAAGGTCAAAATGGGAGATGCCCCCAAGGGTGGTGGAGAATGACCGAGCTAAGATCCTGTGGGACTTCCAGATACAGACGGACAAAATGGTGGTGGCTAACCAACCGGACCCTCACTCTCAAATTATACTTATAAACTATACTCACTAGCCATTTTATTAGCTTCACTTGTTCAATGGTTTATTAACACAGGTATTTAATCAGCATTAATCAGTTTCAAGTAACTAAGTTTATTTATTTATCACAATCAATAAAAGCCAGCCCATAATAGCAATGTGGACACACATGAACATGGCAAAACAACGGAACAGAAAGACAACCCAAATCGCAGTCTTAACGGGTAAGTTTTGACCTCCTTTTTAATGGATGCCACAGAGTCAAGGTCTTCATCGGAACGTCTGAGAACCTGGCTTGGAAAAAGGGTTGAGGCCTCACGTAATGTGTGTAAGGCCATCAAAGTAAGAAACAAGATTTTAAAATGAGGAATCAATCCAATACAGGGCTCCAAGTCCCTGGTATGTGCTTTAACCTGTGAATTATGTATCAAAGGCTGAGCTGAGCCCCAGCAAAACAAGGAATGAACAGTCACCTGTACCTGCAGCAATCACAATATCATTTAAGACCTTTCAATGGAGGGCTGAAACAGGAGGGCTGTTACTGTCTCTGTTACTGCGTCTCGGTTCAGATGTCGGGTGAGAATTTGGCGTTAACAACATGAAAGCACAGGTGGTTTCAATGGTTTATTGCTTCTGGTGTACTATCTTAGCACTCGTTGGTTCCATGCAATTGAGCATTGTTTAAAGGGCTTCTTGAGTATTGTTGCTGATTGTGTTCACAGTGTTCACAGTTTACCCATCTTGTAATGGCTGCTTCTAGCAGGATAATACACCATGTCATGATCTTAAACTGGTTTCTTGAACATGACTGGTCTGTCCTCACTAGACATAGAGTTGCCTTTAATTACCCAGTTAGACAGACATTGAACAGAGACTTTCAGCTAATGTCATGTTACTTTGAGTTTTCTGTACATGGCATCTTTTACTCACTTTCTCAATTTGTTTTGGTAAAACTAAATGAACACAAGACAGATCATCATTTTCTCGTTCACTGAGCACACATAAACATATTAGTTGAGATTGTTAATTGTCAATATAAACAGCTGTTGCCTTCATCGAACATAACTTTCAGGGAAACAGCATTATTCCACATAACAACAGCATACACATCCTAACGTATATTTGCTAGCATTGAATATACAGTGGGGCAAAAAAGTATTTAGTCAGCCACCGATTGTGCAAGTTCCCCCACTTAAAATGATGACAGAGGTCAGTAATTTGCACCAGAGGTACACTTCAACTGTGAGAGACAGAATGTGAAAAAAAAATCCATGAATCCACATGGTAGGATTTGTAAAGAATTTATTCGTAAATTAGGGTGGAAAATAAGTATTTGGTCACCTCAAACAAGGAAAATCTCTGGCTCTCACAGACCTGTAACGTCTTCTGTAAGAAGCTTTTCTGTCCCCCACTCGTTACCTGTATGAATGGCACCTGTTTGAACTCATCATCTGTATAAAAGACACCTGTCCACAGCCTCAAACAGTCAGACTCCAAACTCCGCCATGGCCAAGACCAAAGAGCTTTCGAAGGACACCAGGAAAAGTATTGTAGACCTGCACCAGACTGGGAAGAGGGAATCTACAATAGGCAAGCAGCTTGGTGTGAAAAAATCAACTGTGGGAGCAATCATCAGAAAATGGAAGACATACAAGACCACTGATAATCTCCCTCGATCTGGGGCTCCACGCAAGATCTCATCCCGTGGGGTCAAAATGATCATGAGAACGGTGAGCAAAGATCCCAGAACCACACGGGGGGACCTGGTGAATGACCTGCAGAGAGCTGGGACCAAAGTAACAAAGGTCACCATCAGTAACACACTACAACGGCAGGGAATCAAATCCCGCAGTGCCAGACGTGTTCCGCTGCTGAAGCCAGTGCATGTCCAGGCCCGTCTGAAGTTTGCCAGAGAGCACATGGATGATACAGCAGAGGATTGGGAGAATGTCATGTGGTCAGATGAAACCAAAGTAGAACTTTTTGGTATAAACTCAACTCGTCGTGTTTGGAGGAAGACGAATACTGAGTTGCATCCCAAGAACACCATACCTACTGTGAAGCATGGGGGTGGGAACATCATGCTATGGGGCTGTTTTTCTGCCAAGGGGACAGGACAACTGATCCGTGTTAAGGACAGAATGAATGGGGCCATGTATCGTGAGATTTTGAGCCAAAACCTCCTTCCATCAGTGAGAACTTTGAAGATGAAACGAGGCTGGGTCTTCCAACATGACAATGATCCAAAACACACCGCCCGGGCAACAAAGGAGTGGCTCCGTAAGAAGCATTTGAAAGTCCTGGAGTGGCCTAGCCAGTCTCCAGACCTCAACCCCATAGAAAATCTGTGGCGGGAGTTGAAAGTCCGTGTTGCTCGGCGACAGCCCCAAAACATCACTGCTCTCGAGAAGATCTGCATGGAGGAATGGGCCAAAATACCAGCTACTGTGTGTGCAAACCTGGTAAAGACCTATAGTAAACGTTTGACCTCTGTTATTGCCAACAAAGGTTATGTTACAAAGTATTGAGTTGTATTTTTGTTATTGACCAAATACTTATTTTCCACCCTGATTTACGAATAAATTCTTTACAAATCCTACCATGTGGATTCATGGATTTTTTTTCACATTCTGTCTCTCACAGTTGAAGTGTACCTCTGGTGCAAATTACTGACCTCTGTCATCATTTTAGGTGGGGGAACTTGCACAATCGGTGGCTGACTAAATACTTTTTTGCCCCACTGTACAAATGATTTACAGCCACACGCATGTTAACAACTCCATATATTTGCATTATACATGCGTTAAGTCAATTAGCAAGGTTACAATACAACATGGAAATTTACTGTGTTTGGGCCAAGATTTCACTGCTTAGTTAAAATCGCTACAGCACCTCTTAACTGATCACTTCTACTAAACTATCTGGGTATAACAAATACCAACTGTGACCACGAGAGGGAGCAAAGCCATAAAAAACCACCAAAGATTATGAAATATTCAAACTACACCAACACAATGACAGTTAGTTCACTGTACTCATGTGGCCTTCACAGTCACCAGATCTAAAGTCAAAAGAGCCTTTGCGATGTGGCGCTATGAGAGATTCACGCCCAACCAATGTGCAGTGACCGTGCGATGCTTTGCTAATCTGTACCATGAAGTTCTGAATGGAAATGGTGTTCGAAAACAGCAAAAATTAAGTGACTTTCCAAGCTAACTAACTTAGCTAACTTAGCATTTCACTACATCAACACATGGCTCAGGGAGTAGAGCAGGCCTCCTACTAATCCAATGGTTTGATCTTTAGGAAGATCTCCAAACTGCCCTGGATGCACTCATCAGTGTGTGTGTGTGTGTGTGTGTGTGTGTGTGTGTGTGATAGTTAGAGTGCTTAAAAGCAAAGGATAGATTCCAAAATAAAGAAAAATACCAACGCTTTAAACTTTAGTATTTCTTTTGTTAATGATAGAATGTTTTCTGATGTCTTACAGATTTTATCCTTTAGTCACACCAAATGCTCAGTTTTTTGGGGGTTGCTTATTAGATTAGATTATTAGATTTAGACTTTGAATATTAAAACTTCACAGTTTTCAGGAATATTCAGATATTTGCTACCAGGTGGACTTAAGAACCTTTGGAATCAGAATAATTTATTAATCCCAGAGGAAATTATGCAATCACTGTGGCTCCAAGTTACAAAATACAACAAATTAACTACAATAGATAAAAATAGCTATGATTATAAATATCTCACTATATTACAAAAAAATAATTATATATGGTTGACAGTATGAAGCCAATGAAGAACAATATTTTTTTTTGCCGTGCCTTATTTGCTCTCTCGATTACTGACTGTTCGTTACATTCTTTGAGTTTGTTGTGAACACTGCTCCTTTTTAAAAGCTAAGGCAGATCCCCTGCCAAACTATTCTCCTCCTTCACTGCCTATTTTTTTCCTTCATTGGCGAAGACAAATTTCCCACTCTAGACTGCTCAGTGATAAATTGTAACCTGAGCTTAAATTCCTGCTCTTTCTTCCATAGGAGAAGAGAACGAGTGGGGAAAAAAGACCAAACCGTTGGGAATAATTAAAAGGATGATTTTAAGTAAAGTATTTCTCATTTTCCCCAGTACATCATGAGCAAAATCAAAGCCATGGCACAACACAGAAGAGCCACCTCCACAGGACAAGACTCAGCAGTCCATCTGCATCTAAAGGTCAAAGGTCACTCTTTCGAGGATGCCAACGTTCACATTTTGGACAGAGAGGACAGATGGTTTGAAAGAGGAGTGAAAGAAGCCATCTATGTCCACTGTGAGCGACCATCTTTGAACAGAGGCGGGGCTTACGACACCAACTCTCTGCCATCTATAATCCAGTTTTGAGATCCTTCTCAGACGCCTTAATGCCCACTCACATCCTGGGCCATCTGACCTCAGGAAATCACATGATAAGGTGGGGCCAGGTTTCACAATGAGCTCACCCGAAACTCTGGCTGATTGGGACCCACATCTATTTTCACACCTTGGCTCAGGCGATTAGAGGATCATCAGGGGTCCTTTTGTCCCTCTGTGGGGGGTCACTCCCACTGGGTTTAAAATTGGCACTCTCCACCATTTGACCTTAGAACTGAAGAAGCTTCTCGGATGAGAGGTGAAACGTCTTCAAGCAACATGTTTTTAAATGATTAAAAGCACCTGTTAACCACAGCGTAGTCCAATATATTATTAATGCTGCAGAAATCGTATCCGAATTTGATTTATAGGTGTTGAAAATAACTCAAACTACAGGTCAGCTTTTCTGTATGACCTGCATGTTAACAAAGAGCAACCAGCTTGCTGTTACAGCTGCTAGGGTTGTCACTGACATGATTAATGATATTAACCAAACAAACAAACACGCACATGTGCGCACACACACACACACACACACACACACACACACACACACACACACATACACACTATATCTTCCAGGAAAGGTGTACAAGCGACAGGAGCTGCAGTGTAACTCTCCAGTGTTCACACACACTATGAAAAAAGGAGAGCACTCTCAGAGCACCAATGAGAGAAGATCATTAAAAAGTAAACAAGTGAACAAATGGGCCAATTATACAAATGACTACTGAAATTAAACTACTGATGTTTTTTTAAAAAAATGAAATTTTATCCTTTCTGCTCTTTTTATTAACTGATCATTTTTGATAAAACACAGATTCATACTTTTTAAATTTCACTTTATACAGAAATTAGGACCAAAATGTGTCTGATATCTTTGTTACTGCTTGTGTCACCAATGGAGTCACCAACCGCAGTCTGAATTTGTTGTTGACAGACCCGAACCTATCACTAGATTTTGATGGACTGTTTTTATGTTTGCCTACTTGAACCTTTCCCTTTGTGTTACAGTAGACAGTGTACGTACACAGGAAACACACAGGCTGATCATGTACATTAACTTAAAATGATGAGGGTCAGCCAGTTACTCCTGTACAGGATGTCTGAGTGGCTCTTCTTCTAAAGGCTCCACGTTTCTAGGACTAAGGTGTGTCCCCTATCAGGTAATCCAGAAACTGGATTGAGCTGTGGATGAGGAGACACGCCCAGCTCCAAGTGTCGATCCCACTATCCTCGCTAACGAAACACTTCCCTGAGTAACCTTATCAGTGAAGATGGACAAACTCAAATTAGAAGTATTAAAAACAAAAACGTATTAAACGGTTGAAGACTCAAGTTACAACCTAGTGCTTTGGACCTCACTCTGTCTAGTAGTCTAGACAAAGAAAGGGTGCCACTCCCTAGTGGACAAACTTTTGATAATGTCAAACTAAAAGTTGGTGAGAAGCCACGGCTTAAACTTAGCTCTCCCTGTTTGGCAGCTGGCCTGGTTCCTGGCTCATCGTACATCTTCACTCCAATCGGGGATCTTCTCCTTTGAAGAGAAAAAGAGAAAAAAACTCCTCCCTGCTTACACACACACCAGAATCTACGCCCTCTCCCTGTGCCCAGTAATTTTCCACTACAGGAAAACTACTTTGAACAGTCTATATTATCCTACAAAACATAAATGAGGTTAATTCCCACCATCAGCCACACCCGTCTATAGCAACTCTCTCTAAGATCTGTGCATTTGGTAAAATTGACTGCGTTATACTTCCGACGGCAGGAAAAGAATAGGCCCCAAGGAGCTGTTAATTTTAAAGCCTAAAAGCAACATGTAAGAAGCATGCAAGTGATGCAATATTCATTTTTATCTTTAGTCTTCCACAAAGAGTTAAAAAGGGAACGTGTCTAATAAACTTTTTTTAGATTTTTGAATGCAGGATAGTTTATTTAAGCAATTTAGCAGCGACAAACCAACAGCTTAATGAAATAACAGGAATCACTTCAGTCTAACTGATCTACTGTATGCTGATGCTGATTCCTGTTATTGGTCTTGGGTTGAGTGAGAGAAAGGAGAAGCTACAAGGAGAAGAAAAAGGGAAAATCAAAACGTTTTATTTAAAAATGCAAACCTTATTTTCCTTAAAATGAGGAAAAGAAAAAGGACACTGATACTGTTGCCTATTTAAAAATATATTGCAGTGGATTATAATGCATGTGGAACTTCATAGTATACCAGAATTCTCTCTAACCGGACCTCCTTAAATTTCAAGTGAGTGTTATTAATAACCACTTTCACATATTTGTCCAGATGGGCCAGATGCCTCAGCTTGTTATTTGTGACCTAAAAATGTGATTTTTGTGCCAAGAATCGTTTTTGTAGGTCTGCGTATACTGTCCTCAGCAGCACTTGTAACTGCATTCTCTAAACCTGTCATGTTTCGGCCGTGTGGCAGGCAGGATGAGGACCCAAATTGCAGACTCACACACACGGGGGATAAACTCAAAATGCAGCTTTATTGCTGATAAGTGATAAACAATAATGATGATACAAAAAGCAATACAAAACTACACTAAACTGGGAAAAGCTAAAGAAACATATACTGGAAGACACGGGGAGAACCACACACGGCATGAGGGAGAACGCGACGCCGAACAGAGGAAGACGCAGACAGAAATACACAGAGGGTTAACGAGGAAAGTGGGAACACACGGGGAACACAGGTGACACAGATAACCATAACGAGACACTGACGGGAGACGGGCAGAGTCAAACAGGAAGTACAGAGGTTCAGACAGGAGGAGAGAGAGCACGGGGAAAAACACAGACATAACGGGCTGGGGAAACATGGAACAACCACAAAGGGAGACGAGGGCTCATAAATACAGAGAGGGCACACAGGGGGGAGAGAGAGCACGGGGAAAACTTAGACATAACGGGCAGGGGAAACATGGAATAAAACATAAGGAGAGACGAAGGCTCACAGATACACAGAGGGGCACACAGGGGGTGAGAGTCACAAAGGGAACGCACATAAGGAACACCACAACAGGGCAACTCAGAAAACATGGTCTAAATAAGGAACGAAATACAAAAATACATGGAAACTAAGAATACTGGGCCCACATGGCCCAGGACCATGACATCACCCCCCCCTAAAGGGCTGGCTCCCGACAGCCCAAACCCGAGAAACAAAAACAAAAACAGAAAACAACCCACCCAGGGCGGGAGGCGGGGGACCAGGACGGAGGGACCAGAACGGGAAACAAAACAAACAACAGAAAACACAGGAGCACATGACCATAGTCAAAATAAAGTTCAGGGGGCCGACCCAGAGCCCACAGGCACAAGAGTTCACGGGTCACACGGTCGGGGGGCCGACCAGGCGGGTAGCACAGGTGGCAGAGCTGGTCCGGAGGCCGGCCGTGCGGAAGGCAGCGGCGGCGGCGAAGGAGACGACGGAGCAGTTCAGGGGGCCGGCCGCGCGGAAGGCAGCGGCGGCGGCGAAGGAGACGACGGAGCAGTTCAGGGGGCCGGCCGCGCGGAAGGCAGCGGCGGCTCTCCAGTGTCAGGCGTGCTGGCCATGGCCCGGTGGGCACAGGACCAGACGAAGCACAGGCTGAAGGCTCTGAGGCTGCTGCAGCTGACGAAGGCTCTGAGGCTGCTGCAGCTGACGAAGGCTCTGAGGCTGCTGCAGCTGACGAAGGCTCTGAGGCTGCTGCAGCTGACGAAGGCTCTGAGGCTGCTGCAGCTGACGAAGGCTCTGAGGCTGGACCAGGCGAGGCAGCCGATGAGGATGCCGGACCAGACGAGGCAGCCGATGAGGATGCCGGACCAGACGAGGCAGCCGATGAGGATGCCGGACCAGACGAGGCAGCCGATGAGGATGCCGGACCAGACGAGGCAGCCGATGAGGATGCCGGACCAGACGAGGCAGCTGAAGAGGAGGCTGCGGCAGACGAAGGCTCTGAAGAGGAGGCTGCGGCAGACGAAGGCTCTGAAGAGGAGGCTGCGGCAGACGAAGGCTCTGAAGAGGAGGCTGCGGCAGACGAAGGCTCTGAAGAGGAGGCTGCGGCAGACGAAGGCTCTGAAGAGGAGGCTGCGGCAGACGAAGGCTCTGAAGAGGAGGCTGCGGCAGACGAAGGCTCTGAAGAGGAGGCTGCGGCAGACGAAGGCTCTGAAGAGGAGGCTGCGGCAGACGAAGGCTCTGAAGAGGAGGCTGCGGCAGACGAAGGCTCTGAAGAGGCTGCGGCAGACGAAGGCTCGGAGGCCGGGCCAGGCGAGGTTGCAGAGGCTGAGGCCGGGCCAGGCGTAGCAGAAGCACAGGCGGATGTAGCCGGGCCAGGTGATGACGAGGCGGTCGCAGATGGCGGCTGGACAGGCTCCTCGGGCCCTCCAGCTGATGCGGCGTGAGGCTGAACGGGCCCCTCGGACCCTCCAGCGGAGACAGGAGGCTGAACGGGCCCCTCGGACCCTCCAGCGGAGACAGGAGGCTGAACGGGCCCCTCGGACCCTCCAGCGGAGACAGGAGGCTGAACGGGCCCCTCGGACCCTCCAGCGGAGACAGGAGGCTGAACGGGCCCCTCGGACCCTCCAGCGGAGACAGGAGGCTGAACGGGCCCCTCGGACCCTCCAGCGGAGACAGGAGGCTGAACGGGCCCCTCGGACCCTCCAGCGGAGACAGGAGGCTGAACGGGCCCCTCGGACCCTCCAGCGGAGACAGGGAGGTGCTGGCCGGGCTCACTGGAACCCCCAGCGGACGAGGTAGATGGCGGCGTGGGAGCCGCGGAGTCCTGGATGAGCTCATCCGAGCTTCCAGCAGGAGCTGAAGTAGAGCCAGAGAGACCTGAGACCCCTGGCTGAATGTTGAGCTGACCAGCGGACCGTACTGCTATCGGGGACTGGGCTACAGGAGCTACTGGGGCCTGAACTGAAACAGGCGGCACTGGAGCTACTGGGGCCTGAACTGAAACAGGCGGCACTGGAGCTACTGGGGCCTGAACTGAAACAGGCGGCACTGGAGCTACTGGGGCCTGAACTGAAACAGGCGGCACTGGAGCTACTGGGGCCTGAACTGAAACAGGTGGCTCTGGAAACTGAGCTGAAAGTGGTTGCGGGGTAGGTGACACTGGGAGCTGAGCTACTGGAGACCCAGGTGACACTGGTGTACTGGGGTGAAGGCAGCGAGGACGCAGTCTCTCTCTTAAGGGAGGATCGAATGATTTAGCGATAAACCTAGACGGGAAAAGATGCCGATGCTGAAAATACCAGGCAGCGGGGGCTTCCAGGAGGGTAGCTGACTGAACTGAGCGTGGCTGCGAGGGAGCTAACTGAACTGAGCGTGGCTGCGAGGGAGCTAACTGAACTGAGCGTGGCTGCGAGGGAGCTAACTGAACTGAGCGTGGCTGCGAGGGAGCTAACTGAACTGAGCGTGGCTGCGAGGGAACTAACTGAACTGAGGGTGGCTGCGAGGGAGCTAACTGAACTGAGGGTGGCTGCGAGGGTGCTAACTGAGTTGTGAGGGGCTGCGAGGGAGCTAACTGAACTGACCTGGGAGGAGAAACACGAGCAGGAAAAGGAGCAGGCTCAGAAAAAACTGTCCGAGAAATGGCAGGCTCAGGGTCGACAAAAATAGCTCTATCAAAGATGAACCCGCCGTCCACTTCATGTTTTGTAGTCTTAGCATTGTCCGGTTTATGGCGGCGGGCGCGCCGCCTCCTTCGAGCAGAGGAAGCTGGCGCGATGGACGCTGATGGCGCCAACACAGAGGGTGACGTAGTGGTGAGTTCCCCGTCGTCCGCCTCCATCCTTGCCAGAAATGAGGCAGGCGAAAAATAGCCTAAGCGGATCGGAGACGGCGAGCGGCTGGTAGGCTGTGCAGCAGGTGAGAGGTCCTCCTCCGGGATGAGCCAGGGTTTCCGCCGGAGCTCGTCCTCCCGATAAGCCCGTAACACCTGCTGCCGCTCTTCCTCGCCAAAGTCTATGGCTTCCGTTGTCTCCGTGCGCCACGCCGTGCGGCCAGACCGCGGTGAAGACGCGGAAGCCGGCGGGGTGCGGGCGGAAGGTGTGTCTGTGGCGAGCCTCACCGTTCCAACTCTGACCGCTACTGGCTCATGAGACAGCGGGGAAACGGCGCAACGGCACGGCTCTGGTGAAGGTGCACGCCCACCGGGCCGCTGCTCCTGCGGACGGAGTTGGAGGGTGGAGACGAGAAAGTCGCTGACGAGGGGGTGCAGCGTCTCCCATAACCAGGGGAACACAGATACGCACACCCCTACTTGGCGGGCGAACTCCTCTCGTTCCTCCTCACTGGAACAGTGCAGCCACTTGTCGCAGAGAGACTCCACTGTCCGGACGATCCCCCTCCTCCGTGTCGCTGGGTCCGACATGTTCGCGTCGTCCTGGAGGTCCGCGGAGGGGTTGTGAACTGCTGGGTCCATGTTGTGGTCGCGTTCTTCTGTCATGTTTCGGCCGTGTGGCAGGCAGGATGAGGACCCAAATTGCAGACTCACACACACGGGGGATAAACTCAAAATGCAGCTTTATTGCTGATAAGTGATAAACAATAATGATGATACAAAAAGCAATACAAAACTACACTAAACTGGGAAAAGCTAAAGAAACATATACTGGAAGACACGGGGAGAACCACACACGGCATGAGGGAGAACGCGACGCCGAACAGAGGAAGACGCAGACAGAAATACACAGAGGGTTAACGAGGAAAGTGGGAACACACGGGGAACACAGGTGACACAGATAACCATAACGAGACACTGACGGGAGACGGGCAGAGTCAAACAGGAAGTACAGAGGTTCAGACAGGAGGAGAGAGAGCACGGGGAAAAACACAGACATAACGGGCTGGGGAAACATGGAACAACCACAAAGGGAGACGAGGGCTCATAAATACAGAGAGGGCACACAGGGGGGAGAGAGAGCACGGGGAAAACTTAGACATAACGGGCAGGGGAAACATGGAATAAAACATAAGGAGAGACGAAGGCTCACAGATACACAGAGGGGCACACAGGGGGTGAGAGTCACAAAGGGAACGCACATAAGGAACACCACAACAGGGCAACTCAGAAAACATGGTCTAAATAAGGAACGAAATACAAAAATACATGGAAACTAAGAATACTGGGCCCACATGGCCCAGGACCATGACAAAACCATGAAAAGTTTCTCTTGATTCCAAAGACATGTTTGTAGAACTGTGGTCGTAAATTAGTCATTGATGTGAGAAAGATAAAGTGCAAAGATTAAAGCATTTTATTAAATTATGACTAAATGTAATTTATAGGTTCCAGTTCAGTTCAACACACCTTTATACACTGTGCACATGGCTGAAAGTTCTCATTCATACCATCTTTAGCTGCAAGCACTGAATGATCAGGTGAATGTTCAAATGGGTGCAATTAGTGAACAATGGTTTGCAATGATCACTGAACAACACTGAAAACACCATCAATGCACACCGCAGTAACCCAGACATCACAAAAACATAGTTAAGGAAAAATTATTTGAAAATGATTAGAAATGATGAAATTATCAGGTAAACCAACAACAACACAAATGCCACATTTGTTGTATATATGATGTAAATACAAACTAAAAGAACAGTTGACATGTAGTGACACAAACATTCAGTTTCTTCAGACTACTTCAGGCACTTCCCTAACCACGGCTCTCTGCTTCATTAATCTGCTCGTATGAACTGATCTGGCATCCCTGTGAACGCCTCCCCAGCTACAGGAGTGAAAATGAGTATGTTGTGTATTTTATGATGTAATAACGCTCTAAAAAGAGAGAATCATCTGTTCTCTCGCATTAACTGATCATTTTGAACTGCGCACTGTCACTTAACACTGATCATTATCAGCTACTCTGTACTGTTGTACTATGTCACATAAATGTAACTCGATGTTTACTGTGCTGTTTTTGTTGTTAAATTTGTTTTGTGTTATTATTTTTTTTAACATTTCTAATTCCTTTACTTTATTGCGTGTTTGTTTGGGCGTGTTGTATACAGTTCTGCCTGCTTAAAGCTATTTATTATCTGACTGCATTGTTTAACTTAATTAACTGCTGTAACAAAAGCATTTCCTAGATTATTTTAGCTAATTTAAAGGCAAAGACAACAATTATTTTCAGCCTACAGTGATAATTCTGCACATTGACACTAAAACACCAACAAGTGTGCTGAAATGTCTCGGGATTTGTCCACATGTTGAGTTGAGCCTTATTTGAATGGAGCTTGGTCTGTAGCTGTAGAGGAAAACAGGACAAAGGACGTGCTGTGGCAAAGAGACACAGAGTAATAATAAACAACAAATATATAACTAATAACTTTTTTGGGGTGGGGTGGGGGAGGGGTTGTGTGTTTGTTTGTATTTTTTTGTTTTGTAAAACTGTATAGTCTGTGGTATTTTAGCAATCAAAATCAGTTGGATGGTAGTAACAACACATGCTTTATTAATATATCTCACGCTGGACTCGGGAGATCAGCACTGCACTGACTTGTTGCTCCATCTTGTGGTTCAGAGAAATAAGCCTACTGCGCAGTGCATAACATCACACATAAAGTCATAGTTGTTTTTTCCTCTATGTCGAGAGGTTTTTTTCATGAGGGTTTTTTTTTCTTGTTTAGAAAACTACCCCCAAACATCACATCACAGGTGATTGTACACTAGGATAACTTGTGCCTAATGCCATGTATGTGAAGTGACATCTGTAGCTTTGCCGATACCGATCCCGATACTTGTAACCTATAAAGGCAGCTTGTAGGGGAGAGCGCTGCGCCGTGACTTATGAGATGAATCATTATCAATTTGCAAATTCTGAACTCATTTTAATGACCACTGTGATTTTTCCAAAATAATTGGTTAAAGCATCAAACTATACCTTTTAGATTTTCATGTATATTTGAAAACTTGTTTTGGAGAGCTGGGATGTAAATTGCTTGTCTCTAAAGCATTTTGGCCTAGATCTTGTTGTTTAAATGTACTGTAGGCTATAAATAAAGGAGACTTTAGTTCTCAGTCATCCAGGTCATGGTATCGTCTAACGAGCTTAGAAATAACTTAGCTTTTTTTTAAAAATTATATCTTTATTTGGAATGGACAGGAAAAATCCATCAACATAGCAATATATGAATGACATGAAAACAGAGTCCTTCCAGGTTTTTGGAGTTAAGTCCAGGATAGCAACTATCATGGAGGAAAAAAAAGTAAATAAAATAAATGAATTAACAATGGTCAGAAATTAGATTAGATTAGATAGATAGTAGGTTACAAAAGTACAAGTACCAATGAGATCAAGTAAAGTCAGCTCTTGTGGGGGCAATGAATAGGATCCATTTGTTCCAAATTTGGTAGAATTTGGCCTTTTGATTTCTTAACAGATATGTCAGTTTTTCCATCCTAAATATCTCTACAATGATCCCAAACCAGTCATCCAGGGTAGGCTGAACTGGGCTTAACCATCTTCTTGTAATTGTTTTCTTACTTGGCACCAAGAGTATTTGCACCAACTTAATTAATTACAATATACATAATTATCACGTTCGTACAATATAAATATTCTATTGTTCAAACGTGAAAGGTATATTGTACTAACATTATAGTATATTGTACAAACATTAAAAGTATATTGTTAGAACAATATACTTTTCACGTTATAACGTGATATAGCTCTATTTTTCTCTTGCCTGGGTGGCAGCTCTACGCTTACGTACTCGGATGAGCTTGCCTCATCCTACAAGTTGTGCCTCCATCTCTTGTGTCCAGATCACACGCTGCACTGCCGTGCTGCTCCACCTTTTCTCTTTCATTTCTGTGTTTGTGCGTGCGCAGTGTGAGAGGCTGCGTTGAGGGGCGACAGGATATCAAACAGGTTTGATTATCTTGCGACCAAACGATTGATGATTGGGAGCTGGTCGTGAGGTGTTAACTGCTTTTCGTTACCCCACTCTTACTTGAGTAACTTTTTTGACGACTACTTTTCACTTTTACTTGAGTAATAATATTTTAAAGTAATGCTACTCTTACTTGAGTACAATTTTTGGAAACTCGACCCACCTCTCCTCTCCTGATATGGTGACTTGAAGTATCTAATAATATTCTTGTAGCCATGTTCTCTTCAGTTCATGGAGCTGGATATGGACCACTGGCAAGACCAAATATTTTCCCACTCCCCCACAGAAATTTAATGTATAAAGTGTTATCCTGCTGGCACTAGAAAGAGCTTGGTATAGTTTGGAAATGGATTTAGCAGGGGTCATGGTTGTAGGATTTTTCAGGATGTTAAATGTGTAAAGTCGGACAATTTCCACTCATGATCAATATATGACCTCAGCTCTAGGTATCTCTGAAAGTCCTATTGTGTCAGGTTGTGTTTGTCTTGCAAGGTCTCAAATCTGAGCACAATGTTTCTATGAGTAAGAGAGAGGAATGTTGTAAGGTCATATGATACCATGATTTAAAGTTAGAGTCATGTCTGTTTGGAATAAAATCTGAGTCAAAAGCAAACCACCTGAAAAATTGCTGTGTATCCCACAAATGTTGATTACCTTCTGCCAAACTTCAAGAGTGTGGGTTAACCAAGGGTTCCCCAACTTTTCCAGCTGACACATAGACCCTTATCCGCCATTACAGCTTGGAGGAATAACTTAAACTTATTAACGTTTCCTGTTTCCTCTGTCTGCGATGACAGAGGAAACAAGCTTCTTCACTTCTAAAATCAAATGGTGGAGAGCCCCAGATATTTGGGCTAGATACTCAACTTGGAGGAAAACAACAAAGGTATTGATGAAGTATCAATCCAATACCAGTACCAGTGTTGGAATTGATATTATTGATATGTAGATGGATCTGCACATCTTGAGACACAATTTCTCTAAACTTGGCACCACATCATGTTTTTCTTTTAGTAATTGTTGCATTAGTCAAAGACAAGGCCATGCAAAAGTTGTATTGTAGTTTCTTTTTGATATTCAACCAGTGCTTTACAAAATGTATTGTGCTCTCAACAAAAATAGTTTCCCCACTTGAGAAAAGAAAGAAAGAAAATTTGCCAAAAGTGTTGTAAAACTTTGCTCTCCATGGAGATGGGCTAAAGAAAGGGATCCCTCTTGCTTCACCTTCATGCTGTGTTTCATTTTTACTTTTTAATAGAAGTGTCAAGAAGCTCTCAGGGGTCCTCCACTTGTGGGGAATGAGAATTAATTGGAGGATTAGAGCTACATGCACCCTGCGCCCTGGCTTGACTTATAACATGGCTTTAGGGTTTGCAGTTCTTCTGACTGCTGACTGTGTGTTTGAGTGTGAGGCAGAGTATGAAAGAAGGAAAGAGAGTATTAACAGTCCTTTGATGTGGTATCACTTGTACTGTAATTACAGTACATGATTCTTCTTGCTGCAATATTTCTGTGTTTGATTGATGTGTCTCGTTTATACGTCTGGATTCTGGAGTTTGACCCACTTGCTTTGTGCAGGTATATAGCATAACACATGAAGCGCATGCATTTCAGTACTGATACACCGATGTCCTTACAGCTTTGCAACAATGAAGAAGCATCAGGTTTTTAATCTTGTTGTAAAGTATACACGCTAATAAAAAACCCTGTTGAACCTTTTTGGGGTGTTTGTGAAAAGGTGTGTGAAAGTCATCAGCTCATGAATGACCATATTCCTATTTTCTCAGAAATAGGTGCACAGAAAAGAAGAGCCACCTTCTATCCCTACAGGGATATTTTACATGAATGTATCCATTAGGGCTAATTATTGAACTATATGTGCCTTTTCAGGGGCCAGCAAGGTAAAGTAAAGCCTCTTTTCCACTAGTAACTATTCGGCTCGACTCCAATCTGCTCTGTTTCAGTCATTTTCGATTACAATTGTGTTTGTCATTAAAGCGATGTGGTTGAATTACCTGTGACGTGATTTGTATGCGACACAAACACATCATGTAGAGGGAGTACCACACTTGCTGCTATTTGGCTTTTGTCAGACACATGGACCACAGCTTTGAGTTTTCTGCAGCAGTCAGCTCAATGCATGCAGTCTTGTTGACATCACATTTTCAGATTGACTCGGCTCGCTTGGAACCCTGGCCGAGCAGGTACTCGCTAAAAACCGAGTCGAACTGACTAAGCGCTAGTGGAAAAGGCCTTTAAGTACGTCCTTACTGTGCTCATAGGAATTAAGAAGGTAAGTATGATAGTTTTGTATTTTCTCATTTTTGCATTTATTGTCATTTATTTCATTTTGACTTCCTAATTGTATTTTTTTTGTTTCCATTAAGTTTTTATTGTTTGAAAATGTCTGGCTTGAATTTTATTTATATTAGTTTCAGTGTTTTAGTTTTTTCTAATTCAGTGTTCTATGCAAGGCATATGTCAGACGTAAGACGTAGATGTAGACTTCCAGGGTCTCAATGAACACGTCCATCAAAGCCTCATCAGGCAAAGTTGTAACCGATACTAAAGCTAAGGATCTTTTGAGTGTATTTTCAGTCTGTTTTCATTTTCCAAGTTCAAATAATCAAGTTTTTATTTTAATTAAGAGATGCTTTCTTCTTGTCTTATCTAGATGTAGTTTAGTTTAAGTGAACTAAAATAATCTTGGT
The DNA here is from genome assembly GCF_965226115.1 of Aulonocara stuartgranti. Taxonomy (NCBI): domain Eukaryota; kingdom Metazoa; phylum Chordata; class Actinopteri; order Cichliformes; family Cichlidae; genus Aulonocara; species Aulonocara stuartgranti. Next base: position 3,935,697 of record NC_138960.1, read on the forward strand.
AACCACCAGGTGCTGCAGCAAGTGTGAACACCTCTATAAAAGCAGACATCCGAGCAATTTGCTGTGTCCATGTGTGCATTAACACAGTACCACAGGATCGCTTCGTCCATCGACATGCCAGCAAATTTAACCCAAGGTACTAATAAAAATATACATTTCTCTTGTACCTAATTTTATACCTGTTTAAAGGTCAATTTCTTTAACATTACATTAGGGTACAAAATTGCATCAGTGATTAAAGACAGATCTCTGTAAGGTGTCAAGGATTCAGCAGTTTAGTTGGTACCGCCCAACTGACAAGACATTGAACTCCTCAAGGTGCAATAATTACACTCACTCCATTAATGAATCCATTATCCTCAAAGCTTTGAAGAACTACACTTACTTTCTGAGTGTAGTTCTTCAGAGCTTTGAGGATAATGGACTCATTACCCGGCTGCAGTGTGAATTCACAAATACGTAACCAAAGGGTGGCGAATGCTTTTGAAGAATGAAGTGCTACTTCTCCCTGGTCAAGGTGGAGACAATTTGCTGCAGGTATCCAATTCTAGATTTCATTATTTCCACCACTGTGTTTCACTGTGGATTTTACCCACTGCAGCTTTATTTTGTCTCCTGTTAGTCCTATATATACACTTCTTCCATCATCATCAGTAGCTAGGACTTTTGCTCTCAATATTCACTCAGAAATTATGGTATGTTTAGCCTCCCTCAAATGTTTGGCCTTTTTCCTTTGCCAAAAGTTCTTTAGATAAAATGTAACCACTATTTGACACACAACATTTCTGTGCTCTTGACTGCTTGGTTGGTTACTGTTGGTCTGCCCAATCCTGCTTTGGATGCAACTTCTTCACTTCATGGAATGAAATATTTTTGCTTTCCCAGACTATGAAAATTATTTTATGGGGACAGACACTAGTTTAAGTACCCGCGGTCAACCATCCAAAGCAAAGGACAATGTACAGGAAAGGTGCAGAAGACAGTGCAGGCATGGTGGAGTGGGTGGAGACCAGTATCGCTGGACAGAAGATGTTAATTATGGAGCTTTGTGTTGGTAGCAAAGGAGGACATACAGAGGGTTGGTGTGAGAGTGGAGGATGGGGATAAGGTGAGATGAAGGCAGACAGCGACCTCTAAAGGATGTAACTGAGAGAAGTAGAATTTAGGGGTACATATACGGGTATGTTACTTAAAAATGGAAAAAAACAACAACTGTGAAATAATAAAGTGCATAAAGTTAGTGAAAATAAAAAAGTTGATGTGATATCTGAAATCAGCACCATTTATTATAGTGTAATCCTTCATTCAAAAAGCATGCTCCTTTGTGGGTGCATTTGTATTTTATCATATTCATATTCTGTGTGGCGGCACAGAAATGCAGTTTTACTTATGGAGACATTGTGTCATGAATGAGGATTTTGGCTTTGTTACCAAACAACACATGCAGCACATTCTCTATCCGGTCGTTAAGTGATGACATTCCGGGCCTAAAGTAGTCTGCGTTTAATATGGCTTTTGTGTTGTTAACATGTTTAATGTTTTGTATTTTCTTCTATTTAATCTCAAAAAGCTCCTAAAACAGTCAGTGATCACTGTTGACCTCCCTCGGCTTTTATTACCACTAATCATTTATTTAAGCTCGGTTTTTAAAACCTTAGGATGTAACTACAGCCCAGCCCATGCAGCAGTATATGAATGACAAACCTCGTATTGTGGATGGATGATCTCAGTTGTTCTCCTGGCTGAAGTTTGGTCCTTTTACAGCATCCTGCCATGCGATTACATTTGTTCCTGACCACCGAGAACACTCACGGTAACTTTTATCGAGTGGAAAAAAGTTAGCTTGTTTATGTTATGCTAACATAGCTGTGTCGCTAGCGGTCACCTAGCACATCATTATATACCAGCTAGCCCAACTTCAGTAACCCCACAAACGTCACTGCTGTTTAGTTTTCTGTCTTCATTTATGCTGGAAGTGATAAGAAAGCTGTACGTTTTAATTTGTTTCCAAAACCCCGCAGTCAGGACATGCTATGTTGTACTTAGATAGAAGCTAGCGAGCTAACTCCCTGCTAACTTCTAACTCCGTTAAATGTCATAAATTCCGTTTTCATGGATGCCTGGATGTTAAACTCAATTGTTACACCTGGTAGAGCAGAACGCTGATCATTTTATTAAAGATGAAAGACTTTAGACAGTTTTTCAACTCTCAGTAATGCCATAGTGATCGTTTGATATATGGACCTGCAGCGGAGTTTAGGCCCAGACATGCCTAGTGACGTCAGACTTAACGATCGGATGCAGGAGGCATCAACGTACTTCTTATATAAACCTTGACCTTTCCTTTAGTGCCGATCACAGGCCAAATGTGACATTGTGAACAGATCAAGTGTATGTTTTTCTCTGCTAGAATGAACGTTGCCATGCAGTCCATTGAGCCTAGCCTTATTTCTGCAGACTCACAGGATCTTGGCCATTATAAAGTCTATCCCTGTGTGGAACAATGTATTGTTGCTAACACAACAGGCAGTTAAAATGATTCTTTCCAGCTTCCAGGGCACCTTATTCTAGAAAGGGTTAATTTTGTTTTGGACTTTGCATCTCTGTAAACTTTGTCATGTTGGATGATAAAACTTTGTGAGACACGCATTGTTCCAGCGGTTGATTTGATGGCCTCCTGCAACATTCAGAGAAATTCAGAAATATAAGCTCAAATTTTCAAAGTGTGACTGATGCTACACAACGCTTAAAGAGAGCAAACAATCAGAATTTGAAATGAAGTGAATACACCAGCTGGTGCAACATGCTGCACATGCCATTTTTGAATAAAGAACAAACGCAGGCACAAAGAAGAGCGGAGGAAGAAGAAGAGGGAAAAAAGTTTGACTCAGGAAAAATAAGGAAACTTTGTGGAACTGCACTTTCAAAACAGCTTTGCACAAACGGATGATGTGCATCTGGTTGTAAATAAAGCACTCTGAAAATGTTCCCCACGGCAGAAGTGAAGTGAGGAAACTCTTAAGAGTAATGCAACTATTATCAATTAAGACAAAAACAACATAATGTTGTCTGAGATACTTGGCAGGTACATTTATCCAGGCAGTATCTGATGTTTCTTTATGTGATCCCACACTGAGTCTACCCTGGAGGGGTCAGGCCATCTATAGCAGGACTCCTAAAAGATGAAGAATGTGTTTTGGCTGCTGTTGGGGGTCACAGACCTGCTGCAGAAAGAGTTTGGGAGAGATCAGATGGCTCCCTGATTGTTGTGATGAGAAAAAACAACAACATCTCTATGGTGTCTAAATTTTAAGTGTAGGTATATATATATCTATATATTTTATGTTTTTATTTCCATCATATCTATTTAATCTATCTAATAAAGCTTGCTTGTTTGATATCTGTAGTATACCTTGATTTTCTTAACTTCCCAGCTGACAAGAAGCTTTGAACCAGGAATCTCCAAGTGTTAATCACTGGACTTTTAAATATTTATTAATTTCTCAAATTATTATTTGCTTTGTTTTTACAAAATATCATGTGTCAATTAATCGTCAGACATAGGGTTCGAGTTGTATCTTCAATTTCATCTTGAAGGTCACGTTGTGTGTTTTCCCAAACACCATGTAACGACTACACGGATAGATTATGAGAGAACAGGCCTGAGGGTAAGGAAATGTAAAAGGCCACACACCCCATGCAATCAAACTGAAAAAGATCGATGCTGCTCGATCCATACTGGAAACCTGCACCTACTCCCGGTCAACAAAAGAATCCTTTTCTTGTCAATCTGGCTTTAAAATGATGTAATTTCATTGTATTTAAATTATTAAATGGATATCAATAAACCGTGCTTAGTGTGACTTTTAAAACCAAATTATTATAAATATACATTAAAATACTATGTTTTCATAATTTAATTAATATTTTTAAAATATAATATGAAACATATACATATAATATACACATATTTAAGCCCATGTAACTATTTTATAGTTACTTTCTTTAAAACATGAACTTCCTTCCCATCCATCGATCCATCCATCAGACAGGCATATGTGAGGTGGAGGGCACATAGTGGCAATGGAGGTGAGACAGGTGTGGGGGTTTGGTGGGGTGCTCTGGATCTGGCTGCCACGATTATTGATGAAAACAATGTGCTGGGAGTTTGCTGTTCAGAAAGAGTAATATTTAAACTAAGTAGCTGCCGCCATTGTTGGAAACTGGAATTGGCTGGGCCGCACTATGAATTCTGGGATATGGTGGGCCACGAAGGATACACCCGACCCATCCTTCAAATGTGTTAGTGGTTTAACATCTTTTTGATGGTCTTTCAAACATCAACTAGCAGTTACTTTATAGGTTATGGTCATGTTGGGGTCAGGACCAAGGATCTGTGTTAGTGAGTTTAGAAGGTGATTTAGACTAAACCCATGTGAAGCACATGTTTCTGAAGCATTATATAACCATTATATAATGTTAGTCTTTCAGTCATTACTCAATACTGGATTACTAAGAGTATACTAAATTAATTAAGCAATGTTTATGACTAGAAGTGGATGTCATGGGTAAGTAATGACCCTGTCACCTTCAGTCTACCTCGGGTTATGTAATTACAGCAGCTTTAAAATGTGTTTGTCTGTGTTTGCTTGCTTGTTCCTCTGTCTGCAGCATATCATCCTTGCAGAAAGAAAGACTTGTCATCATTTTAAATGCCTTTCTATTGACTTACTCTTCCACTTCTCCGACATTACTCCCAGCACATCAACTCCAGGCATTCTGTCGTTTCTGTTGTCTGAAGATGAAATGGAAAACACTTTGTGTTCACTGAGTTCATGTGAGGCCGTGGCAGTCTGTGAAGTGAATATACCTGCTTCTCTCACGTCTCTATTTTATGTTCGCTACCTTGAAATTCTTTCCTCTCGTCTTCTAATCAGTGATTTTATAGAAAATGTTGACTGATTGTTTAAGACCTGACAACACTGTAAACAGAACACCTCCTTTTAGACAGCACTATAAAAATCAGAGACCTAAACAATTCATTTTCCTTTTGCAAAGTCGATGTTTCCAGAAAAAACCCTGCTCTGCACAGCTCTATATTCAGTGTTTAATGATCAGCATGCTATAAAATAGATCTGTGTAGCAATTAATGGATAATAATACTACAAACAGCAGCAATGATAATAACAGTGATACATTTCTGTTGAAAACCTGCACTTATAAACATCAACATATTTATAAAGTTACCACCCAGTTCTCAAAAATGTTGATGCTTGTAAAATGTAAAGAAAAGCAGAATGTGATCACCTACACCCACCTGCTCACAACAGAATATAGAAAACATCAGACATTTCAAGCCAGAGACTTTGGCAATTAAGAACAGGGTCATGTTTACCGCTGTGCACCGCTCACTCCTGTTCAGTCTGTAAACATCTGAAAACTGAGGCGATCGATTACTGGAATTTTTAGGGGGGAGGAATCTTTCCTTTTCTTTTCCAACATGGAGTCCTGGGTCATCTTTGTCATATTTTATGTTGCATGATGCACCAAATGTTTTAAGTGCATGAAAGGTGTGAACTGCAGGCAGGCCAGTTCAGCATCCACCTTTTCTAAGATGAAGCCATAGATGCATGAAATATGCAGGACGTGCCTTGAAAAACATGTAATCTGAATGGGAACATAACCTGTATATACATTTGACATTGATAGTGCCTTTTTAGATTCTACAGGGACTAATGCACCTCCATACCATCAGACATGAATGCTGATAACAAAGCGGATGGTCCTTCTCTTTTGACTCATCTGACCACAGACCACAGTTCTCCACTTTTCCTCAGTTCATTTTAAATGAGCTCTTGTCCAGCGATGATGACAGCCTATAGCTTTTGATTTGTGGATGGCACAGCTTTCTGGAAGTGTTCCTGCACTGCAGTGATTTTTACGACAGAATCAATCGTGACTGCTTTTGAAGCAGGGCCGTGCAAAGGCCCAAAGACCACAGGCATCCAACGTGGACGTGCTGTGGACATATTATCATAATATCAGCTGTAGAACCAAAACAGGACTTTTACCTTTAGTTAGTCTTAAATGTATTTTGGTTTAGTTTTCTGTCAAAGTTGTCCAGAAATAAGCTCAATTAAATGGAATTTTACAAAATTTCTATAATTCAAACCAGTGAGTTACATAAAAATATTTAAAATCTTTCTTTTGGATCCATCCTAATCACAGTCCAGGATCTGCAGTTGGTTCTACTTTGCTGTGTCTTAGTTTTTCAGGTCCATGGGTTGCTGCTTGCGAAATTATATTTATAAAGCACTATAATATGATTCACTGATATAATTTCATCTATAAATCCACTTCTGGTTTACTTCCCTCTTATTTATCACATTATGTGTTACATAAACAGTTTAGTCATAGTCTGCAGTCTCAGGACGTCATTATATTCACAACATGCAGTGAAATGTGTTTTGTCCGAGCTGCGGACGTAGCCGCGCCATTCTAGGGCTTGGTGTTTTGGCATGGAGGGCCTAGTCAAGACTCTTACTGCATATTGGGAGGGAATCGAGCTTGCGACCTCCGCTCCAAAGGTGTGTGGTCTTACCACTCAGTAGCCAGCTGCCTACACAAAGCAATGACCAAAGACGGAGTGATGCTAAGAACAACACTTGTCAGCGTTAAAAGAGAGGCCAGGTTAATTTTTGCAGCGGTTCTGAGCTATGTGCTCCAGCAGTACAGTACTTCATCAGTTTCAATCCAGCCAAAAAATAGAAAACTACACAAACCAATAATGATTTGTAACGAATATTGAAATTCATTGAACCAGTCTGCTTTTTCCTAGTACACTTTAGATAATATCATTAATACCAATCAATAAATAGCTGGAATGGATTGTCTGAATATTGGTGCTGATCATGTCCATTCTCTAACATCTAACAAAACAAAGCTTCCCTCAAACTACATCTAAATTCTGAAAAGAAAAAGCCTACACAGACAAAAAAAAAAAAACCCTAAGAACTGTGATAGAAGTGGTAATTGGCAGCATGACTGCGTAGCTGACAAATCTGCAGAAAATGTGATGCAGTCATGTCAACATGCTCCCATATCTCAGAGGAGCATTTCCATCGTCTTTTTACAGCAGTGCCATATGATCGTTTTAAGAGAATAGTGACGACAAGAGATTTAAAGGCATGTTCGCCCATCACAGTCCAAACTCTAGTAATGGTGGTACAGGAGCAGGGCTTGATGACGATCAACGAAACTAAAACCAATATCCTGAAGACAGGATACATGAATGAATGAATCTTTGTTGAGCTTCGGTGGAATCTGCTCAGAGACGGGAGAATGGTTGGACTCCAAACAACTTCAAAAGCTTTAAATTAAATCTGGCTTTGAATGAAGCAAAGCGACGTAAAATTTATTATGAACTGATGTGTTTTCTCTTTGTATGACACTGGTATTTATTTATTTATCCTTTTTTAGTATTGCTGTTTAATGGTATGTCACTATCATTCATAGTGTCATTCATCAACCCCCTCTCTAACCAACAGTACATGAATTCTGGTAGTGTGTATCCTTTGTACTGAATATTTCATGAAGCTTTGACAGTCTTGAGAGGCCAAAAGCAGTTACAGGGGAAAGAACAGCAAAGCTTTGAGCTTTAGCCTAATGGGTTTGGCTTAGACAAGGTTTAAACTCGAGATATATGTGAAAACCAACACCACAAACTGACGTTTTGTTTCCTATATTGTCAACAGAGTGTGCGACAGCTCAGTGAAATGCACACAGGACTGTATTTTTTCTATGCTGCAATAAATTATTGCTTAGTCCAGTTTGAATTGCAGCTCATTAAAAAATAAGCCAATAATAAATGCTATAAATCAGCATCAGATGATTGGATTTCTTTCAGAACTCATTACATGATTACTGTATAGCATATAAAAATAGGAAATGTCTGTATGAAATTGTAATGGCTTAACATGTTATATCATAAAAGAGTCTTAGAATGAGAGGGGTTTATATTATTAGGACTGATCCATTTATCACTTGTAATATTGTTCAATGCAAAAACCTGGTCACTAATTAAAATATTCATTATCCCTTCTAACATGGCTAATAATTAAACACAGATTTTCAAATTTACATTTGCTCATAATTCCATAATTAATTGATCTTGTGTACACAAAGCCAATTAGCTACGGGGTTCTGGGATACTAATTTGACAGTGACGGTGCTAACCACTCCACAAACATGCTGGCCTTACTGTACGCAATGCTCTCTTTGTCAAAGAGATCCTGTTTACATTCAAACACTGCACAGCACACTCCCCATCAATAATCATTTCTGTGCCTCTCACACCTAACACCTTTTAGAATTTATGGTGATATTTGTGGTGCTAACATAGTGGCTGGCTGGCACTCCTTTGTAAATGAATTACACCACATATTTATAAAATGCTCTAGAGTTGGCAGCATTTGAAAGAGCCATTACAACTCCGAATACAGTTTTCACAACAAGTTGATATTGGAGACTAGAAAGGTTTTTCTCTCTTACCGATTATGAGAACAGAGGGACAGTGGCCTAGTTAGGTGGAAAACTCACTGTAGCTGCATGCCCAACCATTTATCTTCTAATGCTTATCTGGGTCAGCAATCTAAGCATAGATGCCCAGACCTCCCTCCCCCAAGCTAGTTTAGATACCAAAGGCCTCTTTAACTGCTACCTGCTCCACAAACCACAGGACTACATCCTGTGCCCGCAAAACTCAAGTGGGCCGAAGTCCACAGGGTGCCCAGCCCAATGTCCATCGGGCCCATTGGCTGCTTACAAGCCAATCACTAATGAGCCGCTCCTTTAGTAGGGTGACCAGATCCCAAAAACCTACATTTAGAGCAAGAAACACATTTTTGCGGAATAATATGGGACGTGTTAATAATGATGATAAGGGATTTGAAGTTTAGGTTTAAGCAGATTAAAAGAATAATAATATGTATTTTATTTGAACACAACCTGTGAGCATAAATGAACATGTAAAGTTGTGTTTAATGGTCCTTTGTGATATCCTTACACCATCTCTTCCAATAACATTTTAAATTGTTCTGCGTTATAATGGAAGCTCTTTTGTCTCCTAATCAGCTTCAGGTTTTAGTATAGATGTATCCTACATCTCTTTCTGTGCCATGTTTCCTGTGAGACTCTCACATTGACTTTTGTAAATTAGAGCAAATCAAAATGTGGGAAATGGTCTCAATGGCACAAGCGGGGTAGGGGATAAAAATGATGCCACATAAAGTGGGACACCTGGTCACCCTATTCCATGAGTGGAGCCCAAGAAAGCCCAGACACGGAGAGGTTTCTTGATACCTAGCTGCAGTCTTTATAGTGACATTTAAATCACATTTAATCTGGTCCCTCATCCAAGAATAATTTTCCTTAGGAGACCGTAACAGGGAAAATAAGAGTTTAGTTCGTATATGTGTTTGCTGGCCAGGGAGATAGAGCTGAAACATTTGTGCAGCAGGTTAGAGATGGAAATGTGCTAACAAATGAAGAGATTGTGCTGAGAAGATTGAAGGACATTGAGGTGTTGATAAATGAAGAAAATGAGAAAGAGTGGGGACAGATGGAGGACAAATAATGAATCAGGAACCAGTTGCTGCATATGGCCCCGCCCCTCCCTGAGCCTGGTTCTGCTGGAGGTTTCTTCCTGTTAAAAGGGAGTTTTTCCTTCCCACTGTCGCCAAAGTGCTTGCTCATAGGGGGTCATATGATTGTTGGGCTTTTCTCTGTATGTATTATTATAGGATCTACCTTACCAACACAATCTCATCTCAAAGCATAACATTCAACGCCATGTGACAAATCGTCAGTACGTTATGCTTTCGGCCGCCTAACTCGTCTGTATGTTACGTGTTCGAAAACATGAGAACCGTTTGGAATCAATCTACACATGTACATTTCTTTTACTTCCTCATCATGAATTGCTTTGGAAAACACTATCTAACATGATTAAGAGTGTGGTTAAGGTTATGGATAAGGTTATGGTTAGGGCTGGAATACATGGCTGGAACGTGTGTTACCACCGGGAGCATCATTCCATTGGATCCCATCCATCATCGAGCACGTAACATAGGGATGCGGAACGTTACCATTTGCTTGGGACGTGACAAATCGTTGGTATGTTATGCGTTCGGAATGAGAACGGTCTGACCTTACAGTATAAAGCACCTTGAGGCAACTGTTGTTTTGATTTGGTGCTGAATAAATAAAATTGAATTTAATTGAAGTGCATTAGTAAGGAGGAAGTAGGGGGCAGCTATGAAGAGTGGAAAGCCAGTTGGTCCTGATGACATATTGTACCTGTGGCAATATGGAGACCTCTACAAGAGAGGACAATGGGTTTCTTGACTACCTAACTTAACACAGTCTTGGATAGTGAGAGAATGCCTGAGGTACAGGAATGTCTGTACGATGATCTTTGAAATAAATCTGGAATTTTTGTCATATTCTGTATATTTTACATAAAGTTCCTATGATGTACACAGCTGCTATAAATCCACTCTATATCATTAAACCTGTGGAAAGTGAAGTGTGAAAAAGTGTTTGCCCCCTTCCTGATTTCCTATTTTTTGTTTTGTCAGTGTTTTGGATAATCAAACAAATTTTACTATTAAACAAAAATAACACGAGCATTTCACACGATCGTATGATGAAACATATTCAACTGATTTTGTACCTCTGCTACTGCAGACAAGTTATAAATGTGTGCCTTACTCTGATGAACCTGATTTTTAAGTATTTACTTGCTATGCAAACTTTCATGTTAAATAAACTCTGAAGTAAAACTGACATCTAATTGGCTGCTATTTAATGCATTTAAGTTCATAATTCAAGGAAAATATCCTGAATTCTGATCTGTTATTATAGATACGTATACGCCATAGAATAATAAGCCTGATTTTGATGTCACGACCTTTTGTATGAATTTCCATGCCACTGAAATTACCACTCTGACACCTAATCATTTTTATTTTAAGGTAGCGAGTACTTGAAATGCACAGCTAGGTCCTGGCTGTAAAGTTTGAAAAACACCATATTTTCTTTAAGGTTAGGGGTTACGATGGGGCTCGCACATCACACATGTTGATACATGAGCACTGGCATGCTTTTTTTTAAGTCAGTCTCTAAACTAAACTTATCATAACCTCTGGCTGTACAGCTGGTGGAGAGCAGTTGATCTAAAAAAGTGAATGGCCCCTTCTTCTCTTGGTAATTCTTATAGCCATTACTGGTGATCAGTTATGTGCAGGCCCTGCTTGAGTATTTGTCACATTATTTACATAGATATATACATTTGTCATATTTGTGAAATGCACATTTTCAGTAGATTTTCTAGGTGATATCTCTAATCTCAAGTCTGCCACCTCCAGCTCGGCCTCCTGTCTTTTTGTCGGACACCCTGTCCGAACCATACATCATAGCACCACCGTCCTGAAAATCTACCCCTGATTAGGGATGGGTATTGATAAGATTTTCACGATTCAGATTCCATTTTCGATTCTGTTTAACGATTCGATTCTTTATCGATTCTCTTATCGATTCTCTTTAAAAAAGGAGAACATTAAGGTCGATTAGCTTAGAACTTTGTTTTATTACTTTGTTCCCCCTACCACCACTTCCTCCCCCTACCACCACTTCCCCTGCCAGTGGCGGACTCCCTCAGACATCGGTGCGTTGGTGGGTCTTTGTGTCCGGGGATGGGCGTCCAGGTACACACCGGCTCACTCCTTGGCGGCCGCTTATCGGGGCCTGGAGCCTGGGGCTCGCTCGGGCCACTTCGGAGGTGGGGTGCCTCCGGCCTCTCGGCCTGGGGCTCGGTCACTCAGGCACAGCTGGCGGCCGGCGGAGCTCACGGGCGCGTCACTGCAACCCCCCCTGGCTTCTGCTCCGCGGCTGCTGAGTGAGCCCTCATCTGGGACTCTCCTCAGCTCTTTCTGGGACAGTGGCGCGGCTGCCCCTCTGTTGGTCTTCCTTGGTCTCTTGTGTTCTGGGGGCCTCTGGATGTCTGGAGTTTTGATCTCCTCCATACCTGCTTCATGCCCTGGAGGACGGGGCTGTGGCCCCCCCACACCCTCTAGCAGATCATTACATGAAGGAACCTTTTAAAAAAAACAAGCGCGTCTACACCCTTTTTGGCTCCTACCTTAAAGCACACTGTGTTCTGTTGATCTTATGTGCTGCACAATAATGTTTAATATTTAGTATTTACTGTCATATTCCCATATATCATTGTGATGTTGTTTATTCTATTACTCTTGTTCTCTTCTGCTTGTTTTCTTTTTTCTTTCTCAGCAGGTGATCCAGGTTATCGATATATGCATTTTTTTTTCTGCTCATTCTGTTGGTTTGTTTTTTGCCCTTCTCCCCCGTCCCTCTTCTCAGCTGTTTCTCTTTCCCTCTTTCTTTCCCCCAGTCACGTCTGTCCCGTATTCAGTAAGTGAAAATAAAATAAACAATAAAAGGTGAATCAAAAAAAAAAAAAAAAAAAGAACTTTGTTTTATATCTTCTCTTTGAACAAGATAGAAATTTAGGAGTAACATGGCCTTACAAACCCAACAGTGAGATCTTAAGAGATACACAGCCTACGGCTCTTCAATGGGGTGTCAAAGGGGCCCCAGGAAAAAAAATTGTAAATGTAAAATAATAAATATTCTTCTGTAGCAATTACACAAGAATATCCAGTAATGTCCCTGCCTACAATTAAACACATTCACTTACCAAAGTGAAATCGGGGCATCTGCTGTGGTAAATGGGTTCAAGCCTTTTACCACAAACTGAGTCACTGCTCGGTGACATTCGTCTATCCTGGCCTGAAAGGAGACGCTACCGGTAGACTGCAGCGAGAGCTGCCAGCATCTGAGCCAGACTCTGTCTCATCATGGTCACTAAATGCACAGTAATGGCAGGTTTGTAATAAGGCAGATCGCGCTAACATAATATGCACTGTTAGTTGATTATTTACCTGCCGCATTAACGGGAGAGGACGTGCAAACGTTACCGCTGCTGCTGGGTTGAGATTCACGAGTCCGGAGCGGAATTAAAAACACGACATTCATTTAAGGTCATCGCGTTGTTTTGTGAGCAAATGCTTTTGCATATTCGTAGTGTTTCCTCCCTTAAATGAAATATCTGCTTTGCAAGTATTGCAAGTTGCCCTGTTGTCATCCGTTCTCGTAAAGTATAACCAAACTTTTGAGCGTTTGAGCCGCTTACGCGCCGTGTTTCCTGCCAGGTAAATGACGCTCCGCAACGTGGTGACATAATTCGGGGCGACTGGAATCATTAAAGGGAATCGTTTGCAAAAATGGCAAACGATTCCAAGGAATTGAAACAGTGGGAACCGGTTCTCAACAAGAACCGGTTTTCGATACCCATCCCTACCCCTGATGCTCATCTCCACCCACTCCAACCTGCCTTCACCTAGCTGGTGCATGGTTGAACCCAGGTATGTACACTCATCTACCTTCTGCTCTGCTCCTTGCATCTTGAGTTCCGTCTTGTTTCTACTGACTTTCACTCCACTTCTCTCCAGAAGTTACCTCCACCTCTCTAGACTCTCTTCCACCTTCTCTCTGCTCTCACTACAGATCACAATGTCTGCAAACACCATAGTCTACGGATCCTGTCTGACCTCATCGGTAAGCCTGTCCATCACTGTTGCAAATAAGAAGGGGCTCAAAGTAAATTCCTGAGATAATCCCAAACACACCTTGAACTCATTTGTTACTTTTACCAGACACCCCACCACTGGCTCAACACATTCAAAGCAAACGTCACATCTGTTGTGCTGTTTCTCAGCATTAAAATAAACTCCATTCCATAGCTTGACTCGTCAACTATATCCCCTCCTAATTACTACAGCTCTGCACATTACCCTTATGTTTGGAAATCAGTGCCAGTACACTTCTTCTCCATTTCTCGGGCATCCTCCTAATCTCCAAAATTGCTTTAAATAATCCATTCAAAACCTGACGTCCTCTTTTCTCGACATATCCATATCTCCACAGGTGTTTCATCTGGACCAACCACCTATCCACTGTGATTGGAGCCATCCAGTCACAGTGGCTGAGGCCTCTCCATTAAAGAAGATTAATGCTGTGTGCGAAATACCCTCACCTTTTGATAACCTCCTCTTCTTAGCAGATATGGTTAATTGGTGTTCTGAAAGGCACACACACGGACAGAATCCTCTCCCAAATCACCAAACAGCAGAAGTGTGTGTTACACTTTCCCTTCTATACATTGCTCTACAATTTCTCAACTAAGACATTTTTATAACACACACATACAGTGTTTGTAATTCAGCTTAATGACAGTATGTGACAGGTCAAATCAACAAGACTCACCAGATCTCAGGGTTAATGTGTTTCTTCTGCATAACAGCAGCTTTCCAAACCCAGGGAGTAGCACGGGTCTGCACACAAGAAAAAAGCTCTGACTTTCTTAATTACTTTTAATAAATTATTTCTGAAATAGTGACAACATCAATCAGGAACTAACAGCGAATAATGCAAATAATTAAGTAACATTAATGTAAAAGCAACCCGTTTCTAAATGATAGAATGACATAACTGTATTATACATACCTTCTAATCTAAAGCTGGCTCTTCTCAGTGGATCTGTGGTCTCCTCCTCTAATCTCTAAGGTGCTGCTGTGCATCATTGATGTGAATATGAAAAAGCCAAGATGAACAAATTTTCCTGACAACAAAGTTAGGGCATGCAGGCAAACATAGAGTAACAAAACAGAGAAAAAAAAAGAAAAAACAACTTCTCTTCTTTATCGCCTCCGGCCACTTAGCAAGACTGTAGGGCAGAGACGATCTGACCTCCATGCCTTCCTCTCTTTTTTTCCTACTACCCAGGCAGAAGAATTTATCACAGATGGAACAATTTAAGTATTTTAAGGTTGAAACCGAACCAGTAATTTATTCCACAGAGTAAAAATACATGTGGGATTTAAGTCCACATACAACAAAAAGAAGCTGATTCATTTCTCTGTAGAAAATCTGAAACCTCTAATAATGTGCAGCTTACCATCTCATACATGTAAGAAATTATCTGTAAAGGTATAAGAAGGAGGCTGCGGGGGCTGAGGGTAGCTGATCATCCATCATTTGACTGTTTGGGGTTTTTCATTACAGCAAGCTGTTCGTCGTTTTGACTTGCACCTGCTCGGTGATGTGTCTGCATGGTGGTTTTTGTCTCGTTTCTGCTCTGGCCTTTTCCTTTCACCGTGCTGTGCTGTTAATAAAACGTGATAAAATAACAGTGACAAGTCAGCGTGGGACTGAATGGTGTTAGATACCACATGAAAGGCTGAAAGGACATACTAAGACAAACATGACATACTAAATGTTATTAGGCTGCAGTGTATGTACCCTGCCACTATATCAAGTCACGTTGAGCCCTGCCACCTGTAGGGGCACTCACTTTGGAAATGCGAGGGTAGGTGGATGGAAAAAGCTTATAATAACGATAACAATTCCTCCATTAGACTGAGCCCAAATGAAGCACAAGACAAATGACTGTAATAACTTGCAATAATAACTTGGTTATGATATATTATATATACAGTAAATATTAATATGTTAATCATTCGCTAATGATTGCACAGTTGACTGGCAAAGATTATTCACTGCTACAGTTTTGTTACGTTACAGTACAACCATGTCAGCCGTTTTTGCCCCTAGTGACAAATCATTTGTGGCTTTGCTGTCATGCAGTAATGACCTGAAGAACCTGCTTCCATGTAATGTGACCTGGTCCATGGAACTGTGAACCAGCCACCGTGAAGCTTATTTGAAACTGGATGTTGCAATGTTCCAAAAACAAAATTGACGGGAAAATTGAGCAGTGCTTTGGCAGCGGCTGCACCCATTAAGTCATCGACCTACTGGGTTTCTGTGTGTTATCATTATCAAATGAAAGACCTTGTTTCATCAAACTTTCTGCACTGCTTTGTCATTTTTAGTCAAAGCTTTATATAGAATAGAAAGGAATGATCAGAGCATTATATTTTAACAAAGAAATCCAAGTGTTTTAAATATTACAGGGAATAATCTTAAAATATATAATTTAAATTACATGTTTTTCAGTTAGTACTTTGTAAAATATGTGAAGTGTGAAGGAAATGCAGCCAAAAGAACAAATGAAAGAATGCCAGAAAGTGAGATAACGCATGACTCAGAACCTGAGAATGAAAAATAAGGCAGGGTTAATGAACAAAAGAAGCAAAACAGAAGCTGAAGTGGTTACCATGGAGCTAATGATAGGATTTGAAAAGTATTAAACACCACAGCAACCTCTGTTCCTGTTACCTCATCAGGATGAAAGGCAGGAGGTCCCTGCACAAGCACCTTGTGTGTGCTGCCTGTAATAGGAAACCAGTTGCAGTACAAGCATTAAAAGGGGACCTGTTATGTTCATTTCCAGCATCATAGTTCAAAATAATCCTTATTTACCTTATATACGGGCTTGACACAGCCCCACAGATCACCCACTGTGGGCTGAAACACAATGTTTTAGCTTCTCTCTCTTTAAAGCCATCTTCCATTTATTCTTCTGACTGTCTGCCCATCATAAACATCCACCACTGTAAATAAACCAGAATAAGTCCACTTTAAGATTATGTACGAAGCTCATTCATTTTCACCATGCATCCCAACTTCACCCAGCACATCAAAAAAAGCTGGGTAGGATCATGCTTAACACTTTGTACCATTCTCTCCTTTTAACATCTGGGAACAGAGGAGACTAGTTCCAGGACTTTTGGGATTTTATAATTAGTCAGATATGGGATTTTAGATGCTCAACAGTCTTGAATCTTCTTTGTCATAGTTTATGATTTACCATTGTCTTGCTATTTAAGGTGGAGGAAGTCCTTCAGCCAACATCTGAGCGTTACACTGGAAACGGTTAGTGAAATCGGTGCCTTCATCAGTACGTCTTGCATGCTTTGGCCCTTTGTCTTTGCCTCACCTGTTTGTTCATCTCTGCACAGGAATCCTGATTTGTGTCTGAGTTACAGAAAGTGTTCCCCTGTGGACCTGTTTGTACTGGAGCCATGGACCCATTAACTAACACCCCTTCTACTGTCAATCCTATTCCCTGCCTCACTGTAAATGAATGTGCTGTCTTTTATTTCTTCCGAGTCTGCATCCTGAGTGCAATACGCACCACTGACTATGACATATTGTTAATGAAATTCAAAATTCAGTTGTCTCAGTTTAAAACACTTGTTTCCGATGTTCTGTTGTGAATAAAATATAGGTTGAAATCATTGCAGTCTGTTTCAATCTAGATTTCATTCAGCATCCTAACTTTTTCAGAACTTGGTTTGTTAATTTATACATTTAGAATCATAACTTCAAATTTTAGGTCCTCCCAGGCTTACTGTCAGACAAAATAGAGCACAAAGAGGACACAATGAGTCCGAGGAATCGAATAACAAAGACAACTTTAGGGAAATTCTTGAAACCGTTCCAAACCATGATGCAGCAGTTAAACGTAGATTAACGACCATTCACGACACAAAGTACACAAGCACTATAATGCAGAAAGAGGTTCTGGACTGTTTGGCAGGAGTGGTCCATTCTGAAATTGTTGAATTAAAAAAAAAAAAAAAAAAAAAAATTTCAGTATCATGGCAGATGAGACAAAGGATGTTTCAAAACCATAACACATTTCATTTGTATTCTGGTACTATTAAAATGAGTCATCAACAGGACTTTTCTCAATTAATGTGCTGAGATCCCACTGCATCTCATCTTTCCCATGCAGTGGGAAAGATTGTCCACTTACTGGAACATCATGGCTTTGACTACAAAAACAACCGTATAGGCTAAGCATATGATGGTGCTGCTGTAGTGAGTGGTAAGCATTCAGGGGTCTAGGCTGGAATGATGGGTCACCCAGATTCCCTTTTGTATCCCCTACAGTGCCCACTGTCTCAATTTAGTGCTTGTTGAAAGTCTTTAAGAGTCCTTATGTTTTCACTTAGGTCCATATATATTTGGGCACTGACACAAGTTTGATTCAAGTTGACACTTGAATCAAAAGCCAAGTCACGGGTAGGTGTGGGCAGTTCCTTCATTATCAATTAGGCAGAAAAGGCCTGGAGTTGATATGAGGTGTGGTGCTTGCATTTGGAAGATTTTGTTGTAAACACACAACATGTAGTCAAAGGAGGTCTCCATGCAGGTGAAACAAGCCGTCGTTGAGCTGCGAAGAAAAAAAAACAAAAAAAAAAAAAAACCCACACATCCAAGAAATTGCTACAATAGTAGAAGTGGCGAAATCCACAGTTGGGTACATCCTGAGAAAGAAGCAATGCACTGGTGAGCTCAGCAACATGAAAATACGTGGACGACCACAGAAGAAAACAGTGGTGGATGATCGCAGAATCATTTCCATGGTGAAGAGAAACCCCTTCACAATAGCTGATCCAGTGAAAAACACTCTCCGGGAGGCAGGCGTATCGATATCCAAGTCTACCATAAAGAGAACACTGCACTAATTTAAATAAAGAGGGGTCACTGCAAGATACAAGGCACTCATAAGCCGAGGCAGAGAGAAGTCAGGAGGCTTAAGTGTGTGTGTTGGTCAGCTATCCCAAGAGAAATCTCAGGAGGATGCATATTTACAAAGTCTGTTGCGCTTTAGTAATCCAGTTGTTCAGTGATGACGTGATGAATCCTACTTCCGGGCCTAAAGTAGTCTGCGTTTAATATGGCTTTTGTGTTGTTAACATGTTTAATGTTATGTATTTTCTTCTATTTAATCTCAAAAAGCTCCTAAAACAGTCAGTGATCCCTGTTGACCTCCCTCGGCTTTTATTACCGCTAATCATTTATTTAAGCTCAGTTTTTAAAACCTTAGGATGTAGCTACAGCCCAGCACATGCAGCAGTATATGAATGACTAACCTCGTATTGTAGATGGATGATCTCAGTTGTTCTCCTGGCTGAAGTTTGGTCCTTTTACAGCATCCTGCCATGCGATTACATTTGTTCCTGACCACCGAGAACACTCACGTTAACTTTTATCGAGTGGAAAAAAAGTTAGCTTGTTTATATTATGCTAACATAGCTGTGTCGCTAGCAGTCACGTAGCACATCATTATACACCAGCTAGCCAAACTTCAGTAACCCTACAAACGTCACTGCAGTTTAGTTTTCTGTCTTCATTTATGCTGGAAGTGATAACAGAGCTGTACGTTTTAATTTGTTTCCAAAACCCCGCAGTCAGGACATGCTATGTTGTATTTAGATAGAAGTTAGCGAGCTAACTCCCTGCTAACTTCTAACTCCGTTAAATTGGTAGAGAGTCCCAGGTTTTAAGCCCTTAACCACCTTGATTTTTTTAAATGCTTGATTCAAATTTTATAAAAGAAATGAAACCACGGCGGTCTACTTTTATTCATTACAGCATATCAGCTGAAATAAGAATCCATATAGTAAGGCATAGTCTGTGCAATCAAATACATATGTAAATGCCTGCATTATAAGCCTAATGCTTATGTGCAATAATTTCCATTTTCTTCTCATTCTTGTTTTCAGGAGCACATTTGTGTATTTGATTTTCATTTTGGAATTTTCTGCATCACTTTCTCCTTTTTCCTTATTGAGTTGTATTTTATAATGTTCTTCTTATCTTTAATTGCTTTGTTTTCTTCAATTGTATCATGTTAATCTTTAAAGACCTGCTTTTAAACCCTTCACTACTCATTGGAATTGCTTTTTGACTGATTGTATCAACTTTAGAACTTCTAATTCCTTTAGTTTTGTTCTTAATGTGAGGTAAGCACTTCTGCTGTGATGGTGCATCTAATCACACATCTACTTCCAGAGATAGACTACTACTGCTGTCTGCAGATTAGCAGATAGTGCTGACAGTTGCACAGTGTGGGGCTGGCTTACTAATACTCAAATATGCATTTGGATCCATATGTCGCAGGTATCTCCCCAATCTGCTGAAACCCCCCACAGTACAAAGACAACTGATGTTTTAATAAAAGGGCACAGGGGGTTGTCCCAGCATGTGGTGTTATCAGTAGGATGCACATTACAATTAGTGCTTTCCTGCATTAACATGCAGGAAAGCACTGGCACCCATACTGGGGAGGCAATTCCATTGCACTTGGAGCTTTTATGGATTACTTCTTTAAGTGAAGAAATCAATTTGCACATATCACAACATGAATAATATCCAATTCCTGCGCTGATAGTAGACATCTGTGGTGCAGTGTCAGGTATGAGTATGCTGCTTTTCTAATTCATTGTTTGTATTGTCCTCTGACTGTAATATGTATTCATGTGGACAGCTTTCTCAGTAACACACTGGTTATACAGTCCACTTCAAGAGTTGTGTTTAATGTGATATTGGATGTTTTGTTTTAGTCTGTGTGCTTTTGATAAAACTTTATTGTCAAAAAGCATACACAGTGGGTGATTCAATAGTTTATTTCAGAAAGGATGTAGCGTTTTCAGTGGGAGAAACATTTCGTCACTGATCCAAGTGACTTCTTTACTTTTATCTGACTGCAGGTTTCCCTAAATGAAGCAGCAATTCCCAAATTAGCAGCACTGACTAACATTACTAATTATTATTATTACTAATATGCAATCGTCATGACCAGTGTTGGTCAAGTTACTTGAAAAAAGTAATCAGTAACTAATTACTGATTACTTCCCCAAAAAAGTAATCCCGTTACTTTACTGATTACTTATTTTCAAAAGTAATTAATTACTTAGTTACTTAGTTACTTTTTAAAAACACGATTTACAACCTGAAGAGGTGATAAAGTGATAGATCTTTCAGCCCAATTCCACTTTTTCTGCATAATCCATCATACAAAATGTAATCAAATGGAAAAGTATCTTTTTTAACTTGTTTTATCAGTTCTAATCTTTTAACTTTATGCATCAAGCAAAAATTTAATTATATGCAACATTCTCTGACTTGAATAAATTAGTTTAACATTTAAACCTATTTTCTACACATTCCAGCACATAAAATAAAATATTTTTTGTGTTTACACTCAGTCTTTCAAATAGATGCAAGTAAAACGCAGCAGAAAATAAAGTCAAAGACTAGCGGTCCTGTTGCTCTGTTTTCACCTGTAAAGCAGGAGTGGGGTAGGTGGAGGTTTACCCTGGTGCAGGTGTGCCGCGGTCAGTTGAAGAATCCGCGAGTTTCTCTGTGAGTTTCCCATTACGTGGTAGCGCACTCGGTGCTTGCTCGGAAGTTTAGGGGTTTTTTTCGCTGTAAAAAGAAGTTTTCTTCCCACGCACAGCGGACACTAATGTTTTTGTCACTTTTTATGGAATCAAACTCAAAGTAAGGTCAGTACTTCCACGCTTTAAACGCTGCACGCTCATACTCTCTCCGCACTCGATATATGATCGATTGTTGATCTGCACACAGCTGTTGTAACTAATGGCGCACTCGCTTACGTCACTGTCATGAGACATTCTCGCAAAATATCACGGTTTTAGTAATGCAGCGTTCCTACGGGAAAGTAACGGTAATCTAATTACCGTTTTTGCAATAGTAATCCCTTACTTTACTCGTTACTTGAAAAAAGTAATCAGATTACAGTAACGCGTTACTTGTAACACGTTACTGTAATTCTGATTACTGTAATCTGATTACTGCCCATCTCTGGTCATGACCACTGATCAATGGCCATGAGTGCTATTTAAAGAGAGTTAGGGAAACGCTACAATCACAACACTGATGGTTAAAGATCTACCTTTAAGCCCCCTCCCCAGCTTCAGAGATGGTCTTTTCCCTTTCATGTTCATAAAGTGGTGCTAATTTAAATTATTATGCAAATGTACTGTTTGTGAAGTTGGGGAAACCTGCAGTCAGCTGGGACTGAAGAAGTCACATGGATGAGTGGAAACGCTACGTCCAGAGATACAGAATCAACTTTCTGGGATTTTCTTATCGGGATGATTGAGAATGTATCAAGATGTAAGAGCCGATTATGTGCATTTTCTTTGATTACAGACCCCAGGATAAACAGATGTTATCAAGGCAGTAAAACAAAGAAATCCCAGTAAACAACTGTCATACTATGGTTCTTGGATATTCAATCTTAAAAAAGAAAGGAATTCCGCTGCTGGCTGTAAAATGAAAATTGGTACTAATTATAAGTCATGAATCTGATGGCTGGGGAAATAACTGGCAAGAGCAAACAAATGACACCCAGGGAAAATAAACTGTGGTGGAGGTTGTTCACTCACGGTGTTTCATTTACCTCTATACTGCATTAGCAAGGCTGTGACACTATGGGTGCAGTCCATAGCTGGTTTGATGTACAGAGCACATATTCGACTTTATATTGTGGAGTATAGACGTATGTTTGCATGTTAATATTTATTACTGACTAAAGGGGTATCCACACAGGGAGAGAGCTGTGGCAGTGGTATAGAGAACAGAAAGGTGGAATGCCAATACATTTGCAGTATGAACTCGTACAGAGAACAGCATCAGTGGCGTGGAGTAGGTGAATCCCGAGTTAAACTACCCACAAATATGAGGTGAGGTGGTTAGAGCAGTAACCAGTGGGATGGAATTTGATCGACAATTAAAATCAGTTTTAAGAACCAACCCACATTTGTGTATGGTACGGCACACTTCTGACTTTGCTATTAAAAATTCATTGACAGCTGCAGGGGGTGTCACTGAAAACACAATAAGTGGATCTAAGACAACAAGGGTGTAAGTAGAGGATCCATTGACTCAAGCTCAGTGGGAGTTCATGTCTTAGGGTTAAAGAAGCTTTCCCCACTGAGACGGAAAATCAAGCTGAACACAGTAGGGCTGGCAGAACATATTAAAGCTGTAAGGGCATTACTGTACAGCAGCACTACAGCCAATAAACAGACTCTGGCAAGCTGCTGCTCTCAGTGAGTCAGGCAACGTGTATGAAGAACTCTAAGGCTTTGCTTTTGACTTAATGTTGATTAAGTCAGGCTCTCAGCCAGTTCAGAACCCCAGCTCTATCCTGCAAAGCCCCCCAGCTGTCACATAGTCAGGTGAAGGCGCCACGTCTAGGACAACGGGGATATTAAACACGCTGCACACAGAGAGAAGTTCTGCTGCCCTTTGGCAAGATCTCTGACAGATGCACGAGCCCTTAGAAGACACTAAGGAAGACAAATAGAGCTGCCACAAAGCACATAGCTTTGTGACAGGTGGATAATTTTTCCCACAAATCTATTGTGAGATAAATGCTGTTACTGACACTGATGTGAGCTCCAATAAGAAGACACTTGAGCTGTATGAGTTCACAGAGAATCTTCGGCTGCTTGCTAGAAAGCTAGATGATGGCTCTCAGCATGATGAGGCGCTTCACAGCTCATCCTGACACTTCCCTCCTTTGTGACTAGTTGAACGTCACCTCTGAGATCACACCAATCAAGAGGGCATTACAGAGATCCCACATAATTACCACGCGAAACTCTTTTCTTCTTCTTGCTGAAACACAGCATCAATCTTTTTAAACAAAACCCTTTCCTTAGACATTTTTATTTCAATATTTAAATAAGAACATTTTTATAGTAGTTACTGCTTTCTCTTTCACTGCCTCAAAACAGAGAATAGTAAAAGGCTGGCTGGAAATAATGCTATTAGAGAACAACAGTCTGAACTCTTAGAGGCAAGTGCAAAGTTTTGGTGTCTAAGTGGTAAACAAGGAGCTGTATCATTCTTTCTTAATACATTTTAAACTTGATCAACATGCAGTATTGTGAGTTTAAGGTTTTCATAATCAAACTACATTTTTTAATTTTATATAATATAGCTGAATTTACCCACGCTGTGGTAGTAAACCAGCTGTAAAGTTTACAATCATTTTCTGAAAGCTGTGATTTAAGCAAGAAACAAAGATAGAAATGGAAAAAATACTTACTCTATGAATGTATATAATAGTCCAAACTACAAGCAGTGGTAAAATTCAGTTTCCATGATATTGCATTCAAGTGTAAGTAATAAGAACCCATTCCATGGTGACGCATTAACAAGGGACATTTTCTGACATCATACATCCCGAATATGTTCAGAAAAATAATTTTGGTCTCATTAAAATCTCTGTGACATTTTATTATGACATAATATCAACTCGGTCAATCCTAAGAGGTCGCTAACATGTAAAATCGCCGTCCTACATAACTTTACTTGTAATGGATTAGTTGTTTAAAATCAGTGGTTCTTCCAACATTTACAAACCACATTTGAAAAATGACATTGAAATGATTGCTTCCACTCAAAACACTGGTAACCCCTACATTCTCATCATTCCCACACACTCACTCACTTAGTCGTTTGTTAGCTTTAAGCAGAGGTGGGACCAAGTCATTGTTTTGCAAGTCTCAAGTAAGTCTCAAGTCTTTATCCTCAAGTCTCAAGTCAAGTCTCAAGTAATGTCAGGCAAGTCAGAGTCGAGTCTCAAGTCACTGGTGTAAAAGTCCGAGTCAAGTCACAAGTCTGAAACTTTGAATTTCAAGTCCTTTCGAGTCTTTAAAAAAAAACCGAAAAAATAATGTTGCAGTTATGCTAAATGTAAATATTAGACCATGTAATTTTAAAATCTGTGTTTTTCTCAACACATACAAAATAGTGAACTTAGAAAATATACACAAATTGTGAAATTGCACCTCTTTAAAATGCAGCTCAATTAAACCTAGCTCCAAGAATAATTTTCACCGACAGTTCTGAGATAAGCTGCATGTTATTCTTGGATGCGGTTGTAGGACCAGCTTTAAAATCGCATGACAAAAATATCATACACATTAAAAAAAACTGTATCACCAACGTAGCCTGGAAAACATTTGCTAGTTAGATGAAGTCAGCTATCTCATCGTAGCATATTTATATGCATATTTATAATTATACGGTTCTTGGAGTGAGTGCATACACTCATGAAGTTTAGTAACTTCAGGTCACTGCAACAAGCCCAGGTACAGTTTACCGACGGATGGGTGCAGGACCTTGAAATGCACCGTGTAGAACGAAAGACCATCGTACGTATCATAAGTTTACCAGTCTCACAAATTGTCTTCATAAATACACATTCGTTAACCGTTTATTAATAGGACCTTTGAGCTCAACGGTAATTAATTAGTAGTGGAAATAATTTCTGGTAGCATCACAGAAATGTAGCAGTGACAACAATATTGTATGCTGTAATCGTACTGGGCAATTAGTGATACAAAAAACCTGTTTTATCCTGTGAATAAAAGTATATGTTTTTGTCAATGTACCATAATAACAGAGGCGAAACGCAATATTGTGTCAGGACAATTCACTATTTATGCACAATAAACAAAGGAGCATAGCACGACAATTTCTGTTCAGCGCCAGACTTGCTTGTAACCTATATCACTAATTATGTTATGAAAATGACGTATTAACTACTAAAAAACACTGACCTTCGTGTAAATGCTTGGAGCAGACTAACCTGTGAGCTGGAGTGTTCTGGGACGTTATATTTGGTCTTTGAATGGCTGCAATCCAGGCCATCCGTCGCGTCTTTGTTACTTCGGAAACATGGCTCGAACAATTTCTCTTCAACGACGTAATCCGATAACAACCGATCTCTTTACCCGTCGGCTTCCCGTGGCTGTCATGCGACCGGCTATTGCAGTTAATAATACAACAGCTTCTTGACATTTTTGTGTTTCTTTTTATCGCTGTGTGACTGATTTTAATTGAAAGCCTGCGTGCGCTAGTACCACTTGCCACGAGTTCCCAGAATCCTTTGCGGTTCTACCCGTGAATGACGTCACATTTTCAATCTCTATATAATATGCATGTTAAATTTAATATTTGGGGTAAAATATCAAGTCTTTTCAAGTAAACCGGTTCAAGTCCAATTCAAGTCCCAAGTCATTGGTGTAAAAGTCCAAGTCAAGTCACAAGTCTTAGAACATTTTTTCAAGTCAAGTCTAAAGTCATAAAATTAATGACTCGAGTCTGACTCGAGTCCAAGTCATGTGACTCGAGTCCACACCTCTGGCTTTAAGCTCAATGAAATTCTGCAGGTATGCAAAATTAATAAATAAAAGCTTTTTTTTTGGTTTGTTCTAGAAAATTCTGTGTGAAAATGTGAAATAGCTTATGTCCTCAGTGAAAAGTCTTGTCGACATAGCATGTCCATCAACTGTCCTTGCTGTGTGTGGGCTTTTATTTTGAATTGCAGCCAGCTCCACTGTAGCTCTTTAGCACCATGGTCATTCACAGTCAAGCACTAGCGCCACACTACATGGAAGATTATGTTTTTATTCTCTTTAGCTACTAAATGTTTCATTTTTATGTGCCATGTTTATCCTTCAGAGAGAGGCTTAGGTTGGAATAAGCTCTTCAAATCTGGCCCATTCACATTCCAGTGCTGTGCTCCTTAGGTGCCACTTCTGGCAGTAGAATATTTTTTCTTAACTATCATCCAAAAGTGCTTTGACATGAACTAGTCAGTTTTGCGACTTCAATGAGGACAATCTTGTAAAGTCATATAACGATTACTACAAATTTAGTGTTCTGCGTCATTTTTTCAAAAAGAGCATATAGGCAGAAGATCAGTGTTTTAGGGATGAATTTCTTAGATGACACTGACTGGACACTAGGTGGCACACTGAGGAGCACACTGGTGAAGAACCTTATGTAAGCTTTTTGCCACTTGAGAAGTTGTAAAGGTAGTGAGCCAGTGATTAAGCTAGTTTTAAATGCACAGAAGGAAGATGAGTTGGTGGGAAGAAGTGTCCCAGCCCTGGACAACAATAAAGATGGATACTGCCACCATGACATCAATCAATGGTTAGTGAAGCCTTGAGTAAAGCATTTTTTCCCATCCCCATCTTGATGCGTTGAATCTGGTTGTGATGAGTGAGGGGTGGATCCGACTGAGAAACTGAAGACACTGCTCGCTTATTGACTTAATGATTTGCATTTGACAATTTGTCAGCTAGCGAGCGTACCCTGCTTCATCTTCATTCTGACTCTAACAGTTACCATCATTTATAAAATTAAATTCATTTTTTGTTCAGTATACCTCGAAACTAACTAAGTCATCAGAAAAACAATTACCTTTCTCCTACATTTCTATATGACTGGAAAACCTTTCTGCATCAAGAGGAGTCACCCCTTGCAGACTGTAAGAAACAATGCAGACTGTAAAGTGATTTGGCTTCACTTTTTAGACATAGAAGTTACATCCATCATTCACACTGTTTATAAATTTTAGTAAAAGGCATGGTAGTTTGCAGATGAACTCTAAGGTACTGAATGTTTCCATCCATTCATGATGAAATATAAAGAGGTGATTTGTTGAAATGAACAAGTAGTGGAGCAACTTTTTACTTCAGATGACTGCATAGAAGGAAGAGAAGCTCAAATATGAGATGACAGAGATATAAAAACAGCACATTTGTGATCATTTTTTTGTCAGTTGTAAATAGTAAATTGCTTGCTGCTCAGCACAGGCATGATGCTGCTGCTGTAAGCGTTCCCAGTTGAGTAGAAGCTTGAGTAAACACTGGAGTCACATGTTTTTGCACAATTTTTGCACAAAATAACACACACAATATTCTGCATCGGAAGTATGGGGTGTCTGGCCCATTGCTACGGGCCATTCAGTCCATATACAACCGTTGCAAGAGCTTGGTTCGCATAGCCGGCAATAAGTCGGACTCGTTCCTGGTGGGTGATGGGCTCTAACCAGGCCTGCCTTATGTCACCGATTCTGTCGTGATTTTTATGGACAGAATTTCTAGGTGCAGCCAAGTGGCAGAAGGCTTTCACTTGGGTGGTCTCAGGATCTCATGCTTTTCGAAGATGATGTGGTTCCGTTGGCTTCATTGGGTGATGGCTGCCAGCTCGCCTTGGAACGGTTTGCAGGCAAGTGTGAAGCGATGGGAATGAGAATCACCATCTCCAAATCTGAGGCCATGGCCCTCAGCCGGAAAAGGGTGGAGTGCCCACTCCGGGTCAGGGACTAGTTCTGTCCCAAGTGGAAGAGTTTAAGTATCCCAGGATCTTGTTCATGAGTGACAGGAGATCAACCGATTGGTGCAGCGGCTGCAGTGATGCGGATGCTGCACCAGTTTGTTGTGATGAAGAGAGAGCTGAGCGTAAAAGCGAAGCTCTCAATTTACCGGTTGATCTACGTCCCTATCCTCACCTATGGTCACGAGCTGTGGGTAGTGACTGAAAGAACAAGATCGCGGATACAAATGGCGGAAATGGGCTTCCTCCGACGGGTGTCTGGCCTCTCCCTTAGAAATAGGGTGAGAAGTTAAGCCATCCGGGAGGGGCTCAGAGTAGAGTCACTGCTCCTCCACATCGAAAGAAACCAGTTAAGGTGGTTCGGGCATCTGACAAGGATGCCTCCTGGGTGAGGTGTTCCGGGCATGTCTCACTGGGAGGAGGCCCCGGGACAGGCTGGAGGAGGTGGCTGGGGTGAGGGAGGTCTGGGCTTCTCTGCTTAGGTTGCTGCCCCCGCGACCTGGTCCCGGATACCCGGAAGAAGGTGGATGGATGGATGGATGTGGTTTAAAATCAAACAATCAACATGTGATTGAAGTGTATAGTTTCAGCTTTGATAGAAAAGGTTTAACAAAAATTTAGCCTTAACTGTTAAGTGATTCCAGCTGTTTTTATACACATCCCATAATTAAGGGATATTTATTATTTTCTTCTTTTTTTTGGGTTGTATGGAAGCCCCAAACGCAATTTCATTGTTCTTGACAATGACAATAAATAAATAAATACTAAATTGATTATTTGATTTCAATTCCAGTGTGCCTGCACAGGAACGTCTTCTTTCATAGCATCCTCTTCTGTCCCACAAGGATTCTTCTCTGTGGGATTCCTCTTTTCCTCCGGCCTGGCAGATACCATATTTAACATCCTTTGTCCAATATATCCACTATCCTTCCTCTGAACATGACAAAACCATCTCAGGCTTGCTTTTCTAAGCTGTCCCTCTGATATATACATTTCTAAGCCTTTCCACCTTCATCACTCCCATCGTTTTCTGTCGCTGTGTCTCTGGGTCTCACTACTATCTTGTAAATCATCCCTTTTACTTTGCTGCTATCCTTCTATGTCACCCTTGACACTCGCCTCCACCCACTACACCACTACACTACACTCTTTTCTTTACCTCTCTTTTGCACTGTCTCTCTTGTCCATCTTCACTAAAACTACTTTTTGGATCTTATCTATTCGCCCTGTCTCCCTCTCATTCACACACATGTATTCTGTCTCTACTTTCACTACAGATCACAGTGTCAAACATCTTAGTACACAGACTCCTTCCTGACCTCTTCTTCTTGTAAACCTGCAAACAAGAAAGGGGGTCAGAGCTGATTCTTGATTGTACTCCCACCCCATTTCAAAATCGTCTGTCAGCCCTACCATCAGAGGTGGGAAGTAAGGAAGTACAAACACTTTGTTACTGTATTTAAGTAGAACTTTCAGGTATCTGTACTTTACTTGACTCGTTTTTGTTCTGGCCAGTTTTTACTTTTACTCCCTACATGCAAAAACTCATAGTGGGACGTTTCTTTTGTTTTGTTTCCATCTTTGTGTGCAGTTTGTCTCACAGTATGTTGCAGCTAAAGGTGCAGCTGCTGTATTTGACAGGGAGAAAAAAGCGAACTTCACTCAGAGATGGAGAAAGATAAGAAAGAAGGACAAAGGTTAGATTTAAAGTTAAGGATGCTCTGTAGGGTTTGATGAAATGAAAATTTGAAGCTCAAATGTAATCTTCTTGTTTTTAAATCAGATATTGGGTCTGTACATGTGATGTTATGTTTTTTTTCAATGGGGAAACATGCTATTTAAAGGCCGCATGAAAATCCTCTGCAGGTTAGTGCAGGATAAACAGGTTAGTTTGCTGTACTGTGATGGATTTAAAGTAAAGAACAGTGTGTGACTGGTGCACAGTGACTGGTTTAAAGGTCAAAGTTAGGTTACAGCAAGTGTAGCAGAGATTCATGTGAATTTTAGTTGATGCTGATTACATTCAGTTGTGTAAATCCTTAAAGAGCAGTACACCTCAGCAGCAGTAGCTTAGATAAGCTGAGCTCAACCTTGGACATTTAGAAAATCTACAGTAGCTCTTGATAGAAATTATTGTGACCTCTGATTCTTTTCCCCACACTGAGCCATTACAACTGATTTTACGGTTCCTCAACCTGCTGAATCTGCTTTAACTTTTTCACTGCAAAATTACCCTCTTCCACATAGCAAGCAGGTCTGGCCACGATCTGGTATCAAGCCGGCACTGCTGGCTGACTTCTGGCATGATCCAGATATGGGCCAAGCTTGGCGTAGATTCAATTCAATTCAATTCAATTTTATTTATATAGCGCCAAATCACAACAAAAGTCGCCTCAAGGCGCTTCATAGATACAGAGAAAAACCCAACAATCATATGACCCCCTATGAGCAAGCACTTTGGCGACAGTGGGAAGGAAAAACTCCCTTTTAACAGGAAGAAACCTCCGGCAGAACCAGGCTCAGGGAGGGGCGGCCATCTGCTGCGACCGGTTGGGGTGAGAGAAGGAAGACAGGATAAAGACATGCTGTGGAAGAGAGACAGAGGTTAATAACAGATATGATTCAATGCAGAGAGGTCTATTAATACATAGTGAGTGAGAAAGGTGACTGGAAAGGAAAAACTCAATGCATCATGGGAATCCCCCGGCAGCCTACATCTATTGCAGCATAACTAAGGGAGGATTCAGGGTCACCTGGTCCAGCCCTAACTATATGCTTTAGAAAAAAGGAAAGTTTTAAGCCTAATCTTAAAAGTAGAGATAGTGTCTGTCTCCCGAATCCAAACTGGAAGCTGGTTCCACAGAAGAGGGGCCTGAAAACTGAAGGCTCTCCCTCCCATTCTACTTTTAAATACTCTAGGAACAACAAGTAGGCCTGCAGAGCGAGAGCGGAGCGCTCTAATAGGGTGATATGGTACTACAAGGTCATTAAGATAAGATGGGGCCTGATTATTTAAGACCTTGTATGTGAGGAGCAGGATTTTGAATTCAATTCTGGATTTAACAGGAAGCCAATGAAGGGAAGCCAAAACAGGAGAAATATGCTCTCTCTTTCTAGTCCCTGTCAGGACTCTTGCTGCAGCATTTTGGATTAGCTGAAGGCTTTTCAGTGAGTTTTTTGGACATCCTGATAATAATGAATTACAGTAGTCCAGCCTGGAAGTAATAAATGCATGAACTAGTTTTTCAGCGTCACTCTGAGACAGGATATTTCTAATTTTAGAGATGTTGCGCAAATGGAAGAAAGCAGTCTTACATATTTGTTTAATATGTGCGTTGAAGGACATGTCCTGGTCAAAAATGACTCCAAGGTTCCTCACAGCGTTACTGGAGGCCAAGGTAATGCCATCCAGAGTAAGAATCTGATTAGATACCATATTTCTAAGATTTTCAGGGCCGAGTACAATAACCTCAGTTTTATCTGAATTAAGAAGCAGAAAGTTAGCGGCCATCCAGGTCTTTATGTCTTTAAGACATTCCTGCAGTTTAACTAATTGGTGTGTGTTATCTGGCTTCATGGACAGATAGAGCTGGGTGTCATCTGCATAGCAGTGAAAATGTATGCTATGTCTTCTAATGATACTGCCTAAGGGAAGCATGTATAATGTAAACAGAATTGGTCCTAGCACTGAACCCTGTGGAACTCCATAATTAACCTCAGTGTGTGAAGAGGACTCTCCATTTACATGCACGAATTGGAGTCTATTAGATAGATATGATACAAACCACTGCAGCGCAGTACTTGTAATACCTACAGCATGTTCTAATCGCTCTAATAGGATATTATGATCAACAGTATCGAACGCTGCACTGAGGTCTAGCAGGACAAGCACAGAGATGAGTCCACTGTCAGAGGCCATAAGAAGATCATTTGTAACCTTCACTAAAGCTGTTTCTGTGCTGTGATGAGCTCTGAAACCTGACTGAAACTCTTCAAATAAACCATTCCTCTGCAGATGATCTGTTAGCTGTTTGACAACTACTCTTTCAAGGATTTTTGATATGAAAGGAAGGTTGGAGATTGGCCTATAATTAGCTAAGACTGCTGGGTCTAGAGATGGCTTTTTGAGTAAAGGTTTAACTACAGCCAGCTTGAAGGCCTGTGGTACATAGCCGATTATTAGAGATAGGTTGATCATATTTAAGATCGAAGAATTAATTAATGGCAGGACTTCTTTGAGCAGTTTTGTAGGAATGGGGTCTAAAAGACACGTTGATGGTTTGGAGGAAGTAATTATTGAAGTTAACTCAGAAAGATCAATTGGAGAAAAAGAGTCTAACTTAATATCAATGGTACTAAGAGTAGCTGTAGATAATATTACATCTGTGGGATGATTATTGGTAATTTTTTCTCTAATGATAAAAATTTTATTTGTGAAGAAGTTCATGAAGTCATTACTAGTTAACGTTAAAGGGATGGTTGGCTCAAAAGAGCTCTGACTTTTTGTCAGCCTGGCTACAGTGCTGAAGAGAAACCTAGGGTTGTTCTTATTTTCTTCAATCAGTGATGAATAGTAAGATGTTCTGGCTTTGCGGAGGGCTTTCTTATAAAGCAGCAAACTATTTCTCCAGGCTAAATGATGATCCTCTAGATTTGTGACACGCCATTTCCTCTCCAGATTACGAGTCATCTGCTTTAGGGTACGTGTTTCAGAATTATACCACGGAGTCAGGTACTTCTGATTTGAGGCCTTAGTTTTCACAGGAGCTACAGTATCCAGAGTCGTACGTAGTGAGGAGGTGAAATTATTAACAAGATAATCGACCTCTGTTGGGGTAGCGTTCAGATAGCTGCTTTGCTCTGTGTTGGTACAGGGCATTGGAGATGATAACAGTGGGTGGATTATATTCTTAAACTTAGTTACAGTGCTTTCAGAAAGACATCTACTTTGATAAAGTCTACTCTTCACCGCTGTGTAATCAATTATTGTAAAAGTAAATGTTATCAGGAAATGATCAGACAGGAGAGGGTTTTCAGGAAACACTGTTAAATGTTCAGGTTCGATGCCATATGTTAAAACAAGATCTAGAGTGTGATTAAAGTGGTGGGTGGGTTCTTTTACATTTTGAGAGAAACCAATTGAGTCTAATAACAGATTAAATGCCATGTTGAGGCTGTCATTTTTAGCATCTACATGGATGTTAAAATCACCCACAATAATTATTTTATCTGAGCTCAGAACTAAATTAGATATAAAGTCTGAGAAATCAGACAGAAACTCTGTGTAAGGCCCAGGTGGACGATAGATGATAACAAGTAAGACTGGTTTCTGAGTTTCACAGCTGGGGTGGACAATGTTAAGCATCAGGCTTTCAAATGAATTAAAAGTCTGTCTTGGTCTTTCATTAATTAATAGGCTGGTGTGAAAAATTGCTGCCACACCGCCCCCTCGGCCTGTGCTTCGAGGTTTCTGGTAGTTAGAATGGCTCGGGGGTGTTGATTCATTTAAACTAACATAATCATCCTGCTGCAACCAGGTTTCTGTAAGGCAGAGTAAATCAATTTGTTGATCAATTATTAAGTCATGTACTAACAGAGACTTGGAGGAGAGAGACCTAATATTTAATAATCCACATTTCACTGTTTTACTCTTTGGTTCAGATGTGGATACTGTATTGTTCTTTCTTTGTGATTGTTTATGTTTAAGTTGTTTGTTGCTGGTTTTTAGTTTGTTTTTTGTCTTTTTGGAAGCTGACACAGTCTCTATGGAGATGGGTTTTTGGGGGGGTAGCAGGAGGAGAGAAGCTGCAGAGAAGCGTGTAAGACTGCAACTCTGCTTCCTGGTCCCAACTCTGGATAGTCATATTTTGGGGGGTTTAATAAATTTGTCCATATTTCTAGAAATGAGAGCTGCTCCATCCAAAGTGGGATGGATGCCGTCTCTCCTAACAAGACCAGGTTTCCTCCAGAAGGTTTGCCAATTATCTATGAAGCCCACATCGTTTCTGGGACACCACTCAGACAGCCAGCAATTTAAGGAGAACATGCGGCTAAACATGTCACTCCTGGTCTGATTGGGGAGGGGACCAGAGAAAACTACAGAGTCCGACATTGTTTTGGCAAAGTTGCACACCGATTCAATATTGATTTTAGTGACCTCCGATTGGCGTAACCGGGTGTCATTACTGCCGACGTGAATTATGATTTTACTGAATTTACGTTTACCCTTAGCCAGCAGTTTTAAATTTCCTTCAATGTCGCCTGCTCTGGCCCCTGGAAGACAATTGACTATGGTTGCCGGTGTCTCTAGCTTCACATGTCTGAGAACAGAATCGCCAATTACCAGAGTTTGACCCCCGGCGGGTGTGTCGCCGAGTGGGGAAAAACGGTTAGACACATGAACGGGTTGGTGGTGTACCTGGGGCTTCTGTTTAGGACTATGCTTCCTCCTCACCGTGACCCAGCCGCCCTGATTCCCCAGCTGCTTGGGACCTGCCGGGGAACAGCTAGCGGGGCCTACGCTATTTTCGGCTGCACCAGCTACAGGGGCCTGGCTAGCTGCGGGTGAATGAAGGGTGCGAAGCCGAGTCTCCAATTCAGTAATCCTGGCCTCCAGAGCTGCAAATATGCTACATTTGTTACAGATATCATTACTGCTAAAGGAGGCCGAGGAGTAACTAAACATCTGACACAATGAGCAAGAAAGTGCAGGAGGGACAGGTGAAGTAGCCATGGTGCTAATGAGTCGGCTACGAGCTAAGCTAGGCTAGCGAGACAGTACAGAGACAGTGAGTGAATACTTTGGCTATAAATTAGGTAGTGAGTACACAGAAAGTGTGCTTCGGAGGAAGCACGTGAAGATTATACTATGAAAGAAGAATGTATTTAAAAGTTGTTAATTAAATCGCTAAGCAAATAAGCTACTCAGAAACACCACTGTGTTTGAGCAGGAACAGGAAGTGATACTCTACCACAGAGCGAGCGAACACCAAGTGACAGCCATGTGATAGACAGATGGCACTGTCTATCACTAGATTTACTAAACCTGCGCAAATATGCGTAACTTCCCTCAACCCAACACCCCCTAGAATTACTGGGTTTTTTTATTTTCTGGTGCAAGTCCCGAGGTGTTAATCACCCCTGCTGAGAGTTTCACAGGTCGTCAGCTCGTTTCTCCTCCAGCTTTTGTTGTGCAAACCACCCAATATCCTTGAGGCCTGGCACATTTGCATTTGCTCACTCAGAGTTGCTCAGATCCAAGCCAGGCCAAACCTCTGTGTTACAACTTTCAGAAATGCCTGCCATATCTATACAAAATATCCCACACATTGACTGACCTGCAAATATGAAAGATGCACATTCACACCTTCCTTGACTCTCAGCACAGATCTTCCATTGTTCCATTGTCACTGTGTATGTGAGGAAAGTGGCATTGCTTGACTACAGCACAGTGCTGTGCATAAAAGCAGACCGACCCAGGCAGGAGAACGATTTCTTGTTCGCATTTCTGAGAACGCACATCAGGATGGCCTCCGTGTCACTGCCACGCAGGAAGAACCTCTCCACACAACAGGCTTTGGCCTTGCTTCAGGAAATGGACGAAGCAGATACTGATGGAGGAGAGGTTTCATTTGTCCAGCAGGCCACTGATACTTCCTCAGAAGAATCTGTAAAGGAGACGGAACAAGAACCCAACATGCCTCCACGGAAGATGAAGAGGCACCGTGGTACTGGGAAGCTCAGCCAGAGCCACACGGCAAAAGACGGCACTGTGTGGGTTGAAGAGGACATTGGAAAGCCCAGTGCAGCAGCAAATCGTTCGTGCTTCACTGTGCAAGCTGGACCCACAGAGTCTGCTAAGGTTTGTCACTGCCATAGTAGATATGATATTTATATAAACCCATTTAGAGTGAGGTTCATGTAAATTTACCATTTTCTATTTGTTTATCTTGCGACAGCATAAGATTACAAGTGTGCTCCTAAGCTTCCTTTGCCTGTTAGACCTGGGAATGCTGCAGACCATCAGGGAATGTACGGTCCATCAAGCCTGCAGAACAGAGCAGGACTGGAATATGTCAGTTCATGAACTGATGGCATTCATTTCAATCCTGTTTGTAAGAGAAATCATGTGTCCTGTTGGTGCCATTGTGGATTGCTGATCAGAAGGATTTCTGGTGCCAGTAATCAAAGAGACAATGTCCCGAGATAGGTTCATTTCAATAATGCAACACATTTGATTTGATGACAAGGACACGCGGGCAGAACGGGTGAAAACAGACAAATTTGCGGCAATCTCCGACATCTGGACAAGCTTCAATGAGAACTGTGCTAAGGGTTTCACTCTAGGAGAACACATGACCATAGATGAACAGCTGTTCCCTACCAAGGTTCGTTGTCCATTCACACAGTATATCGCAACCAAGCCAGAGAGATTTGGAATCAAGTTCTGGATGGCCACGGACTTGGACACCAAATACGTCTGCAGTGCATCTCCTTACTTAGGAAAAGACCCCAGTCGTCAGAAGGGAGAGAGGCTGGCAGAGAACGTGGTCATGAAACTGAGGGAGCCGTTTTTGGATGATGGGAGAAACGTCACAACGGACAATTTCTTTACTTCACTGTCACTGTTGCACAGACTGCTGCAGTGCAAAACAACATTACTGGGCACGGTGAATAAAGTCCAGCTGGAACTTCTTCAACTTGCAAAAGAAACTGCAAAGCGAGAGGTATTCTCCACTTCAGTGCTTAGAACTGTGCAACATGTCACAAATTCACCTGTGCCGAATGCAGGGATGATGGACACTGGGTCTGCAAATGCTGTAAAGTTTGAAACACTTTGAAATAATACAGACTGGTGTACCCATATATTGTGAATGTGTGTCTTGAATTTCTGAAGGCTGTTACACAGAGGTTTGGCCTGCCTTGGATCTGAGTAAACAAATGCCAATGTTGCACGCACACACACACACACACACACACGCAGCAAATCTGCATTTACAGTGGGGCAAAAAAGTATTTAGTCAGCCACCGATTGTGCAAGTTCCCCCACCTAAAATGATGACAGAGGTCAGTAATTTGCACCAGAGGTACACTTCAACTGTGAGAGACAGAATGTGAAAAAAAAATCCATGAATCCACATGGTAGGATTTGTAAAGAATTTATTCATAAATCAGGGTGGAAAATAAGTATTTGGTCAATAACAAAAATACAACTCAATACTTTGTAACATAACCTTTGTTGGCAATAACAGAGGTCAAACGTTTACTATAGGTCTTTACCAGGTTTGCACACACAGTAGCTGGTATTTTGGCCCATTCCTCCATGCAGATCTTCTCGAGAGCAGTGATGTTTTGGGGCTGTCGCCGAGCAACACGGACTTTCAACTCCCGCCACAGATTTTCTATGGGGTTGAGGTCTGGAGACTGGCTAGGCCACTCCAGGACTTTCAAATGCTTCTTACGGAGCCACTCCTTTGTTGCCCGGGCGGTGTGTTTTGGATCGTTGTCATGTTGGAAGACCCAGCCTCGTTTCATCTTCAAAGTTCTCACTGATGGAAGGAGGTTTTGGCTCAAAATCTCACGATACATGGCCCCATTCATTCTGTCCTTAACACGGATCAGTCGTCCTGTCCCCTTGGCAGAAAAACAGCCCCATAGCATGATGTTTCCACCCCCATGCTTCACAGTAGGTATGGTGTTCTTGGGATGCAACTCAGTATTCTTCTTCCTCCAAACACGACGAGTTGAGTTTATACCAAAAAGTTCTACTTTGGTTTCATCTGACCACATGACATTCTCCCAATCCTCTGCTGTATCATCCATGTGCTCTCTGGCAAACTTCAGACGGGCCTGGACATGCACTGGCTTCAGCAGCGGAACACGTCTGGCACTGCGGGATTTGATTCCCTGCCGTTGTAGTGTGTTACTGATGGTGACCTTTGTTACTTTGGTCCCAGCTCTCTGCAGGTCATTCACCAGGTCCCCCCGTGTGGTTCTGGGATCTTTGCTCACCGTTCTCATGATCATTTTGACCCCACGGGATGAGATCTTGCGTGGAGCCCCAGATCCAGGGAGATTATCAGTGGTCTTGTATGTCTTCCATTTTCTGATGATTGCTCCCACAGTTGATTTTTTCACACCAAGCTGCTTGCCTATTGTAGATTCACTCTTCCCAGTCTGGTGCAGGTCTACAATACTTTTCCTGGTGTCCTTCGAAAGCTCTTTGGTCTTGGCCATGGCGGAGTTTGGAGTCTGACTGTTTGAGGCTGTGGACAGGTGTCTTTTATACAGATGATGAGTTCAAACAGGTGCCATTCATACAGGTAACGAGTGGGGGACAGAAAAGCTTCTTACAGAAGACGTTACAGGTCTGTGAGAGCCAGAGATTTTCCTTGTTTGAGGTGACCAAATACTTATTTTCCACCCTAATTTACGAATAAATTCTTTACAAATCCTACCATGTGGATTCATGGATTTTTTTTCACATTCTGTCTCTCACAGTTGAAGTGTACCTCTGGTGCAAATTACTGACCTCTGTCATCATTTTAAGTGGGGGAACTTGCACAATCGGTGGCTGACTAAATACTTTTTTGCCCCACTGTATTAGTCCCACAAGTGGAAAATCTGCATTGCCATTGCAGAAAAGTGGACAGTGTAAGACATTTAAACTATCATGGTAGGCTGCAGGTACTTTGTTGTTGAGTCTGACAACGATTGGAAGGAAAGACCTTCTCTCCTGTCTCCTGAATCCCTCCTGGTTGGGGGTTGGGGGAGGGTGTGTTTGCACAACAAAAGCAGGAGAACAATGGAGCTGAAGGCCTCTCAGCGGGGTGCTAGGAGGTGTTAGGTTCAGGGGAATTTACGCAAATTTGCGCAGGGTTAGTAAATCTAGTAGTAGGGACTTGCACCAGGGGAAAAAAGGCTCAGTAATTCTAGTGCTATGTGATGGCATGCCATAACTGGCTCGATTATGGTTTGGTGTATGTGGCCCAGGCCCATAGAAAACAGGTCTGGCCCGGATCTGGCATCAAGCTGGAACTTGTGACTGACTGGTGTCATGGCCGGGTGATGTCAGCCAGATGTGGGCCAGGTCTGGCAGTCATGGAACTATTTATGTTCCTGTTTTCCTATTTTAGTTAGAAGACCCAAACGGCGTGTTACAATACTATATTGTTATGGTGGCCAACGTTTCAAATGCAGGTTTGACAGGTTTGTGAGTGTACACTTTATCCAAAACCCGGTGATGGCTTACCACTGAGTGGCTGTAGCTCAGGAGGTAGAGCAGGTCACCTATTCATCAGAAGGTTAGTGGTTTGATCCCTGGCTCCTCCAGGCTGCATGTCAAGAATGTGAATGTAGTTAGGAAGCACTAGGTTTACAGAAAGTGTGTGATTGGGTGAATGTGGCATGTTGTATAGAGCACTTTAAGTAATCCGGGAGAGTGAAAAAGCTCTATATAAGAATCAGTCCATTCACTGTCTGAACAGAGTTCCCTCGTGTTACTTTTGCACTATTATGTTTTGGCACATTGATTATTAAATGGCTTGATTAAGGTACACATTAGGCTGACATCTGGGTCCAAAGCTGAAACTGTTCTGGGCCAGCACAGAGTGTCTGTGTCTGCAACTGGCCTTGTGCTGGCCCATGTGTGGGCCACATCTGGCAAACCAGGTCTGGGCCATCAAAGGGCCGTCATTCTTTGCGGTATGTGGGCCATGTGTAAGCACATTTTGTGGGTCACATCCGGGCCATTCCAATTTTGCTATGTGGGCTACAGTGTAGACAACAGAGATCTTTCTCTGCTCATGTTCTAAATACCTGATTTAAGATGAGAATATTCATTACATTTAAAAATTAGACTAAAATAAATTTTGTCTCCCATCTACTAATATTATTTTAGTAAAACATTTGTATAGTAAGGTTAAGTTAGCTTTGGAGAAGAATAGCTGGTAGCCACCCTTCGGAGGAACGCCTGCCTACCGCACACTTCACCTGTCCTCATACATGTCCTGCACCAGCCTCACGTACGCTACTTAACACCACTCTTGGCCAGTGTCTCATGCAGTACTTCAGTTCCTTCCCTGGTACCCTATCATATAAGGCTTGCTCTAGATCCACAAAGACACAGTGCAATGCCCTCTGACCTTCACTATGCTTCTCCATCAACATGCTCAAAGCAAACATCACATATGTAGTGCTCTTTCTCATCATGAAATCATGGTCAGCGCTTCTCATCTCTCTTCTCTATCTAATGTCAACAACTCTTTCCCATAGCTTCATGGTATGGCTTATCACCTTTAACCCTTTGTAATTGTTACAGGTCAGCACCAGCACACATTTACTCCGTTGGTTAAAATATCCACTAGCCTCCACAAGAATGTCATCTGGACCAATCACCTTTCTATTCTTCAGTCTTTCCATAGGTGCCTCTGCACTTTCTGATTCAGTAACTGTTCTCCATCTGTCCCGCTCGCTCTCTTTTTCTTCATTCATTAGCTTCTCAAAATATTCCTTCCACCTTCTCAGGACACTTTCTTCACTCAGTATATTTCCACATCTATCCTTTCACTCAGATTTGCTGCACATCCTTTCCCATCCAGTATCTCTGCATAGCTATTATATACTGTTTGTATTGCATGCCTTCATATTGAGGTCTGACTCAACTTTACAACACTAATTTCTGGAAAAAAAAATCTCAATTTGATGCAATATAATTCAGATTTTTATAATTTAATATTAATTGGTGTTAAACTGGGGTTATTAACTAACCCCAAATTGTTCTCCGATGTATCCATCGGCGTGTGAATTTGTCTGAATGTTAGCTAGTAAGTATAAAGTATTAGTTAGTATAAAGTGTTTTGAGTGCAAAGGAAGAGTAGAAAAGTGCCCTATGATCTGTCTTCCTTGTCTGCACCATATACAATCACTCCTATGCCTTTTTACTGTTTTACATGATCCTCCACCAGCAGGTGCCTGCCTGTGGGAACCTGGGCAAATGTAGTGGTGTAAGGAAGAGGACTCCCTTACTGCATTTATTTATATTGTATTGTCTGTATAGCACTTTAGAGCACACCTTTCACTTTATTAAAAGCACCTTATCAAGCACTTTATGAGCATTGCACTTTAAGCATGGATTTGCACACAAGAAGTTTAAATATTTATTGACTATTTATTGGGAATTTTAAAATCAGTTGGTGGCCTTATTTCAGATCCTGCACAGCTGCTCCTCGTCAAGGAATGTGGTGGTAGTCTGTCAGGAGAGAAGAATGAGATTGAGATTGTGATTAAGGTTTACCAATAAGGAAAACTAATGCAAATGTGTGTGTGTGAAATCTAGGGATAAAAGTGGTGCAAATAAGTGTTTGTAAGTTAATGATTACTCACCTTTCTTGCCTGTGTCCTCTTCAAGGTGTTTGGGCAAATGTTTCCCCGGGGGTCCAGACACCATTTAAAGGTTCCGGGAGAGACCATGGGTAAAGAGTGTGGTGAATCTTTTTGTGCTTGGGTTTCTGGGTTTTTATAATATTGGGTTTGGTGTAACATTAAAGTGTGAAGTATTTATTAATATGTAAATGTGAAAATGTATTTATGTATTTATTTATTCTTATTGATATATTGTGTACTGTGGTGGAAGGTTGGGATTTAAGAATTTACCTGAGAGTGGAATAATGGTTAAGTCTGTGACAGCTGAACATATTTAAGGCTGCCAGTTGTCATTAGAGGATGGATTTTTGTGCTGTGAAGAAGCTCGACAAGTTAATTGTTTTAAGGAGAGCCATATAGCAAATAAATACTTTGTTCCATTACACTTGCCTTGGTCTGTCTCACTGTGTTTCCAGCCGCTAAGGGCTGCCCTGTTACAAGTGGGAACACAGACAATTCCTGTTACAGTGGCAAGCTTCCTGCTGAACTCTGTCACCACTGTCCCACAAAAAAGACACGTCCACATGACATGTGGCATTTCACAGTTTCAAGATTACCTAGCACCACCATTTTTATTGATTCGACCCACACTGGTCACACAACCACTTAAGGGCCAGATTTAATGACGCGTTGCACCGGAGCAAGCTGGGTTTTGATGTAAAAAAGGTGCTGTGTGTATTTACAACGCAAGCACAGTGATAAGAATGGCAACCAAATAGTACAAAGAATATGACGCAACAGAGCTTCTAACTATCAGACATGAGCAAACATAAGATTTTCAGATAAGGAAACAGCATCCAACGAGTAAAGAGTAAATGATGGAAACAGCTTTCTGAAATAAAATAGCTCATAACTAATAAGAGATACATCAATGTCCTGAAGAAATGCAGTAGGTTAAGACTCTAAAAATCTGCGAGTCACCAACTGATATGCATTATACTTGCCATATTAGTCATGCTGGGTACAAACAGTGGCGATATATCCATAACATTTACACAAGAGTTCAGGGTGCGAGTAATCACTGCAGTGTTCTTCTGAACTCATAACCTCCACATCAGCTCTGGTACAGGAGAAAAACACACATCAGAATTGGAACCAAATAAATCAGTTGTCTGTACAGGGAGTGCAGAATTATTAGGCAAATGAGTATTTTGTCCACATCATCCTCTTCATGCATGTTGTCTTACTCCAAGCTGTATAGGCTCGAAAGCCTACTACCAATTAAGCATATTAGGTGATGTGCATCTCTGTAATGAGAAGGGGTGTGGTCTAATGACATCAACACCCTATATCAGGTGTGCATAATTATTAGGCAACGTCCTTTCCTTTGGCAAAATGGGTCAAAAGAAGGACTTGACAGGCTCAGACAAGTCAAAAATAGTGAGATATCTTGCAGAGGGATGCAGCAGTCTCAAAATTGCAAAGCTTCTGAAGCGTGATCATCGAACAATCAAGCGTTTCATTCAAAATAGTCAACAGGGTCGCAAGAAGCGTGTGGAAAAACCAAGGCGCAAAATAACTGCCCATGAACTGAGAAAAGTCAAGCGGGCAGCTGCCAAGATGCCACTTGCCACCAGTTTGGCCATATTTCAGAGCTGCAACATCACTGGAGTGCCCAAAAGCACAAGGTGTGCAATACTCAGAGACATGGCCAAGGTAAGAAAGGCTGAAAGACGACCACCACTGAACAAGACACACAAGCTGAAACGTCAAGACTGGGCCAAGAAATATCTCAAGACTGGTTTTATGGACTGATGACATGAGAGTGAGTCTTGATGGGCCAGATGGATGGGCCCGTGGCTGGATTGGTAAAGGGCAGAGAGCTCCAGTCCGACTCAGACGCCAGCAAGGTGGAGGTGGAGTACTGGTTTGGGCTGGTATCATCAAAGATGAGCTTGTGGGGCCTTTTCGGGTTGAGGATGGAGTCAAGCTCAACTCCCAGTCCTACTGCCAGTTTCTGGAAGACACCTTCTTCAAGCAGTGGTACAGGAAGAAGTCTGCATCCTTCAAGAAAAACATGATTTTCATGCAGGACAATGCTCCATCACACGCGTCCAAGTA
The DNA here is from genome assembly GCF_965226115.1 of Aulonocara stuartgranti. Taxonomy (NCBI): domain Eukaryota; kingdom Metazoa; phylum Chordata; class Actinopteri; order Cichliformes; family Cichlidae; genus Aulonocara; species Aulonocara stuartgranti. The sequence continues at coordinate 3,979,245 of NC_138960.1, forward strand.
CTCCACAGCGTGGCTGGCAAGAAAGGGTATAAAAGAAGAAAAACTAATGACATGGCCACCTTGTTCACCTGATCTGAACCCCATTGAGAACCTGTGGTCCATCATCAAATGTGAGATTTACAAGGAGGTAAAACAGTACACCTCTCTGAACAGTGTCTGGGAGGCTGTGGTTGCTGCTGCACGCAATGTTGATGGTGAACAGATCAAAACACTGACAGAATCCATGGATGGCAGGCTTTTGAGTGTCCTTGCAAAGAAAGGTGGCTATATTGGTCGCTGATTTGTTTTTGTTTTGTTTTTGAATGTCAGAAATGTATATTTGTGAATGTGGAGATGTTATATTGGTTTCACTGGTAAAAATAAATAATTGAAATGGGTATATATTTGTTTTTTGTTAAGTTGCCTAATAATTATGCACAGTAATAGTCACCTGCACACAGATATCCCCCTAAAATAGCTAAAACTAAAAACAAACTAAAAACTACTTCCAAAAACATTCAGCTTTGATATTAATGAGTTTTTTGGGTTCATTGAGAACATGGTTGTTGTTCAATAATAAAATTATTCCTCAAAAATACAACTTGCCTAATAATTCTGCACTCCCTGTATAGCCTGTGAGGTTCTCTGTGGATGCATCATTGAACTGATAGTAACAAGCGACACCATTATTCATTCGTCTCTTTAAGTCAAAAGCAAAAGTTCTCCTAGTTGCACATGGGCAAACATATAAACCATACACGGGAAAAAGCTACAACTTAAAATGTTACTGGCAGGAGCAAAAGAGAACCTAAGGGGACAGACTCCCAACACATATATATAATCTATGCCTGTTATGTATCCCCATCTCATATTAATTTGTATTTTCCCTGGAGCTCTGTTTTTAATAACTGAATGTTAACCTTCACGTCTGCCCTTATGTATGGGTACATTAAAGGTACAGGAAAACTGGTGAATGTCACCTCTGAGGTATCCAGTAATCTCCGCCACTGTGTCAAAATCATTAGAATTTTAAGGATGCAGACAAAGCTGCAGGTAGGCAAATCTGTGCTTGATTAGTTTGTTAAATGTTGAAAAAAAACAAAACAAACTACCTAACAACAAACAAAGCAAATAAATAAAAAAAGCTTGTGGTCTCACTTGTTATCAGAAATGCCTGAGAGGACCATATCCACCTCTATGATACCATATAGAGCCTAGAGTAGTAAAAACCTGAGCCTGAGCTCACAGGGATGACTTGGATATACTCTGAGCTATTTTTTTGCAACTTTTGCTATCTTCAGTATGCACATCTACCAATGTAAAAGCATATGAAAAGTATATGAAAAATAAGGTAAATCAGCTTTGACAACTATAAGAAACAAAATCAAGCCGCCAAAACTAAGGAACGATTAAATTATTTGAATGCAAATGCACTTGAATATATTGATTTTGGCCCATGTCACACATTGAAATCAATTAGATTTATACCGTCTTTACTCATAGTATGAGTGAAGCTAGCACAAAGCTGTGATGCTTTGGAGAGGATTCTTCCAATGTTTTTTTTTTTTTTTTTTTACAATGTATCACAAGAGGAAGGGAAGGCAGGATTTACATCACATACAGGGAGTGCAGAATTATTAGGCAAGTTGTATTTTTGAGGAATAATGTTATTATTGAACAACAACCATGTTCTCAATGAACCCAAAAAACTCATTAATATCAAAGCTGAATGTTTTTGGAAGTAATTTTTAGTTTGTTTTTAGTTTTAGCTATTTTAGGGGGATATCTGTGTGTGCAGGTGACTATTACTGTGCATAATTATTAGGCAACTTAACAAAAAACAAATATATACCCATTTCAATTATTTATTTTTACCAGTGAAACCAATATAACATCTCCACATTCACAAATATACATTTCTGACATTCAAAAACAAAACAAAAACAAATCAGCGACCAATATAGCCACCTTTCTTTGCAAGGACACTCAAAAGCCTGCCATCCATGGATTCTGTCAGTGTTTTGATCTGTTCACCATCAACATTGCGTGCAGCAGCAACCACAGCCTCCCAGACACTGTTCAGAGAGGTGTACTGTTTTCCCTCCTTGTAAATCTCACATTTGATGATGGACCACAGGTTCTCAATGGGGTTCAGATCAGGTGAACAAGGAGGCCATGTCATTAGTTTTTCTTCTTTTATACCCTTTCTTGCCAGCCACGCTGTGGAGTACTTGGACGCGTGTGATGGAGCATTGTCCTGCATGAAAATCATGTTTTTCTTGAAGGATGCAGACTTCTTCCTGTACCACTGCTTGAAGAAGGTGTCTTCCAGAAACTGGCAGTAGGACTGGGAGTTGAGCTTGACTCCATCCTCAACCCGAAAAGGCCCCACAAGCTCATCTTTGATGATACCAGCCCAAACCAGTACTCCACCTCCACCTTGCTGGCGTCTGAGTGGGACTGGAGCTCTCTGCCCTTTACCAATCCAGCCACGGGCCCATCCATCTGGCCCATCAAGACTCACTCTCATTTCATCAGTCCATAAAACCTTAGAAAAACCAGTCTTGAGATATTTCTTGGCCCAGTCTTGACGTTTCAGCTTGTGTGTCTTGTTCAGTGGTGGTCGTCTTTCAGCCTTTCTTACCTTGGCCATGTCTCTGAGTATTGCACACCTTGTGCTTTTGGGCACTCCAGTGATGTTGCAGCTCTGAAATATGGCCAAACTGGTGGCAAGTGGCATCTTGGCAGCTGCACACTTGACTTTTCTCAGTTCATGGGCAGTTATTTTGCACCTTGGTTTTTCCACACGCTTCTTGCGACCCTGTTGATCAACGGTGCTGCTGTGGAGAGAGTGAGCAGCTTCCGGTTCCTTGGTGTACACCTGGCTGAGGATCTTACGTGGTCAGTACACACAAACAAAACAGTGAAGAAGGCGCAGCAGCGCCTCTTCTTTCTCAGGAGACTGAAAAGATTCGGCATGAGCCCCCGCATCCTCAGGACCTTCTATCACTGTGCCATTGAGAGCATCCTCACTGGATGCATCACCACCTGGTATGGCAACAGCACCGCCTACAACTGCAAAGCTCTCCAACGAGTAGTGCGGTGCTCTGAACGGATAATTGGAGGTGAGCTTCCCTCCCTCCAAGACATCTACAGGAAGCGCTGCCTGAGGAAAGCGGGGAGGATCATCAAGGACTCCAGTCACCCCAGCCATAAACTGTTCAGACTGCTTCCATCAGGAAGGAGGTTCTGCAGCATCCGGTCCCGTACCAGCAGACTGAGAGACAGCTTCTTCCACCAGGCCATCAGACTGCTGAACACGTCATAGACACCTCAGCTTCACTACTGGAACTTCAACATTATGCACTCCATACTGTATATAAATGCCACTTGTTTTGCACATATTCAACTCTGTATATTTTATATATTTTATTATTATTATTATTATTATTATTTTTTTTTTTTTTTTTTTTTTTTTACTATTTAATTTGTAAAAATGTGTATACACACACACACACACACACACACACACACACACACACACACACACACACACACAGGAAAACATTTAGTATACACATCCAGAAATGCATACACTATTATATATTGTACATATATTTATTAGTTTCAGGTTGGCCATTCTTGTATTTTGCTCGTTTGTGTTGTTGTGTTTGCACATCTCTGTTGCTTGTGGGGCTCGCACACAAGAATTTCACTCGCATGTGCTGTGCCAGTGTGCCTGCACATGTGATGTGACAATAAAAGTGATTTGATTTGATTTGTTGACTATTTTGAATGAAACGCTTGATTGTTCGATGATCACGCTTCAGAAGCTTTGCAATGTTGAGACTGCTGCATCCCTCTGCAAGATATCTCACTATTTTTGACTTTTCTGAGCCTGTCAAGTCCTTCCTTTGACCCATTTTGCCAAAGGAAAGGACGTTGCCTAATAATTATGCACACCTGATATAGGGTGTTGATGTCATTAGACCACACCCCTTCTCATTACAGAGATGCACATCACCTAATCTGCTTAATTGGTAGTAGGCTTTCGAGCCTATAAAGCTTGGAGTAAGACAACATGCATGAAGAGGATGATGTGGACAAAATACTCATTTGCCTAATAATTCTGCACTCCCTGTACAAGTATTTATATCACATCCCAAAAGTCATTTTCCAGACAGTTTTTTTCACTCACAAAAATACTAGAAATTCCACAAATCATAACTAACCACTCCTCAAAATCAAAACACTAAGAACGATTTGAAAATAAATGGAATATGCTCTTCCATTCCTCTGTCAGCTGTACTCTAACCTTCATAGCTCTCTGCTTCCATCCACCTTGTTTTCTTCAGCAGTTTCATCACAACTTTTCCTCCCTCTATCAGTCCCTCATATCTCCTTCTACCACAGGCCTGCAGGCAGTCAGAGCTGTGTGGAGCACCACTGGGGGCTGCAGACAGATCACTTCCTCCGGCACAGTAATTATTTGGCTCTTTTATTGTTGAATGCGCTGCTGACGGTGGGCCTGAGGGGAGTCAAATATCTTTTTTTGCCACAAAGTTTCTTGGAGGAGACTCAACAGCTGCTAGCTGCTCCGAACAACAGTTTCCAAAATTACCTTAGGTGCTGGAAAGAAGGACACAGGCATTCAGAGAATGTCAAACTCAAAGTTAGCTAAAAGTTTTAAATTATTTTTGATACATTCCTACAATATGCAATGACACTAGAGATGGAAGTGAACGCAAAACAGGTGTTGCAGAGGACTTCGGATTAAATCAAGAGAAATTTCATTTGAGGTTTCATTTGAAAAAAAGTGAGCCTTACCAGCTTCTGCTGCTATATATGTACTTAATATAATAATAACCAGCGAGAGAAGGTCTGTAAGCCGTTTGGACAAATACTCCTTTGCCAAAGACCTTTGAAAAATCACTTGTGTTAATGTAACATTTTTATTGTCTTAGCCACTGAGGACAAGGATAGAAGAGCTATTGACACACCCAAACACTTGCACCTAACCAGTGTGTTTAAGCTTGTTTTAAGATGTCTTACCTACTAAATATCGTCTTACTGTCATTCAGAATCATAGCTAGGATTCTGTTTCCGGCAATAACTGCCCAAGTTTCCAATAACCGCTCAAGACCTGGATGTCACCAAGTTTTTCTAGGTGTTATTTATTTAGCAACTGTCATTTCAAAAGTGTTCCAATAATATCAGGCACTAGTTCTGTAACTTGCTGATTACAACTAAAGTTTAACTGGAAACTAAATTGTGTGTCAACTAAATTTTATCATTCAATAACCAAACTAATCAGAATCTGGTAATAGTTACAGGCATATACTAGTTTAAGCAATATAACCATATACTAATGTAATTATTCATACTTTTATGTTGCAGTTTCAAACTAAGTTTAAAGAAGAAGTTCAGCTTGAAGGCAGCAGCAAATAATTACATACTATTGCATATTTGATGATGATAGCATGTTAGCACAGCAAAGCAGGGGAGAAACACATACAGTAAATGGCCCCAGGGCAGATTCAAACCCAGGCCCCTGCAATAACCTCACAGCATATGGACCACCTGCTCAACCTCGTGCTTACTCAGAAGCTTTGTAATGCCATATAAAAACAAGGTACTAGCAAAGGTTTTGCTTTTAATTCAGCTAGTCAGTTTTCCCAACTAGCCATTGCTAAGTGCCCACTCTCACCTACGGCTCAAAGAAATTAAACGTACACAGTAGTGGCCAGACCTCAGGGGTTTTAGCAGTCGCTGTACTACAGGAGATTGAATTAGTGGACTTTTAGCCACCTCTGTTAAGATGTGGGCAACATTTTTGGAAAATATTGCAAGTTCATTGAAAGATGTGGATGACAAGTGCGCCTAATCTAAAGCTCATGTACTGATTTCGTCTGAGCTCAGCATGAGTCTCCATTTCTGTTGTGCTGTGATGATAGTTCTGCATTTTGCTCTTTTTAACAGCTACCATGTAGGTGTTGCCAGAATCAGATCTCTTATATCCTTTTTTATCCGATAACAATTGTAATATAAATTCATTTAAGCAATAGTATATTGGATTGCTTTGACCCATGTTATTTCTCAATAATAACATGGATCATTTAGAATTTTGAAATTAAAACTACACTCATGGGCATACATGCCAACCCTCCCGATTTTTCCGTGAGAATCCTGAATTTCAGTGCCCCTCCCGAAAATCTCCTGGAGCCACCATTCTTCCGAATTTCTCCCGATTTTCCCACAACAAAATCGAAAAACCATAGTTTCCAACAATGGCGGCAGCGACTTAGTTTTAATATTACTCTTCCTGGGTCGCAAAATAAACTTTTAACATATCTTCAGACGAGAATGTAGCTGTGTAAACTTCAAATATCTGAGCCGGCGACAACAGCAAAATCGTTTAACCCCCCCGCGGTCTTTCGCTACTCAGGTTAAACATGATAAGTCACTTAGATAACTTTAGAATGTTATTGTTTGGCTTTTTTCAGCGTTTTATTTGTTCGTGACTAAATTGTTTGGCTAAGATTAAAGTTATTAGCTTAGATTAGATTAAATGAAACTTTTTTTTCACACAGCTGAATAAACATCAAACAGATAACAGATTAAACAGAAGTGTGAGATGCCCGAGAATTTACGCCAGCATCCGGTTATAATTTAGATAGCAAGGAGCAGATGGCAGAGTTTCACTCCACTGAGAGCTCGTGACGTCATTCTGAAGGCTAGACCGTCCAATTTCACAGTCGCTCACTCTCAGATGTGTTACGGGGGGTCTAGGCGTTAAGGGGAAAAGTAACCGGGTCAGAAAAAGGAGTCAGGGAGGCAAAACAGTTAAATAAACCAGTTTTATTGAAGTTATTCAACTAAAAGAGACGGACAAGCCGTTATCACCATAAAGGAAACAAACAAAACTCAGGCGTTTGTCAGTAATGCAAAAAGTCAAAAGGAAAACACAGCTCACTAGCTGTACCCACACAAATGGCACTCTGGCCCAGAGCTCACCCTGCTCTGGGCTTAAATACCCTTAATTGCTGATGGGAGTCAGCTGTACAGGAGGGAAAGGTGGCATCTCAGGCAAGGGAGGTAGTGGGACACGCCCACACAGGCACCCTCAGAGAGAGAGAGAGAGAGAGGCTAGGGCCGTAACAGATGTATGGTAACGCACATAACAACTAACACTACTACTACACTGTTTTTAAAATCAGCATAAATCAGTATGTTCTTGTGTTGGTGTTAAATTTAAACTGGTTTTGAATGCATAGTTTACAAACCAAGTACAACTTAAGACCGTAAAGTTTTGTTCTGTGGTGACAAAGCTTAATGTACCATATTTTTAGTTTACCTTCACTTTTTTATTTTTATTAAAATTCCATGCTTAGAAGGATTCTTACCTTCAGGGTCTATTAGAAATGCAATCCCAAACTAAGCCTTTGTACCGTGTCAGGGTTTCATCTACAACCATAACATTTTTAATGCAGGTGAAAATGTTGTCTACAGATTTGAATGCAACCCCAAATTTCAGTTGACTGCATGTTTGTAATCTGAGAAGTATATGTGAAGAAAGGAGGGCATTGTCTGAGTTTTATCTCCTCATGGAGATTAACTTTCTCCACATGGTATTTCAAGGCTAGACTGCATGATAATGTTTGATATGTTCCACTTGGTCTCTCTGAGATTAATTAACACACCTGCAGAAGACAGGGGCTGCACAAAGCCAAGGGGAATTTTAGATTTGAAGATTTTATGTGGGTTGGTCACTATAAACAACAACTTATTATTATAGATTGTTGTTTGTTTCATTTTTAAGGTAAAGATATTGAGTAAATCATCTTCTAACATGTTTAGAAACTGTCTTAACAGACTGCAGCATAACTTCAAAGAATTAGATCTTCCCCAACAGATGTAACTCTGTGATAGGCCCCAGGGTAGATATCATTTAGCAACCATCAGCACCCATAGACAACTGCTTCAAGGAATATAGGAATAATTTCTGACCAGGATTTAGATGTATATCTCAAAGATCTCATAGTGTCATATTATCCCAGTTGTCAGACCACTCTTTTGTGGAACCTTTGAATTGAGGAGACAGACACTCTCTCTACTTTAAAGTTTAACTGTCAGCCTCTCTTTTTAAAAAAAGCTCGTACTTTGGGCTGGATCAGGTGACCCTGAACCACCCCTCAGTTATTCTGCCACAGACTCAGGCTCCCATAATATGCTAAGCATGTACTTGCTACTTGGTTTTTACTCCATGTATTTATATGCCACTACTGCATGTCATTAACTTCTGTCTAATCTTTCCGATAGTGTGTGGTTTTTTCTTGTCTCTCTGTGCTCCTTTTTTCCCCTTCTCTTTTCCCTCAACCCTTAACAATTGCATGAACCTGTCAGGGTTCTGGGTTTTCTGACCTAGTGTCTTATGTTCCTGAGATTTTTGTAATTTTGTGTTGTGAATTTTGTATTAAGTACTCTCACAGATTTCCTCCCTTTCCACGCCCGGCTTCAACCATTGTTCACCAGCCTTTTTCCTTGCAGCGATGTGGTCAGAGGATGAGGAGCCGGATTCAACCTCTCCGCCATTACCGACGCCCACCGCAATCTCTGCTCCTACTTCCAGGGGGAAGCGACGGCTGCAAAGTCAGCTAACATTGCCACCGCCGGAACCCAGGACTTTACCAGAGCAAACCGCTTTTGTGAGTGTAAAAGACACTGAACAGTTTACCGAGTCTGAAGCCCCAAGGTCTGGTTATTTTACGGCTAAGAAGAAAGTGACTGTTTTTTCTGAAACCAAAATTTCCCACTTGGGTGACCTGAAAGACTGTTTTCCTTATGCTCCTCCTAGACATAACAATGCAAAGAACTGTGTTTTTTCTGTTCCTTCTGAGGCTGTGTCTGCTAGCTCAGATTCTGTTAAGTCAGGGATTATTAATTCAGAGACTGTTTCTTCTAAAGCTACATTTTCCATGTCCCTGGGGGTTAGACAAAATAACCAGTGTAGGGACTAACGTGTTAAGTAACGCGTTAGAGTAACTACGTTATTATTGTGGTAACGAGCACGGTGACTAGTTAGTATGCCAAAATCAGGAACACATTAATCGTTACTGGGATTTAGATAGCGTCTAGTGATGGGATTTCCGGCTCTTTTTAGAGAACCGGCTCTTTCGGCTCAACTCACTAAAAAGATCCGGTTCTTTCGGCTCCGAACCGACTCTTTAGGTTGTTTTGTTGCTTTAATTAATTTATTATTAACAAGAATATAAAATTATGCACAAAATGAATTACTAATGTAAAAAAAAAAGTGGTTTTATTTATATATGTTTATATATAAATATATGTGGTGGCTCCTAGTGACAAAGCACGTACAAACTCCAAAACACATTTCTAGCATGAACTGAACTTCCAAAACAGAGCTACTAGATCACTTTAATTACACAATTGAAACCATATGTGTATTGTTGGTGTATTTATACACGAGCACTCATATATATTAAAATAATTTTTTTTTAAAAGTTCATTTACCTGTTACTACCACACACCAAATCCGGTTGCTCGTACTTGCTGGCTTGTGTAGCCACTAGGTAACAAAAGCTCAACACTGCCCCCTAGCATCCTGGAGCACTTCTGTTGTCTTTTGTACGTGTTTTGGAGTTTTTACGTGCTTCTGAGTTCGGACGTGTTTTGAAGTTTGTATGTGCTTTGTCTCTAGGGGCCACCGTAAATATACTTTTATTTATTCACTCCACATAAAATGTAATAAATAAATCATATGATACAAAAACCAACTATTTACATTTCAACTTTTAACTATTTAAAATTTCAGCTTTTTCCTTTTAAACAAATTTAAAGTGAAACAACACAAAACACTGCAAACCACAACACAATTAAATATAAATTAAAATATGAAAACAAAAAGAAGATGCATTCTCTGTCATATGGGTCTGCATTAATAAACTTTCTGTATCCTTTATCATCCGCAACTGAAAATAGTTGTGGATGATTACTATACCTTTCTAATGTGACGTTGTTGTCCCTGGCTCTTTCTCTGTCTCTCCCTCCCGCTCTGTTCCTGTGCTACTGAGTGTAACTACCGCCCCTCCCGGGTGCTGTGATGTTACTGATAGTGAACTTTGTTTTGTTCATCAGGTTAGTTAGTAGAGTTGCCAACCGTCCCGTACAAAACTGAATCGTCCCATATTCAGAGAAAATATTACGCGTTTCGCATTGAGCTGAAAAGGAACACAGTTTGTCCCGGACTTCAGGTAGAATGAAAAAAAAAAGACACAAAGCTGGAGTTATTCTGTGTCTTTACGCTGCAGCTGTCTCTTCTTCTCTCATTCTCCCCTCCATCTCCTGTTGCCACTTCAATCATGAAACTGATCAATGATCAGCTGATCAGCTTTTCTCTCTTGTTTGTTTATCGCCCACTTTGCGCCAGAAAGAGGAAACCAACAGATGTTGCGCTAAACAACAGCAGCACGTTTAAGCTTGATCAGCTGTTGTTAGAATTTATTTAGTATTAATTTCAAGTATCAGCTGATGTTTGCTGGAGCCACAGCTGTAAAGCTGCTGGTCATGCTATCGGTTTGGATATGTGGTGAGAGGGAATCATGAAGATGAAACCAGGAGATGTCCTTACTGAATCATCAGAGCTGAACAGGTGATGGAGAAACAGGTTTACCTTTTAGGTGACATGAATGAGTTGAAGGGAAGTTATGAACTGTTTCTGAGAGACAAATAACACCAGGATCCTTTGTTTACCTAGCTGACAGCTGGTAACTGTGAAGGGGCGGTTTTGCCGGGGGGCAGGTAGGGCATTAACAGGGAAAGGGGGCACAAAAAAAATTCTTTTCTTTCTTATTATCATTTAAAATATCTAGCTTTTAACAAATAATTATCTGAGTCTTACAACAAACGATTGATAGATTGATGCATATATACCATCAGAACAGTGTACATCACTGTCACAACAATGTTTGTTTTCATTCAAAGGCTTTATGATTTTTCCTATAATGGTGGGCCGGTCTCTAGTCAAAATGCCTGAGCCGATTTTTTTGTCCCAGTCCAGCCCTGTATGCAGCTCATCTGCAGTCTGGAGTTGCCTACATCTTCCTACTCGGAAGGCAGAATTTCCGAGTACAATCGAAAGAACCACGACTGCAGTTTTTGTGTTGGATGTAAAAAGCGCACGTGACGCTGTGACGTAGGCTAGAATCATGGCGGCAGTCAACGACGGTCCAGGCGTGGGATTTCTCTCGTGGAAATATGCACATTATTTTTTCCTTACTGTTGGTAGGTGGCACAGTGCACTTGTGGCAGGAGTTAGAATAAATGGTAAAAATGGTAAATGGCCTGTATTTGTATAGCGCTTTTCTAGTCCCTAAGGACCCCAAAGCGCTTTACACAACCTGTCATCCACCCATTCACACACACATTCACACACTGGTGATGGCAGCTACATGAATAGTGCTAACATGTAAGTAAGTTAAAAGACTGGCAATCTTGCTGGGTATCCAGTTAGGGAAGCAACACATTAACAAGAGAATTCTGAGTAAAACCAAAGTTACTTTCCCTAGTAACTAGTTACTTTGGAAGTAACGGGTAACTTGTAGTAACTGAGTTACTTTTGATAGAACTAACTAGTAATGTAACTAAGTTACTAATTTAAAGTAACTTACCCAACACTGAAACACACGCTGCAAAAGAGAGCTCTAGGTCTGTGCCCTCAAAGATGGATTCTGTGGCAATTCCTGAGATAGTTGCTCTCTCCGGGGTTTCCCCAGAGGCTAGGTTTTTCATTTCAGCCGACTCTGGACCCCTGGAAGTAACAGAATCCGCTCAGCCTGTGACTGCTATAGACTGTTTATGTGCTTACTCTGAGCAGGAAATAAATACCTAAGACAGTTTTCCCTGAGACTGCTCTCACCCAACCTGCCCAGCCTTCAGTTCAGCCACCTGCTCTGCTGCCTTCAGTTCAGTCTCCAGTGTTGCCTGTAGCTCAGCTGCCCTTAGCAGCTCAGCCATGTACTCAACCACCAACTCCACTCTCACCACAACCCTCACTACAATCACTAGCTCAGGCTCCTGCTCTGCTCCCTGTAGCTCAGTGATTTGCTCTGTCATCAGCAGCTCCATTTGCACCTGAACCATTAGCTCAGTCACCCTCAATTCAGTCCCCTGTAGCAGTTCAGTCCACTGTAGCAGTTCAATCCCCCTAGTCGGCTACACACTCACCCACCTGGGCAGCTACACATTCAGCCAGGGGTCCCAAGACCCTCTGGCCCTGCATATGCTCCTGCTGGAGGCTTGAGTGAGCCAATCCAGCACCCTGCGGCTCCTGCGCCGCCAACTGCCTCATCCGCTGGGGGTTCTGGATAGCCCAGCCAGCACTTCCTCGTCTCCGCTGGGGGTTCTGGAGAGCTCGGTCAGCACTTCCTCGTCTCCGCTGGAGGGTCCGAGGAGCCTGTTCGTCCAGTGCCTCAAGATTGTTTGCCGTCTTCCAGGCCACTGGCTGGGCATCCTCGCCGTCGTGGGCGGCCTCCGGACCAGCTCTGTCGTTGGACCAGCTCTGTCGTCACCGCCACTGCCTCCAGACCTGTCTTGTCGCCGTCGCTGGCCTCCGTGTCAGTCTCCAGAACTGCCTGGTCACCACCACCTTCCACATGGTCGGCCTCCCGAACAGTTTTTGTATCGCTGGCCTCCTGGTCGGCCCCCTGAGTTACCCTGTAATTGGCTTTTGTTCTGTCAGCCTCCGAGCCATCCCCCTGAACTATGTTTGGACTGTTTTCTTGGGCTCCAGTGTTTTCTGAGGACCATTTTATGTTTCCTGTTCCGTAAAATGGAAGTAGAGTCACAATTACTGTATTTAAATCAGGGAAATAAGCCTGTTTGTCATTTTGTCTCTGAATTATGCACTTTAGCAGCTTAATTGAACCAAGGAGATGTTGTGTTGTATACGTTGTCTTATATGTTGTGTCATAAGACACTTGAATTTGAATTTACAAATCTTTATTTGTAACACGTTAAAAAGGTACAACAGAGAAATAAAAAGAGAAAAACAAACAAAGAAAAACAAAAGGAAAACAAAGCACCAACAACAAAAAAAAAACTGTTAATGTTCAAAAAGGAGCAGGAAGAAGCATAAGTTTATTTAATCCCACCCCCATTCCACCATTTAATTCCTGTCACCTCTGTAGATGGGCATCCTCTTCAGCCCTCCCTTATCTAGCACTAAACCCAGCTCATTCACATGTCTATAGGGGACCATCTGGAAGAAATCAAATTTCTCTTTCTCTCTGCCATGTCCTCTCCTCTCTTCTTGGGCTACTCTCAGTTCTGCCGAAACGACACCCTGTTGTCTTGTAAAATCATGGGCTGGGGTTCCAGCTGTCTGAATCATTGTCTCATTCCCAAGACGATAATGTGTCCCATAGAATAGCCCATGAATCTGGATAATATTCCTCCAGTATACCACAATCTCTCCAAGGTCTTTAGTAACCTTTACCCTACTCTGCATTGCCCCTATAACACGGTTGTCAAACTCCTCCCTGGAGCTGTGCCACCCCATGGTCGTCTGTTTTCTCTATCTCCCGAGGAGGATGGGGGAATACTGTCATGACCCTGTGCCTTCTTGGCTGACTCTGTATGGCTACAAGTGTTTTTGTTGCGCTGCATCTCTCTCTCTCTCCCCTGCACTGCGCTCTACCGGGGCGGAGTCATGACGGCTCCAGCCCCTGGCTCGGACACCTGCAAGCAATCATCTCACTCACTTCTTAAGGCGGCTGCTGAGAGTGCTTCCTCGCTGGATTATTGTGTAACACTCGTCAGTGTCATCACCTATCTGAGCCTTTTTCTGAGTTTCTGTCGTGCCACTACTTACCTGCCTTTCCTCTCTGTGCCAGGATTCTCGCCAGCCTGAGGACCGCCGTTGGTGAGCTAAAGCCGGAGTCCGAGCTACCTGAGCTTCAGTGGATTTTGTACATAGCCCTCTTCTTCCCGTGCCTGTGCTTCCCGGAGACCCTCTTCCTGTGCCCCCTCACCTGTATATATTCGCACCTGGTGTCTGTGTGTGTAAATAAAACGTGAACTTTAGTGACGGTCTGACTCCGAGTCCCTCCTGAGCCTGACAAATACATTACATTACAGAAGCTCTTCAACAAGGTTGCATTCAACCTTCAACCTCCCCAGCCACTGCTGGGTTCTTCTTTGTTAGGAAGACGGATGGGGGCTTCGCTATGCATCAATTATTGGGGTTTGAACAAGGTCACCATTAAGAACCGCCACGCCCCTCTTTTCTTAATGGCACTCAACTGTCTTTCCCAGGTCAGCATCTTGACCAAACTGGACCTATGCAGAGCCTAAATTTGGTGCACATCAGAGAGTTAGACAAGCGGAAGACAGCCTTCATTAACAATAATGGTCAATGGGAGTACCTGGTGATGCCATTTGGCCTGTTCAATAGTCCTTCCATATTCCAACAAATGCTAGGCCAGTGGGTGTTTGCCCTATCTGGATGACATTCTGATGTACACTCGATCCGAAGTAGATCATGTCTGACTTGTGAGGGTTCTTAACAGACTGCTCAACCACCAGTTATTTTGTAAACTGGAGAATTGTTCCTTCCATTATTACTCCACCACCTTCTTCCGAAGGTTTAGCCATGGATCCCCAGAAGGTTCAAGTTGTTGTTCACTGGACTCAACAAACTAGCCCCAAACAGCTGCAGAGCTTTTTGGAATTTAGCAACTTCCACTGGCACTTCATTTGAGTCTTTAGCTCAATTGTTGCCCCGTTAACGTCTCTCACAAAACCTACTAACCAGCCTAAACCCTTCTCATCTCGGAGGCCATACAAGCATTCGAGGGCCTCATTCGCTTGTTCACCACAGCACACTCTTGCTCGATCCCTATCCTGCTAAATCTTTTGTGGTAGAACGTTTGTGATAGAAGGTGATGTGGGTGCTGGCACCATACTCTCCAAACATGGTTGGGGTGGCAAACTCCACCCACACTGCTAATTCTCAAGGAAATTCTCCCCCACTCAGCACAGGTATGTTGTTGGGGACCGGGAGTTGCTGGCCATCAAGTGGGCAGTGGCACTGACTTCTTGAAGTGAAACAACCTTCCCAGATCTGGACCTACCATTAAAATCTGACACACATTCATCAGCCAAGCAACTGAATCCAAGACAGGCATGTTGGGCTCTTTATTCACTCACACCTTAGCGTTCCAAGAACCCCTTGAAAGTCCTGGTGTTCATCTTTATATTCCCTCCTGTCACGGACCGCCGGGGCAGACCGTGTGGAGTGAGTGGAGGACCCAAGAGCAAACAGAGGTGAGGACACAAAACCGGACTTAACAGAAGGCGAGCCTTTATTTAGGGCCGAAAACTTAAGGAACAAGGCAGCAAAGCAACTGAGGGAAAACCTGAACATAGACTGGGAAAACTATGGCTAAACAAAGTACAAACTAGGACTAGTTAAGGCTGGGAAACTATGACAAGGGGTAGGGGAGATAACACAGACGACACGACGCAGACTACATGAAACACAGAGACTAAATACACATGAGGGATGATCAGGGGAAGTGGCCACACATGGGATCACAGCTGACACACATGAACTTAACGACAGGACAGGAGGAGTGAAACTGAATACACTGACAATGAATACAGACTTACAAAGTAAAACAGGAAACATGGAAATTAGACATGACAAGAACTAAACATAACCACGCAGACAGGACTCATGACCCAGGGAAACTTAGTACAGGGGAGATGACATAACTGACAGCATGAACTTGACAGTACAAGACACACAGACATAAACACACGAAGGGCAAGGGAGACTTAATGCAAGGGTAATATATACAAATGGCTGGGCTACCTTAGAGAACCTAAACAAACAATAAACATCAAAATAGGCTAAACATAACACACTGGGTCACACGACCCAGGACCATGACACCCTCCCAGTGTAGTCAGGAGGTTTTGGTCTGGGCACACTTCTCCCACCTCCTGGTGCATCCTGGGGGAAACAGGACCCTCCAACTTCTTTGACATCCCCTCTGGTGACCCTCCGTGGATTGGGATGTCCATGAGTTTCTTTCCGCTTATGACACCTGCACCCTGGCCAAGGTCAAGCTACCTGACAAGGTACGTGGATCAAGGCCCAGACTGCCATTTCCCGATCAAATGGCAAATATGTTAAAAAATTGCTGCCAACACCTCCTGGTACATTCATTTCAGACAGGCGACTGGGTCTGGCTCACTGGGAAACACCTGAAACTCTATACAGGGACCAAAAACCTCACTCCCAGGTTTATTGGCCCGTGTGAGATTGTCACCAGTATCAATCCGGTCAATTATTATTTACGCCTTCTGTCCTCCATGAAGGTCCACCCTGTCTTTCATGTATCGCAGCTCAAGCATCACATAACCTCCCCGCACCCACTCAGAATCATATTGCCTACACCGATCGATGAATTCGTAACTCACGTTGCTGGGGCCAGGGATTTAAGTGTTTCAGTGTTATTTCTCTTGGGAGACTTTCTAATTATTGAGGTTATCGGTCTAATATTTTAGGGTTCATAACTTGGAGCATAAAACACATTGGGTGGACTGTTATCGTGAATTGGTGTTAAATAATCAACCTGAATTGAAAATTTATCTGCATTGAGAACACTGACCAACTGTGAAAAATACTACAAGGTCAGTCAAGTGAAAAACAAAACCCTCCCATTACTGCAGAGATAATATCCCATGGTCATCCACAGATGTCTTTTTTGTCACATTTGTGAATATTACATAATTGGTATGCTTTCTGACATTTAGTCTCATTTTCTTTGTGAGCAAAACAGTGCTAAAGTGTGGTCACTGGCTTCAGTCGGACCGTTACAGTTCATTTCTTCTTTCATGGAGGACAAAGAACAGAATAATATAAGATAGTTAGATATTACTGAATTGCATATTAGATTTATTTCAAGTGAATGGCAGACTATTATTCAGGGTGATGATGTAATCAAGACACCGGAGTCGGGAAGGTCATTTCCTGTTACTTTCTTGATTTCAAAGACATTTCTCAAATGTTCATATTACTGCTGTAGATAAGTGTCATGGGGTTGGTAGTGAGTCATAACAGAAGTGCCAGAAATACTGGAAAACTGTAGAATAACAGTTTCCCTGGTTTAGAGTGTTAGGAAAACTGCTACATTCATGGCTAAACCACTAGTCTTTCCCATGGAGTTTTGGTGCGATAATCAAAAATATCTCCCTTTTAAAAGTCATATTAAAAATGCTAAAAATCTTTAGATCATTGATGTCTGGGCTTAATAAAACTTAACATCAAACACATAACATCTAACACATTTTGAAAAATTATGTAATCCATAATGTCATGGGTTGTTTTAGTCTTTGTTAGAGATTATGTTGGTTTTAAGTTGGTGTTATTGGGTTTACAGTTTTTCCTCACTGTATTTCTTGTCTTAAGTATCTAATTTAGTCTTAATTGGTTGGACCTTCCTCCCAAATTTCTTTAAACAGGTTGAGCACCCGTCAGCAGTTCAGAGAGAGAAAATACTGTGGAGGCCCGGGGCACCACGCGCACTGCAAACAACAGAGCGTCAAGCCAACGATACCAACTCTATTCATCCTCGTGTATCAATTGCCGAATCATGGACTTTAATGTCTTATTCAGCCGCTCCACCAACCCGTCAGTCTGAGAGTGGTAAGCGTGGTCCGAATAGATTTAAGGCCCAGTAATTTGTACAGCTCTTTTAGTGTACGAGACATGAACGACGTGCCTTGGTCAGTCAGTATCTCTTTTGGGATGTCGACTCGGGAGATGACCTGAAAGAACGCTGTCGCCACTCTTTGCAAAATGGTGTGCAGTACCACTGCTTCCAGGTATCACATCGCATTGCATAATCCACTAGAACTAATGCAAAGTGATAGCTGCGTGAACTCCTGTGAAATTACCCAATGAGGTCCATGCTAATGTGGTTGAATGGGACCTCCATTAACGGTAAAGGGCATAAAGGTGCTTTTGGGATGGCCGGCTGACTCACCAGCTGGCATTCCGGGGAGGATACGCACCATTGTGCACAGGGCACACCATGTGACCATCAATTTCTATCACTTTGTCAAAGGCTGAGTGCAGGTTGTCATCACGAGACTGCTCCAGTGAGAAATCTCCACTGCAAAGTTATTATAAGCTGAATGGCGGAGTATAAGTTTGCACTTGTTATTGTATCCGGTTGTTACCGTATTTTCACGACCATAAGACGCACTGTACTAAAAGGCACAGTCTCAGTTATGTGTGCCATTACTGTATTTAACACACACATAAGGCGCACTGGATCATAGGGCGCATATAAGTACTGTATGCATATTTAAAAATAAAGTGGGAGCAAACCTGAGTTCGGTACCTTACTCACATTTCTATTACCGGTAATCGTCATATTCAACAACACACAAGCATACAAGTGTGCGTATTTAAAAATAAAGCAGGAGCAAAACAAAGTTTGGTACTCACATTTTTATTACCAGTAATCGTCATCATCAACAACATACAAGCATACAAGTGTGCGTATTTAAAAATAAAGCAGGAGCAAAACAAAGTTTGGTACTCACATTTTTATCATCAATCAAACCCATCGAAGTCCTCATCCTTTGTGTCTGAATTGAACAGCTGCGCTAAATCTCCATCAAACATGCCAGGTTCACTGTCTTCACTGTCAGAGTCACTTTCCGTGCCGTGCGGCTCCTCGGAAATGATGCCGGCTTTTGCGAAAGCTCGAACAACAGTGCCAGCAGACATGTTAGCCCAAGCATCTACAATCCATTCGCAAATTGTGGCGTAACTCGCCCGGCGCTGCCTTCCACTCTTGGTGAAACTGTGGTCTCCATCGGTCATCCATCGCTCCCAGGCCGCTCGCAGCCTTACTTTGAACACCGATGCCCAGCGGTTGGAGTTCCTTTGTCAGGCCTCCCGGAATGACAGCAAGCTCACAGTTCATTTGTTTCACTAGTTTTTTCACATCGGCTGTGAGATGGGCACGCATAGAGTCACAGATTAAGAGCGATGGTGATGCGTGGAAAAAACCACCTGGTCTCCTTACATACACCTCCCTCAGCCACTCTTTCATCATTTCCTCATCCATCCAGCCCTTTTCATTTGCCTTAATGATGATTCCTGCTGGAAACTTCTCTTTAGGCAAAGTCTTTCGCTTAAAAATCACCATAGGCGGCAGTTTCTGTCCATTAGCATGGCAGCCAAGCACAACAGTAAAAGAAGACTTTTCATACCCCGTTGTGCGTATCGCTACCGTGCTGGTCCCCTTCTTCTCCACAGTGTGACTCACCGGGATGTCAAAAGTGAGCGGGACCTCGTCCATGTTTGTGATGTGGCTGGGCTGGATGTGTTTGTCGCCGATGTGTTTGCTGCAGTAGGAGCGGAAGATGGCCAGCTTTTCCTTATAATCCGCTGGAAGTTGCTGCGCTACCGTAGTCCTGGTCCGGATGGAAAAATGGCACCGTTTCATAAAACGAAAGCACAAAGACGGACCTCCTTGGAAATGTTCGATGTTCATCTCTTCAGCTAGTGAAACTGCTTTTAGCCGAATGGTGACCGTCGAAACGCTTCTCCCGCTCGTTCTTTGCTCGATGATCCACCGCTCGAGTCTTCCCTCCAACTCGGGCCACCTCGCCTTATGTCCGCGGAAACTCAGCTGCGTTTTCTTGACCTGCCGGAGCTTGTTTTCTAGCTTCCTCCATTTGCGAACCATCGATTCGTTAATCTTAAATTCTCTCGCCGCTGCTCGATTTCCATGTTCCTCCACATAGCTGATGGCCTTCAGTTTAAACTGTGCTTCATAAGCGTGTCTCTTTGCCATTTTCAGGGTTGTTAAAACAACGATGTTCCACATAATGCACATACCTGTCCTTTTAGACAGGTATGTGCGATTGTCCGGTATATACGATCAACGCCCACACTTCACCCTTTAGCGTTCTCATGGTGTTCTCTACTACGTCCTCCTTACAACACACAGGGCGCACTGCGCTATAGGGCGCGCCGTACTTTTTGAAGAAAATCTAAGACTTTTAAGTGCGCCTTATGGTCGTGAAAATACGGTAAGTGATGACATATGAACCCTGCTCCTGGGTCCAAAATACTCTGTGTTTACATGTTCTTAACATGTTTTAAGGCTTTGTATTGTGTTATATTAAATCTGCAGAAGTCCCTAAAAAAAGTCAGTGAACACTGTCTGCCTTTCTCTGTTTTTATAACCACCATTCATTTGCAGCATGTTTTAAAGCTACGTTTTTTAAACCTTACGATGTAACTACAGCCCAGCCCATGCTGCAGTATATCAATGACTAACCTCGTATTGTGGATGGATTACCTCAGTTGTTCTCCTGGCTGAAGTTTGTTCCGTTTACAGCATCCTGCCATGTGATTTTTTGAGTGGAAAATAGTTAATTCAATTGACTTTAATTTTATTTATACAGCGCCAAATCACAATAACAGTTGCCTGAAGGCGCTTCTGTGGCACCCTGAGTATTTGAAGCATCAAAAACAAGTCTCAGAATTCTTGTTGAAGTTATTTTAATGTCTCCCCCCCCTCCCCCAATCACCTTTTTTTGCTTTTGTTGTGACAATAATTTATGTCATAGCACAAAGCCAAAAGCTCATTTGCTCCCACCTGATGTGATGTTAGGGCAATATTCAGTTTCACCAGTAGGTGGCAGTTGCGGCTGAGACAAATGGGTGACTGGCAAAATAATCCTTTACAAAAGTTAGGGATTGTAATTATTAGTTATTGTAATGGAAGCCGTCAGTAATGCAGAACTGCTGTTTTGCTGTGTTTCAGCGCAATAAACCTCAGTGTGCACCTGGATGAACCTTGTCTTCCTTCAGTGTGTAACACTTTATATTGTAAGCTAGACCCTACAATAATACATACAGAGAAAAACCCAACAATCATATGTCCTCCTATGTGCAAGCTGCATGGGCGGGGCTGTAGCTACATCGTAAGGTTTTAAAAAACAGAGTTTTAAAACATGCTGGCGATGAATAATTCATCTTCCAGCTTCACTGTGTTTATATTATATTATCCATAGCTGTGTAGCTAGCCACAGCTATGGAAGGATTTCAGAAATCCTTCAGATGGTATATCATCTTTAGATAGAAACTAGCGAGCTAACTCCCTGCTAACTTCTAACTCCATTAAACTTCATAAATCCCAAAAGGTTAATTCTGTTCACAGATGAACAGAATTAACCTTTTGGGATTTACTTACCTGGATGATTGAACATGCATCAAGACATTAATAAAGCCTGTTTTTCATGGATGCCTCGATGTGAAACTTAATTGTCACACCTGGTAGAGCAGCCACACTGATGATTTTATTAAAGATTAAAGAATTTGGACAGTTTGTAACTCTCAGTGATGCCGCAGTGCTTGTTTGACTTTGCGACCAGAAGTGGAGTTTGGACCCAGAAACGTATAATGACTTCAGACTTAAGACCGGATTAGCTGATAAGAATTTAAATATAAATGATACCTTTTTCCACTTTGAGCTTGGATTTCACAACTGTGAATTCTGCATCCAACAGAATGAATAATCGTAAATGGCCTGTATTTATATAGCGCTTTACTAGTCTCTAAGGACCCCAAAGCGCTTTACACATTCAGTCATCCACCCATTTACACACTGGTGATGGCAGCTACATTGTAGCCACATCCGCCCTGGGGCGCACTGACAGAGGCGAGGCTGCCGGACATTGGCGCCACCGGGCCCTCTGACCATCACCAGTAGGCGGTGGGTGAAGTGTCTTGCCCAAGGACACAACGACCGAGACTGTCAGAGCCGGGGCTCGAACCGGCAACCTTCCGATTACAAGATGAACTGCCAACTCTTGAGCCACGATCGCCCACATACGTGTTTCTACATAAAGCCCTAAAGAATCTAATGCATATCCTTAGTTTATAATAAATGACTGCATGATCAGGTCATTGAAAACCAACTGGGTAAATCACACAAGGGAAGATTCAAGCATTTGCTTCATAGCTTCAATACATACTTCAATACAATGTAAAAACACAGACACTTGCCTGTGTGGAGGTGCAAATTAGTTCACACACACACTCTCTGTTCTTTCTCACACACACAGATACAAGTAGTGGAGATCAAGCATCTTGGCATGGTGATTTATTCATTTACTTCTAGCAATAACTGAGGATATTGTTAGCGCCCCAGCTATAAATCTATGTTATTTCCCTCAACATAGAGATCTGGAAACCAGAGGCAGCCGGGGGAAGTGGAGATGATGAAGCACAATCTTGCCTGCACAGCAGTGAGTGAGAGAGTGTTAATGTGTGAGTGTGTGTGATTTTATTCTATTTGTGTGATGGACAAGCAAGAGGCCATCTCCTCATGACTAGCAAGCTATGGGCCAAATTGAAAGTCTGAGTTGCACAGCACTGTACACACACACACCACACACACACAGTGAAGTGCATTTAGTGTACAGTATACGAGACAATGAGGGATATACTGTAAATGTCACGTCTTCGCTATGTGCAACTTAAAGGTTAGAGCTGACGTTCAATTCCTCCCACTGTAACCCTTTAAAATGGCACTCCTGACTTTCGTGCCTCTATTTTCAACATTAAATATTAAACAGCTGATATTGTTGGTGTTCTGAGTGACACTGTGGCTTAGTAAATAATGAAAAATGTACTGACTATATGAGTTGTTTTTTAATGCGAGTTGTAGAGAAGGCAGTTCATCTTTGCTTTTTCAAAATGCATCTTTGTACTTCATAGTGAAATATCCTTACCTGTTTTTTACTGGGTCATGACATACGTCACACATGCCAGAACTGCAAAACTGACAAGTGAACAGGTATGCTGTTCAGAGCATTGTTGCAACTGGAAACAGTAAAGATGTGGTGGCACTACAGATAACAAATTAATATTTTAAGATTACCTTCCCCAAAATTCAGCTTTACCTTCAGCCCATGATGAATTCCTGTTTCTTCCATATAAAGTCGAAACATATCATACAGCACAGCCTTTTAAATACTTCACTGATTCAATAATTCATTAAAGTATCGCTGTTAGGTGTTGTTACCTTAGAGCAGGCCTTTCTTTCTCACTAGTTTCTCTGCAAAATATTGGCTCCCTGCTCAAAGCTAATAGCTGCTGCTTCACACTGAGCTCATAGGGAGGTTAGTATAATGAATGCTATCAACTACTACTTTTGAAAGTTCTGAAAAGATTAAAGTGAAAAAGCATTTCTAGTTATTTGGCTCTGTATACTGCATGACTGCGACGTTAGTGGTTGCCTAGAGCAGGAAATGTCATAGAGGCACCCGGAATGATTCAGTCCCGGAGTGTTTCAATCTTTCTTTCTTTCTTTTTGAAAAATTTACTGTATGCTTACAATGACCACATCGTAGACAGTATTTTAATAATAAAGTCACTGTACCTGGTAAACTGTGAGTTATATAATGACCGAATAAGTACAGTTTCTTTTCATTAACAACAAAAAAAATCCACTTAAAGTTGGTACATAATGTTTCTTTCTGGGTTCCTGGGATCTGGGTTTCCTGTTCTTTAGTATACCCTGTGGTTTGCACCTCGTTTAAACTTATTGACAGAATGGGTCAAAAGTTTTAGAACACCCCATTTGTTACAGGAAAAATGATTCTATGTTTCTTTACCTTCTTTTAAATGTGCAAGCATGCCCTTTTGTCTATGGTTAGATTAGTTTAGAATTATCTTTTTAGACTTTCTCAGCAAAGACATACTGTTTTGGGACATATTGTTTTAGATTGTTTTATCTCTCACAGCCTTCTCCCAGCTCTCTGCTGACGAGACTAGCGCCACATATGGAGTTGTTTATTTTATTTGTTTTGTATTTTCTTATCCTGTTCTCACTGTCTTTCCTATAAAAAGTGCCCAGCCTCTGTACACGTTGTGAGTTGTTCTGAACAGCTTACCCGTGTGCACGTTAAAGCATAAAAAGTGATCTTGTCTCATTGTGTCTTTATTTCTCCTGGGTCTTTTACAGAGTTTTCCCCCAACATTTCTTGGTCCTTCGGAGCCGGAGCGCCTCCATCGTGTCCCATCTCCGTGACCAGTCCACGTTGTTCGTCTGTCGACAGCCCACACACTAGGTGTGTGGTCAAAGACCAAGGGCGTTAAATTCGAGTCTTGGCCAACGTTCTAGAAAGCGACCCACGGTGGTGGGGCCCGATCGAGGTGGACCAGACCCGGCGACACTGACCAGGTAGATACAGACACACTGACACAATCTTGCGTAAAAGCGTATTTTAAATTCAGGGAATTTAAAATAGCGAAAGTAGCTCGTCGCGACTGGAAGCTCCCCACCTCTGTGGGTTTAAAGTAGCTCGTCGGCTGGTAGCTTGGAGCTCGTCGACTGGAAGCTCCCCACTTCTGTGGGTTAGGTTTGGAGCTCTGGGTAGCTCCCCCAGCTGGGTCAAGGGAATAAGTAGCTCGTCTACAGAAAGACTGGCAGCTCCCCTTATGATAAGGGTTCCGATCGCGCGAATAAGTGTGAATGTGAATGTATGTGTGTGTATTGTTGTAATTAATGGAGCAAGCTGAATTTTCACGGTCCAATAAGAGACTGAGCTGCTCCTACTGTGTTTTTCTTTTACTGCTATTCACTGACGTGCTGGTGAGTTGAGAGAACGGTCGAGTTCCGTCTCGTAAAGTTCACACCGCTTTTGGAAATAGTCCGAAAGTAGAAGGGCGTGTGAGCAACCACTCTCGTCTCTAATACCAGCGAAGGTGATAGCAGCTGTATTGTGTATATATTACTTAAACAAAAATAAGTAAATACATAAATAAGATGGGTAAACAAGCAAGTGAAATTAAAACTCACTCCTGCTGACGAGCAGTGGTGAGAAAAGAAAAGTCCAGACGCCGGACAAAAACAGTGTCTGTAAACTGAGAGATTTAAGAAAACAAAATATAAACAGTCAGAAGAACAGAACTCAACTGCCAGTTTAGTAAAACCAGAAGACGAGACACTGTGCAGTTCCCACAATCCTTTTAGTAAACCATCACTCACTCCTGCAGCCGCATCTGCAGCACCACCCATATCAGGAAGAACATAATAATCCCTTATTAAGTGAAAACTAGAGATCACAGTAGTTTTGTAGTAGTTTAAAAGGGTTGAAAACAGACCCCACTGAGTAGATATAAATATAAAAAGTACGAAATAAAGATGAACAAAGGGAAAGTTACAGTAGAAATTATCTTTAGAGTATTTGAAATTAATAATAGCAAGGATAACAACCTGTAAAGTGATATTAACAATGAAACACAGTTGGCATGATGACCATGCCCAGCATGTATAAAATGAATATAAAGCAAATAATTCACACGAAAATATTTTAATAACATAAATAAAGTATATTAAGGCTGTGTCATTGTTCAGCCAAGGACAGTGTGTGAAAAGGTAACTGTCTCCACCCTGGGAAAAGGATGATTCTGCAGGTCATCTGAAGCCCTTGATGGATACAAAATAAAATATAAATAATATATTATAATAGAACTGCCTGGTCCGCCATGCAACAGAGAGAACAAATGTGACCGCAGATTGGATGAATTCTAAATTATCTGTTTGCTGAATAAGATGATCCTAACTAACAAATTGGCTCAGGAGTAGTATAGTGGTACACACTGATAAAATATTATAATATGCTATTGCTGTTATATAAGACAAAGAGGATAATATTAACAATGACATAATATTAATATGAAGAGGCACCTTAATCGGTTATGATGTGAGGTGGATAATTGTTAAGCAGTAGTCTGCATCAAGCTTAAGGTTTGCTGAAACTCAGTGTAATGACATGTGAGATGAAGACAATACGGAGAATAACTAAACTAATGAAGTGCATAGAGGCACTTGACCAGCTTGAAACTTATCATTCTAGAATGACACATTGCTGAGATATAGAGCACACCTACAATAACAACCAATAAGCAAAATCCTGTAGACAACAGCTACAACTACAGGATTGAGAAGCTGAATTAAATATGTAGACACTGCTAAGCTGATGAGCATGTTACACATTTTCTTTTCTTTTTATTCATTTGTTTCTTTTAGAGCAGAAGCTGCTGTAACACACCCAAAGAAAGACTCTAGGTCTGACCAACCGTTTCAGTCATGGGCAAAAAGATGTCAGTCAATAAGATTTTAAAAGATAATTTATTGACGAAAAATATATCAAGAGATAAAAAAAAACAGTCCAGTGTCCCACTTATGAATTGTATAAAAACACACAGTCCCAAGGCCAGAGACAGCTATGACACACGGCCAAGTTGCACTCCACATGTTGCCTTTAACAGGGTTAGAAGTTGTACTTGGAGACCCACCACCCTGCAAGCATATAGTCAGTGGTCACTCAAGCCTCTGCAACCCTGCAGCCTTTAGGCTGTGGCATATAATAGGCCCTGGCCTGCACAGAGAGACAAAACGACACACTTAATATAAAATTCATAGTGCAAAACCCATCCATCCCAAACATATCTGATTTCATCACATTACATACCTGCACAGAGAGACAAAACGAAACAGCAGTGTTTGTAGTGTGGGCTATAAGTAGACCAGTGTATCAGTGCAATCAAGTACACCTGCCTCTAATTAGTCCAACCCCATTCCAGCCATTGGCTCACCAAAAATGTGACACACACAAAACCACTCCCAACCCAGTGCAACTTCACACAATAATATGGAGCTGAATTAACACAGGCACATTAGTCTACCATGTTACAAGCTGCATGCTATTAAAAGCCAACATATGCAGACTTCTGCCTTGTTCGGGTGGCAGCATTTTTTTTTTCTTTTGTGTCCTGACACGTTTATGTTTTTTGTTTTTGTTTGATTATTTTGTTGGTTTTGGAAACGAATTTAAACGAACTTGTGACAATACTTGAGAATCACAGTGACACATAGTGATTAGGCATATGATTGAAAAATGCCTAGGTTTAGAGCTGTGAGCTATGAGCTGTGAGCAATGCAAAGTTAAATATATATATATTTGTATAAATGGGAAACAACCCTAACTTGAAAGTTTGAAATGTGTGAGATCCATGAATTGTTTGAAAAACTAGAAATTATTTAAAACTGCCTTAAGTGAAAATGTAGTGTTGCATCTATTCTCCCAAACCAAGACAAAAAAAGAAGAAGCTTTCTGTAACTTAAAAATAAGGCTGACTGTTGACAATAGACTAAAACACTAATCCGCAGGTGGCTATCAGGAACAGAGAGGCGAGCAAAGTCACAAACACCAAGGCTGCAGACAGCCATGCAGAAACAGCAGATAACATAGAGACAACGCCTGCTAGAACCGTGGAGAGGAAGGTCACTTCCCACGAGATTGTAGGAGTAGGCCACACAACTGTACAACAATTAACTGCCCCTTTTAGAACTAGTACATACAGCAAGTGGCCGCAGGTGCTTTATTAAATGCATATATGACCCGTCGTGTCCAGTAAATTTGCTAGGTAGAGACGCTCTGACAAAACTTAAGATAGCAGTCATGCCATTCTTTTCTGGTATTACACCTGAGTGCATGCTAAATGACACCCGCCACATCCACTTTCCAGAAACCGACCGAGTATCACAACATTCTGAGATTTAAACAAACCCCAGGCCCAGATCCACCTTATGATCAGCAAGTGTGGAAGCTAGGAGAACAGCATTTGACCTTACAGCACAGGCCTAAATTGTGTAGGTTACGCAGTAACCACAGATAGTAAAATAATAGAAGCAAAACCCCTTTCTTCTTCATGTTCTGCACAGAGCGCTGAGCTGATAGCTGTGATACGCGAAAGCTAAATACACAAAGACAAACTAATAAACATACATACAGACAGCCAGTATGTTTTCTCTGCTGTGCATCATTTTGCAAAAAATTTGGCATAACAGAGGAATGATTACACCAACTGGAAAACCGGTTCACCATGCCAACCTCTTACAACGCCTACTGACTCTTTCATTACTACAGGCAACAATTTTGCTGACAGAGCAGCAAAATAGGCGGCACAACAGACAAACATCACATTGATGGCAGTAAACACACATCAGATTCCACTGGATGTGTTGAAAAATGAACAAAAGCAGCAAGCACAGCAGAGCAGGCAAAATGGCTAAAACACGGTGCAGTTCTGACAAACGACTTAATGATGTGTTATGGCAAGCCAGTGTTGCCAAAATTCCTCCACAAAATGGCGGCATTAGTGACTCATGGCTGTACGCATTTGTCAACGGGGGGACTGACCAGTATTGTCAACTCTCATTTCTACACTGTAAATTCTACACTGTAAATTTTGAAACCTCAGCAAAACAATTTGTCAGAACGTGCATGACGTGTCAAAAATATAATGCTCAGGGAAACCTGAGACCACACAATCCATATGGACTTTATTGAGCTAAATGAATGCCAAGGGTAAAAATACACCCTAGTGGTTATAGATGTATTCTCAAAGTGGCCAGAAATCTACCCAGTGAAAAAGGCAGATACAATTTCAGTAGCAAAATGTATGTCTAAGTTGTAGGAAAATAAAGAGATGATTGTAAATAACGAAGAACGTAATGATGTCTATCAAGTGTCTTGCAGATCACAGCCCGGTGACTGGGTTCTGATCAAAGTGCTCCAAAGGAAAAACTGGAGCTTGCAAAAATAGCGGAACGACCATCTTGCATCCATCAGAGCCAGTAAGTGAAGCCATCTAAACACAGCTGACAGCAGGCTTGCCCACTTGTTGTGATCTCGCCCGGTGGAGGGGTCAGCTTTCCTGGCCGAGGGGTCTACTCGCGACAGGAGGGTGTGTCCCGTCGTCATGAAGTGGTGGCTCTTAATAACTGCAGCGGCCCTGACCATGGCCGGGCTCCTCATCTTTGCTTCCGTGAGGGACAATAAGTCACGCTATATGAAGAAAAGGCAGACACTGTATGACAAAGGAAAGTACACCAAGTTTCCCCATGGCTATGCCACTAATTTCTGGTGGCAGTTTATGAACACTACAGCTTACTGGAATAATAAAACTGACTGCTATGCAAATACATATACACTTTCTGCCCACCGAGGAACGAGAGGAAGTGTATGGACTGTTCACTCAACGAAACCTGTGCCAGTAACGCGACACTGATGAGCCTCAACTGTCGCTCCAACTACAGCTACCGAATGCCACTACAAACAAAGACTCATTACCAGACAGGATGTGCACGGACGGCACCCAGCAGTAAAGGAACCAGAGTTTTGGCTGACTGGTACTTCCTATGTGGCAATAAGGCTTATCTGTCACTCCCTGAAGGTTGGGGAGGTCTGTGCGCCCTGGTGGAATTATCAGATCACATTTTCTTCATGCAACGTGTTGCACATCACCCAAGCAGCCGACAGAGACGTGAAGTGGACTTCACCTCACCCAATTCTTTCGGCATTACTGTGGACACTGGAGTGCCGGGAGAGTTTCGCATCTGGGGAGGAGTGAAATTCTTACAGAGCTTGATCCCCGGCATTGGAGTTGCCGAGGTGCGGGATCATGTGGAAATCAATCGATATGCTCTGCTACGACGCATCAACTTTGACAAAGACCCTGGGAACGGCCTTAGCAGGAGAACAGAAGGCCATCAGAACGATGGTGCTGCAGAACAGACTGACACTAGACCTGCTAACAGCATCACAAGGAGGAGTTTATCCCTGATGGATACGAAGCTGGAGGAGACATTTATGAAGCTTTGCAGAATTTGTCCATTCTGCAAAAATATGTCACTGACCACACATCTGGAGCAGCTACAGCACAAGGCTGGCTGGACTGGCTGGACTGGCTGTTCGGCGGTTCATGGCCGGCTGCTGTAGCAAAGCCGTTTGTCCTTCTAGGTCTCATCATGATAGCACTGCTCATATTAGTGTTGTGTGTGTTGCCATGTCTAAGAGTAATGATTTCAAAGATGATAACAACTACAATGACTGCTTATGTTGCCGTGCCTCAAGAAGACCAGCATCCTGTTGCAATTCTGTTAGGGGAGAACTTGTAATAACTGCTAATGAATGACGTGGTGATTAAAAATGACTTCTGCCTTTTTCAAGTGATCATGCACTGATTAACACATTAGTAGTTTATGCAGGTACAATATAAGGTTTTCATCATTTTTAAATATAAAGTTTTCATTTTAAATATTAAGTTTTCATCATTTTTAAATACAAAGTTTTCATTTTAGTTTTCACCCTTTTATTTTTTGTAGTTTTCGTTTTAAAATATAAGGTTTTTATCCTTTATTTTTTGTAGTTTAGTTTTATTATTTTTTCTTGTTTATTCCACTTGTTATTTCATTTACTATGATTTTCATTTACTATGATTTTCTTTTTTCTTTTTCTTTTTATTATTTTATTTTGTTTTAATCTTTAGACCAAATGACTTCCATTTCTGCTATGCTGACATTTTGAAAATTAAAAAATTGCTTAAGATACTTAATAAATAACCTTCACAGACAATTGTTGTATACATTTAAAATAAGTTAAAACAGGAGGGAATGTTACAGGAAAAATGATTCTATGTTTCTTTACCTTCTTTTAAATGTGCAAGCATGCCCTTTTGTCTATGGTTAGATTAGTTTAGAATTATCTTTTTAGACTTTCTCAGCAAAGACATACTGTTTTGGGACATATTGTTTTAGATTGTTTTATCTCTCACAGCCTTCTCCCAGCTCTCTGCTGACGAGACTAGCGCCACATATGGAGTTGTTTATTTTATTTGTTTTGTATTTTCTTATCCTGTTCTCACTGTCTTTCCTATAAAAAGTGCCCAGCCTCTGTACACGTTGTGAGTTGTTCTGAACAGCTTACCCGTGTGCACGTTAAAGCATAAAAAGTGATCTTGTCTCATTGTGTCTTTATTTCTCCTGGGTCTTTTACAGAGTTTTCCCCCAACACCATTCTTCCAGTTTTTAATGAAAATTTAAGCAATTAAAGTCCAACAAATAATTTGAAATGGTATAAAGTTAAGTGGTGAACTGCTTGAGGAAAAAAAAATGTCACCCAAAAATGTAAAATAATGTACATTTCAGAATTATACAAAAAGACCTTTTTCCGGGAACAATAATTGGTTTCACAGCTTAAAGCTGTTCTGCCGTAACGAAGGTTGATCAAGCCTTGAAAGTTGGTACCACCGATTCCTACAGGTGTCCCAAATTTTCTTGATTACTTACAAACCCCTCTCTCTGCAGAGGGGGTTGTAAGTACTGTGGTGCCATACCCTTATGAGCACTACATAAACAGTACTGCACTGCAGTAAGTAGTGTGATGCTATAAAAATGGCAAGAAATTGGCAGTTAACAGTAAAAGAGAAACAGACCATTGTAAAACTTCATAAAGTGTCGGTCTTCCCTGGAGAGAAAGTTAAAGTGTCAGTGAGTGGTCTCCTTTACAATCAAAAGTCACTCGGAAACTAGAGGAAAGTCAGGAGGAGATGTGCAGACCCCAGTTCATGACAGAATCACACGACAAGTTTCTGAAAGTCAGCAGCTTGCAATATAGGCAGCTCCAAGCACAGCTTAGAGGTGATTGTAATAAGCACATCTCAGTTTAACTTTAAAGAGTAGACTTCAGGTTTGACAGGTCGAATTGCAGCAAGAAAGCAATTGCTCACATGTCAGAATAAGCAGAAGAGGCTGGGCTGCCTCATGAAACACCACCAATGGACTACTGAAGACTGGAAGGAGGTGTTGTGGACTTATGGATGAATCAACATTTGAAATCTCCAGTTCATCATTCGTCAAGTATGCCGAAGGATGGTTCCTCACATGAAGGAAAAAGTTTGAAGTCTGAAGCTGTTTTGCTGGATCCAGGGTTGGTGAGTGAGAGGCAACCTGAACCAAAAATAATCACCGCAGCATTTTGCAGCCATCTGATGTGCAGCTAGTTGGTCAGGGGTTCGTCTGTCCAAGATAATCACACAAAACATAAATCCAAACTATGCCAGACTGACATTAGACAAAAAAGGAACAAGGTAGCAAACTTGAAAACAAGGAGTGGCCAGTAGAGTGACCAAACCATTCATACCACCAATGAGTATATATAAACTTTGGATCATAAATGTATCTGCAGAAACAGTGCTATTTGGAAACTTGGAAAAATAACACATAATAAGTTCTGCATTATACAGTGGGGCAAAAAAGTATTTAGTCAGCCACCGATTGTGCAAGTTCCCCCACCTAAAATGATGACAGAGGTCAGTAATTTGCACCAGAGGTACACTTCAACTGTGAGAGACAGAATGTGAAAAAAAAAATCCATGAATCCACATGGTAGGATTTGTAAAGAATTTATTGGTAAATCAGGGTGGAAAATAAGTATTTGGTCAATAACAAAAATACAACTCAATACTTTGTAACATAACCTTTGTTGGCAATAACAGAGGTCAAACGTTTACTATAGGTCTTTACCAGGTTTGCACACACAGTAGCTGGTATTTTGGCCCATTCCTCCATGCAGATCTTCTCGAGAGCAGTGATGTTTTGGGGCTGTCGCCGAGCAACACGGACTTTCAACTCCCGCCACAGATTTTCTATGGGGTTGAGGTCTGGAGACTGGCTAGGCCACTCCAGGACTTTCAAATGCTTCTTACGGAGCCACTCCTTTGTTGCCCGGGCGGTGTGTTTTGGATCATTGTCATGTTGGAAGACCCAGCCTCGTTTCATCTTCAAAGTTCTCACTGATGGAAGGAGGTTTTGGCTCAAAATCTCACGATACATGGCCCCATTCATTCTGTCCTTAACACGGATCAGTCGTCCTGTCCCCTTGGCAGAAAAACAGCCCCATAGCATGATGTTTCCACCCCCATGCTTCACAGTAGGTATGGTGTTCTTGGGATGCAACTCAGTATTCTTCTACCTCCAAACACGACGAGTTGAGTTTATACCAAAAAGTTCTACTTTGGTTTCATCTGACCACATGACATTCTCCCAATCCTCTGCTGTATCATCCCTGTCCTCTCTGGCAAACTTCAGACGGGCCTGGACATGCACTGGCTTCAGCAGCGGAACACGTCTGGCACTGCGGGATTTGATTCCCTGCCGTTGTAGTGTGTTACTGATGGTGACCTTTGTTACTTTGGTCCCAGCTCTCTGCAGGTCATTCACCAGGTCCCCCCGTGTGGTTCTGGGATCTTTGCTCACCGTTCTCATGATCATTTTGACCCCACGGGATGAGATCTTGCGTGGAGCCCCAGATCGAGGGAGATTATCAGTGGTCTTGTATGTCTTCCATTTTCTGATGATTGCTCCCACAGTTGATTTTTTCACACCAAGCTGCTTGCCTATTGTAGATTCACTCTTCCCAGTCTGGTGCAGGTCTACAATACTTTTCCTGGTGTCCTTCGAAAGCTCTTTGGTCTTGGCCATGGCGGAGTTTGGAGTCTGACTGTTTGAGGCTGTGGACAGGTGTCTTTTATACAGATGATGAGTTCAAACAGGTGCCATTCATACAGGTAACGAGTGGGGGACAGAAAAGCTTCTTGCAGAAGACGTTACAGGTCTGTGAGAGCCAGAGATTTTCCTTGTTTGAGGTGACCAAATACTTATTTTCCACCCTGATTTACGAATAAATTCTTTACAAATCCTACCATGTGAATTCATGGATTTTTTTTTCACATTCTGTCTCTCACAGTTGAAGTGTACCTCTGGTACAAATTACTGACCTCTGTCATCATTTTAGGTGGGGGAACTTGCACAATCGGTGGCTGACTAAATACTTTTTTGCCCCACTGTATGTGCAATTTCTTCATATTTGATTCATATTTCTCAAATTAAAATACAGATAAATATGTGGTGACAACATATTTTAGGGGTTAAGTTTTAAAATGGCTGTTATTCCAAAAAAGCTAATACACTAGCCTAAACATCCTGATTAAAACCACACTTCAATGAGATCTTGATTATTTGATTTAAAGACCACAGTGCTGAGGTACTGAAGCAAAAACCAGGGACCAACTTGTACAAACTGCATAAAAAGCAAGGAAACTTGTGTTTGGTCAATTATTGCTTTATTGTAACAATGCTTCTTGGCAATAAATCATATACTGTCTGAAAGCCTTTTTATTTCCCCTTAAACAAGACACGTTGGCAATTTTACAATTCATCTATTTAACAAACAGGAGCCTCCTCATGCTGGTTACCAACTTGGTCACACACTGCTGTGGGATGGCATCCCGTTCTTCGATGAGCATTTGTCAGAAGTCAGCCAATGAAGTTGGTTAGTCAGTCTGGCCGAACAGCACACCCAAGCTGATCCCACAAATGGTGCAGCAACCTGCATAGTGGTCTCTGTGTCTTCTCCTCACACTGACTCTACAATTCAACTGCCATGGACTGAATCGTGACTTATTACTGAACAGAACATTCCTCCACATGTTCTGTTCAGTAATGGGGTGGCTGTAGCTCAGGAGGTAGAGCAGGTCATCTACTGATCAGACGGTTGGTGGTTTAATCCCTGGCTGCCCCAGTCTGCATGTCGAATACCTTGAGCAAAATACTAACCCTGAACTAGTCAGGGTAGTAGACTAGTATTAACTAGTCTACTTTCCAAACACTCACAGGATGTTTAATTAGCTCACAGTTCATCCCTACAGCTCCATTATTGACACAATGTTAACATTTAGGTGAAATATTTTCTCTGCTATTCACTACAGAAAATTCAAAATTCACATGCAAGTCAGTAGCTGGGAGTAGAATGTGATGAACTAACCACCAGGAACTGGGCATCACAGCAGCACATGTGCCTCATTTATTGAGATCAACCCTCATCTGCTGGTACAGTGTTTCACAACTTTGGTATTCTAAAAATTCTAGGGTTTTTTTTAAGTGGAAAACTTTATAAGATCAAAGCTTCTGAAATGTCTTCAAAGCTGAAGAGCAGTGATAGTAAAAGCGTTCTACAATATTTCTTGTCAAAACAGCATGTGGTAACTTGCTTTCTATGAAAATACTAAAAAGCATCTTCAACTGAAGTGAAGTTCTGCTGTAAGCCAAAGTACTGTGCTCCTATCTTAAAACAGAAATTCTTGTTGATTCTTTTAATATTGCTGCAGAAAATCATAGAGCACAGTAGTCAGGATGAGTCAACAGCCTTTTATATCTTTATATCTATTTCTATCCCCTACGGATGAAACTCAACAGGCATATCTGTGTCACAGGTCTCTGATGCATTTAGAATTTCAATTCATTTTCCGAATCAGCTGGTGGTTTGATGTGCAAATGTTGCACCTGAACATGATAATGAATTCATTTGGAAAATATGTACTTCTAGTTCCTGTTCAGTATTTCTCCACTTCTTTATACTGAGAATAATTACCATTTTAGGAGGTTAATAATAAATTTAATACCATTATTCACAGTTTAAGGAAAAGAGTTTTCAATGAATCGTGAATTTCTGGTGCCATTATTCCTGTCCAGCGGTGTCCCCAAGCTTTTATCCTGTGTAATGAAAGGCACATGTGTGCCAAAAATGTATAATACTTTTATGTGATTTCTGATATTATATTCCCAAAGTCATGGTTATTCAGATAATCCATCCAGTACTATTCGTGAGAACAGTTGTAGCCATGCTTCATTCTGAATAGTATATGGATCTGTATGTTTTATAGCAATGAATTTGTTTAGGTGGGTCCATATCATTTTATGGTCTTTGACCTCAAGGTTGTTGGTCCATTCTGTTTGTACGACATATTGTTTCTTGGTCTTTTTGTTGCCCACAGTTTTTCTTTTCCTTTGTGTGTTTAATCTCTAATTCGTAGATTTTTATTGTTCTCCTAGTTTTGTTAAATGTTTTTTCTGTTTCCTGTACCTTCTTTCTTCCTCTCTCTTTGCCATTTTTAGTTTGGTCCTGCTACCTCATGTATTATTTTGAAGGTTAGATCCTCGTGTGGTTTTCTGTGTTTTTATGTCCCTCCTTTGTTCTTTTGCCCTCATTAATATCTGATTAAGTTCACTAATTCCCTATTAGCCTTCTCTCCTTCTGTGTATTTAGTTTGTGTCTATGCCCTTGGTCCTTATCGGGACATTGGATTTGTATACCCCATGTTTTTGTTTGGTATTTTTGTTCCTGGATTCATCATCTTTGCCCATTAGAGATCATTGTAAAATGTCCTTTATTTTATCCTGTTTACTTACATTTAGATATTAAAATAGATATTAAATTATATGTTTAGATGTAGGCACTAAAACTACCTGGTTAAGTTATTAGAGGAAAACCCCATGGTTTGGGTTAAAATACACTCTTTCACAATGTAAACCACACAATAGTAACATGCAGTCAGAGCTATTTTGGCAATAGATTCATCATGTGTTTTGGACTTTTGCAGAACTATATCGTACTGCCCTGTAGAAGCCAACAGGTCCTGAACAATCTTTCATGTTACAAGTTATGAGAAATATGCTGGCAGGAGACAAAGCTTCACTGCATTCTGTCTCCTGTGTATTATTCCAGAAAGCATCTTAAACCCTTTAAATCAGCGGCTCCACTCTGCTTGAAAATCCTACGTAGTCTAAATATCCATTTTGCTGCTTTTTAAAAAAAAATTTGCTCAGTGCAAAACAAACTCTTGTCAATTGTTTTCTATGTCTATCTTCATGTCTATGTCTTCAGTTTAAACATTATGATTTCCAGTGGCTGTCCCTGGATGTTTCATAGTCGTACTGTGCCACCTTATTGAAAACAAAATCCCGGATAAACCCATGCTTAACTGCCCTTAACCCTTTTTTATATATGCACTTTTTATTCAAATAAAAAGAAAATACTAAATGCTTGGAAGCACTGTGTGTGTTGATGTGGTTCCTAGAGCAGTGTTTCACAACCTTTTGGAGCCACGGCTCATATTTCTCGTTAGAAAAATCACAGGCCACACCACCAAACTAAAATGTCACAGAAAGTAAATTGATCATTTAACCCTGCGCATCAGGTATAGTGGAATTGGCTCAGTTTGTCCCCAGTATACCTATTTTGCTTTCCTCTGACCTCATGCTAGGGCCTTGATCTGGGTCGGAGTTTTCTCCAGGACCCAGGTCAGACTGACTACTTTCTCTTTTCAAATATTTATCTATTACTATTGCACGCTGCGTCGCCTCACAGCATGACTTTTATGTAATTTTTTCTTCATCTTCTTCTGTTTTACTGGCAGTTGGGAACACATTTAGGTAGTTGTAATGCCCTCTAGTGGAAGAGAATGTAATTGTTCTCCCCGCTACGCTTAGAGTACTAATCAGGTGAAACCAGATAATCTTCCATGGCACACCTATGTGCTGCAGCACAGTGGTTGGGAAACACTGCCTTAGAGAACAGGAAAGATTAGAATTTCCGTGTGTGTGTGTGTGTGTGTGTGTGTGTGTGTGTGTGTGTGTGTACACACTCTAATTACAAGGAAAGAAACAGTTGGTGCTGAGAAAACATTACATGGTTTAAAGTGATATAACTGGGGCAGATATAATTTAAAAAACATACAAATTCATAATGTATTGGGCTTATGGGGTTAGCAACAAGATCAGTTAGCTATGGGTGTAATCTCCCAAAAATACAATTATAAAGTCATACAGGTATGTCCAGCTTAAAGGCTGAAGTGAGGGAATAATTGTCTCTCCATGCAAACACTGCAGATTGTGTGACAGACTGAAGCTCTCTGTAAGAACAGCATTGATGTGTGAATGTGGCTGTTTTCTAGGTTGGTATACTGTAAATCTCCCTGCACAGTAGGCGGTCAGCACAATCTGCAGATAATCAGTACTACATCCCACAGTTTTTGAATGCCTGAACAGATAAAAAAAAAGAAAGAAAAACGAATATATATAGAGACAGTAAAATAGCACATTTTTGGAAAGGCAAGGTGTTAAATGAAGAAGAATTTTCTAAGATGTTCAAATACATTCATGTCAAATCCAATCCCTGCATAATCTCACTCATCTGTGCCAGTGTATCTAAGAAACTAATGGGCCTTAGTACTGTAAATGAAACAGCACACTTTAAAAGCACAGTCCTGGTTATATACTTTGAGGGCACTTTTTAATAAATTTAACGTATTGTAGATCTGGTTATTAATTTCAGTGGAACTTCAGTATTGAACACAGGAGCACAGAGAAATATTAGGTGCTAAAAATTATGTTAAGGTTCAAAATATTGGGGATGGACACCAGAGGAAAAACCCACAATAACAACACTGGTCCGGTCGGGTTGAGTCAAACGATGATTTAATGATCACACACGTGGGAGATGGACACTGTATGCAGACAGTCTCAGATCTCGTCTCAAAAAACACATCACCATAGTTTTATGAAATCAGGGTATTAGAACGCCCCTTCATGCGTAGTGACAGGTGTAATCAGAGGTGGGACCAAGTCATTGTTTTGCAAGTCTCAAGTAAGTCTCAAGTCTTTATCCTCAAGTCTCAAGTCAAGTCTCAAGTAATGTCAGGCAAGTCAGAGTCGAGTCTCAAGTCACTGGTGTAAAAGTCCGAGTCAAGTCACAAGTCTGAAACTTTGAATTTCAAGTCCTTTCGAGTCGTTAAAAAAAACGAAAAAAAGCATGTTGCAGTTATATGCTAAATGTAAATATTAGACCATGTAATTTTTAAATCTGTGTTTTTCTCAACACATGACAAAATAGTGAACTTAGAAAATATACACAAATTGTGAAATTGCACCTCTTTAAAATGCAGCTCAATTAAACCTAGCTCCAAGAATAATTTTCACCGACAGTTCTGAGATAAGCTGCATGTTATTCTTGGATGCGGTTGTAGGACCAGCTTTAAAATCGCATGACAAAAATATCATACATAAATAAATGATATTTAAAAAAAATATATCATTTAAAAAAAAAACTGCATCACCAACGTAGCCTGGAAAACATTTGCTAGTTAGATGAAGTCAGCTATCTCATCGTAGCATATTTATATGCATATTTATAATCATACGGTTCTTGGAGTGAGTGCATACACTCATGAAGTTTAGTAACTTCAGGTCACTGCAACAAGCCCAGGTACAGTTTACCGACGGATGGGTGCAGGACCTTGAAATGCACCGTGTAGAACGAAAGACCATCGTACGTATCATAAGTTTACCAGTCTCACAAATCGTCATCATAAATACACATTCGTTAACCGTTTATTAATAGGACCTTTGAGCTCAACGGTAATTAATTAGTAGTGGAAATAATTTCTGGTAGCGTCACAGAAATGTAGCAGTGACAATAATACTGTAATCTGTAATCGTACTGGGCAATTAGTGATACTAAAACCTGTTTTATCCTGTGAATAAAAGTATATGTTTTTGTCAATGTACCATAATAACAGAAGCGAAACGCAATATTGTGTCAGGACAATTCACTATTTATGCACAATAAATAAAGGAGCATAGCGCGACAATTTCTGTTCAGCGCCAGACTTGCTTGTAACCTATATCACCAATTATGTTATGAAAATGACGCATTAACTACAACAGCAGACTGACCTTCGTGTAAATGCTTGGAGCAGACTAACATGTGAGCTGGAGTGTTCTGGGACGTTATATTTGGTCTTAGAATGGCTGCAATCCAGGACACCCGTCGCCTCTTTGTTACTTCGGAAACATGGCTTGAACAATTTCTCCTCAATGACGTAATCCGATAACAACCGATCTCTTTACCCGTCGGCTTCCCGTGGCTGTCATGCGACCAGCTATTGCAGTTAATAATACAACAGCTTCTTGACATTTTTGTGTTTCTTTTTATCGCTGTTTAACTGATTTTAATTGAAAGCCTGCGTGCGCTAGTACCGCTTGCCACGAGTTCCCAGAATCCTTTGCGGTTCTACCCGTGAATGACGTCACATTTTCAATCTCTATATAATATGCATGTTAAATTTAATATTTGGGGTAAAATATCAAGTCTTTTCAAGTAAACCGGTTCAAGTCCAATTCAAGTCCCAAGTCATTGGTGTAAAAGTCCAAGTCAAGTCACAAGTCTTAGAACATTTTTTCAAGTCAAGTCTAAAGTCATAAAATTAATGACTCGAGTCTGACTCGAGTCCAAGTCATGTGACTCGAGTCCACACCTCTGGGTGTAATACAATCAATGTTGACAATTTTATTTAACACAAAGAATAACATTGTCTCCTTCCCGAGGGCAGACGCTGACTGCCCCGGTCTCCTGGAACCGTCTGTACCCTGCTAAGACACAACATGGCAGCTACAAGGACTCTTTCATTTATTAAGACCATCAGTGTGTATTGCTCTAAATCAAGTATATAATATTAACTGAATATTGCTGGATCAGCTACTTCTACTTAAAACATATTAAAACATGGCTAAGCACAAAATCACCAAGAATAACATCTTATAAGTGCTGTGTAAGCGCGTGCGGCCTTCCAAGCTCAAAGCCTTTGCCCTCCATAGATCAGCCAGACTCGCGCTGGCTGTAGCTTTTAACCTTTAATTAACTTGAGCACAACTCTAGAATAAGCAACAAACTGCAATGTGTATGGAATGATCAGGGTTACATCTGCAATGGAAAATCATGTTATTATTCTAGTACCTGCAAGGAAAAAGATCAAACTGAAATTATAGCCATCACTGTAAAATGCAAAAGATAATGTAAGGTCAAAAACTTCAATTTATGTTTAATGCAAAGCTGGTTATATACTTCTGATGAACTAATAATGCCATATTAAAATAATGAGAATGAAAATGAGAAAAACATCCCCTCCTTATTTTACACTTAGTATCCAACCCATAAACAGGGTTTATAGGGGATGTGGTGATAATTTGTGCAAACAGTAGTGTTACAATACTATAAGAGTGTGAGACAGACACTGCAAATCTCTCTGCTGTGGCACCATTTCCTCGTAGTAAATGCAGCAGGATAACACTGTAATTTGACAGTGATAAAGTGATGTTTAAAAATGATTCACACTGCACCTTCACAACACTAAAGCCCCACAGTACACACTCAACAAAGTTCTCAGCCATGTTAGTGGCTTGGCTCTAACTAACCTCCCATAGTTTATCCATTAATTCCATCTAGATTTGAAATTAATAAATATCTTTGAAGAAATTCATCACAGGCATTCCTGACTTCTAAAGAACAAATCCTTTAAATTCTCTCAGGTGCTTGCAGGAGGTGAAAGCTGCAACTAATTCTGTCAGAAATCTCACCAAATGGTTGATGTATTTTTCTCAAGCCATTTATGTTGAATGGGATGACGTATCCTTTTGACCAGGGGTCTCAAACCGTGGCCCGGGGTCCACTTGCTGCCCACGCCACCCCTACCTCCGCCCCAGTTTGGCGCTTGAATTAGGTTTTTTTGTTAGGAGACTTTGTTTGTTGTTGAGTTCAATGTTACAATAAGTTCTATAAAAATCAAAAAATGATTTAATAGGGAGGCAATATGAGCAAAGAGCACAAACACAAACACTACATTTTTAGAAATATTTGTTTGTGTTTTCTTCTTTGTTTGTTTTTTTGTACTGCTTGAACACTAAAGTGGACCTCACATGAGACTCCTGCTTTTGACCAATCACTCCAAATCAGTATTTTGCCATTAATGTGTTTTAAAACCAAGTTTGTAAACCAAATGAAGACAGCGTAGTGTAAAATTAGCATCAAAACTTGTGTGGCCACGTGTCTATAAGGTATAAGACAAAGACATTAAGTGGAATCTGCTGCTCAGAGGTTATTTAGGATTGGCATACAAGTAAACTCAAACTATTTTCCCAGTTAGGATTTACTCTCCCTTTTTCCTGATATCTAAGTCTCTGAAAGCTCCACCTGGATCTCCTCCAACACAATTAAGCAAAATCCCCTTTAAAGTGTTCAATCAGTGATACAGATCAGTTTAGCAGTGTTTAAGCTGTAGGTAAAGTTAAAATATCACCTTGGAAAGACAAATGTTATTCCAACTAGTGAGGAGCTCTATAGAGACAAAGAAGGAAATTGAACCATAACAGTGATTGAAGCCACATGCTTTTATGTGAACCAGATGCACCCTGGATCCTTTTTTGGGACAGCTGGTGGTTTTATGTCTTTTGCTTTGTTTTTTTTTGTTTGTTTGTTTTTGTTTTTTTCAAGGCCTGATAACCATGCAGTGATGTGCTTCAGAGCACCATTTAC
Source organism: Aulonocara stuartgranti (assembly GCF_965226115.1). NCBI lineage: Eukaryota > Metazoa > Chordata > Actinopteri > Cichliformes > Cichlidae > Aulonocara > Aulonocara stuartgranti. The sequence continues at coordinate 4,021,401 of NC_138960.1, forward strand.
AGACACAAAGCACAATCTATCTATAAACTCAAGCACATAAAAATTGATTTTCTCCTGCCACATTGTTTATTGAACGTTTTCTCTTCTTTCTCATCCTTACTCATTTCTTTTTTCACTGTCCGGAAATCAGCTTTTCTGAAGTCGACTATTTTATTTCCACGTGAGCTCTCAGGGCTCACAAGGCTAGTTATACAATTTTTAATACACATTATACTTCTTAGAGAGTATTCTTGTTAAGCACATTTCCTGTCCTTTAGTGTCCGAGCTAATGTCTTTAGTGCCTTTTGCTTTATGCTTTTAGCCCATAAAGACATGAAAGTAGAGTGAAGATGATAATATTATCTGTCATTTTTTATGGAGGACAGTTTGAATTGCTTTCAGTGGTAGAGTGCTCAATACCCACATTTCATGCTGATTAAGTGAAGACTTAAAAATCTGTAAAAAAGCAGCAGTAAAACATCAGTCACTTACAGTTGTGGGGGTATTGTTACAGAGCTGGCATCACTATGTGAGATGTTAACAACAATACATTTGGAAAAGAGTAGTTTTGGATGTAATAACACTTGTTTCTGTACCACTGCACTGGTACAGACCCTTCCACTTTAATTGGCAGTGTAGAAAAATATATTTAAAAAATGATGGGGCCACAGTGACACATGACAATACTATGTCAAATGACTCGTCGTAGATTACTTCTGTCCGATATCAGTGATACTGAGGTGAGCTGTGGAGCAAACTCTGCACTGTTCTATCGGTAAGCACAATGACTGTAGAAAACATGGGTGACGCGACAGCTCCCCAAAAGTGAAGCCAAAACGTCTCTATCGCCCCCTGGTGTCTGGCTGAAGTATAGATCATAAAACCCGCCTCCTCCATGTTAGCGGATGGGACTGGGGTCAGACTAAAATAAATTAATTCTCCTCAGATAATTTTTTCCCCAAGATTCTTTCTTTTGTTATCAATAGTTTTCATCACACTGATTTATGTCCAAGGGGTCTCCTTTCCCATAAGTTTGATTCTAATTCTTACTGCGGGGATGTTAAATTGGGGTGTAACGTCATCATAGCAGCTTTGACTGGCAGCTGCAGTCACGGAGAAACTTGCATATCTCTGTTCAGGTAAGTTAAACGTGTTTGTAAGCTAATCCGTAACTACTGTCCTTAACTAGGTCCTGAGACCTAGCTAGCTAAGGTGAGCATTTTTTTTCATCTTGAAAGAAAGGGAAGAAGTTTCTCCAAATCTCTGGACCCAGAAACCCAGCTTAGTCCTCATGGTCTCCCTCACTAGTTTCTCCCCAGGGTGAATGTAGCTGTTGATATAATATATCCCACATAGCAAGCAGGTCTGGCCTGGATCTGGTATCAAACCGGCACTAGTGATGTTCGATTCGTGAACGAATCGTTCATTACTCGAGAATCACTTTACTGACTCGTGAATCATGATTCACAAGCCCAACTGACTCACTGACTCATCCCTGTTTCTGTTAGCAAACTAATTCACTTAGTAGAAATATATCTAGCTTATAATTAAAATTGTGGGGGGGGGGAACAACAGCCAGTTTCTTAACAAAAGCATTTCTGCTCTGAACTGGAAGAAAAAACCCTGAGTCGCTCACCCCCTCCCTCCTGTGCTGAATCATAGAGTGAACGAACGAATCACTCACTCGCTCACCCCCTCCCTCCTGGATCACAGCTTCTTCTTCTTCTTGGTTGGCAACCAATGTTAAGGCACATTACCGCCCCCTGGCTCACAGCTCAGTGGACATTTAGATGAGAAAATATATATTTAACACATTTAAGGAAAATACTAATAAAATAAAAATAAACAAAATAAATGTTTATTAAGCAATTTTGATAGGAAATTGCTTAATTTTAGAAATGTTTTTGCTCTTTTTTGCGCTATAAAATAGTTGTTGTTTTTTTTAGAATCATTCATCTTAGCAGGGGGATTTACATGAAAAGAAACAAATTAAGTTTGAGTGAAAATGTAAATTTTTTGCACTCCCTGGTGAATCAAATGACTCAAAAATCCGATTCACTTTGGTGAGTGACTCATTAAAACTCGATTCAGTAAAAAGAATCAAATTTACCATCACTAGCCGGCACTGCTGGCTGACTTCTGGCATGATAAGACGTATGTTGTCCAGATATGGGCCAGGCCTGGCATAGAGGGCACTGTCTATGTGATTGCATGCTATATCTGGCCCGATTATAGTTTGGTGTATGTGGCCCAGGCCCATAGAAAACAGGTCTTCCCTGGGTCCGGCATCAAGCTGAACAGAGTTTCCTCATGTTGTTACTTTTGCATGTTCTGGCACATGTTGTTATTACATGGCTTGATTAAGGTACACATTAAGCTGACATCTGGGGCCACAGCTGAAATTGTTCTGGGCCAGCACAGGGCCAGCAGTGTGTCTACAACTGGCTGCACACCACTTACAGGTGGCCCAAATACCGCAAAGAATGACAGCCCTCTGGTGGCCCAGATATGGTTTGCCAGAGGTAATCCACACATGGGCCAGCACAGGACCACCAGTGTGTCTGCAACTGGCCTTGTGCTGGCCCATGTGTGGGCCACATCTGACAAACCAGATCGGGGTCACCAAAGGGCCGTCGTTCTTTGCGGTATGTGGGCCATGTGTAAGCACATTGTGTGGGTCGGATCTGGGCCATACCAATTTTGCTATGTGGGTAGACTCTATTATTAAATGAAAAGAACAAATTAGACTACACTACTGAAACCTTCTGCTGCTGTTTTTAAAGTTTCCATGTTAACAGGATGTAGATGGCTCTGAAGATTTAAACAGTTTCAGATCCATTACACTCACAGTCTTAAATGTTAAAATCTCTAAGGACAGCATTACATTTCTGATATTAACAGTAACTCTGGGCCTCTGTGGAGTGTGCAGCTGATCTTATCGCTGTCTAAAAATGGATAACAAGACCTAAGGAGCGCTGAATCATTCAATAATACAGACTATGAGAATAACAGCTGTGTAGCATCGCTAACTAGGTGGCAACAAGCCTCCAACACGTTGCGTATGCTAGCAGCTAATCTAGCAAACGAATTAACAACAGGGTGATTTTAGATGTTGTAGAACTTAGAGCTTGTAAGATGATAAGCTGTGTGTCTTTTTTATAACAGTGACGTGGTTGTATTTACCTTGATTGAATGAGTCGTCAGTCGCAGTAAACCCATCAGCAAATAAACTGGAGCAGCCAGGCTACGTAAAAGGTGTAGGGGGCGTGTTTGCTGTCACATCCAGCGGGTGTGTGGGCGGGAGCGTGCACAGTCGCTCCACCTCAAGACACTACTGCGCAGACTCTGGCTCCAAAAATACAAGATGGCAGCCTCCACAAGCGGGATATTTTGGCTTAATTTTTGAACAATGTGAGGAGGTGCTGTTGCGTCATCCATGTTTTCTACAATCATTGGGTAAGCACTGCACTTTTTGTTAGTATTAGCTGTTGTTAGCCAACGTTTGCAAAAAGAAGATCTAATGCTGTTAGACTCGGACAGTTGCCTCTCATGTGATGTGAGAGTATAATAAAAATGTTTATCAGAGTGAACTTGTGGACAGTTTTAGGACACGTCACTTGAAGCTAACATTAGCTGGCATAATGTTAGCTTATAGCCTGTTGCTGTTGTTTAGCCTGCTCGTTGTTGGCTGTTTGGAGATGGAAGGAGAGCATGTCTTAATCTGCTGACAATAAGTAATTTTAATATATTGGGAATAAATCAGCATGTTTATGAATGTTTTCATGAGTTAGTGTTAGACTTCAGTTCAGGAGTTGAGGCTAAGATGAGATGATACTATGTTTATAAGGACACATCAACTTTTTTGAAGACATAATTACACACTAATCAGTGTATATTTATGAATACAATACTTCTTTTAAAATGAAATAACTTAACAAATGTCCCTGGGTTGTACTTTAGTATTTAAAGGAACATGCACTCCTTTTATTAAGGTTTGGAACCTTTTTGAAACTCATTTTTAACAACCATGTGTCTATTGGAAAGTCAATTGTGGTAGTTGTTTGATGCAGATGTTGTACTTTTTGTACTGATTGATCGGGAGTGAAACTCATCGTGTGGACTTTTGTGTTGTTCAGTTTATTTCTGTTCCTGAGTTTTCTTTTTATTTATATATCTTGTCGTCATGTAAAATAAGGAATTATCTTCATACAGGGAGTGCAGAATTATTAGGCAAGTTGTATTTTTGAGGAATAATGTTATTATTGAACAACAACCATGTTCTCAATGAACCCAAAAAACTCGTTAATATCAAAGCTGAATGTTTGTGGAAGTAGTTTCTAGTTTGTTTTTAGTTTTAGCTATTTTAGGGGGATATCTGTGTGTGCAGGTGACTATTACTGTGCATAATTATTAGGCAACTTAACAAAAAACAAATATATACCCATTTCAATTATTTATTTTTACCAGTGAAACCAATATAACATCTCCACATTCACAAATATACATTTCTGACATTCAAAAACAAAACAAAAACAAATCAGCGACCAATATAGCCACCTTTCTTTGCAAGGACACTCAAAAGCCTGCCATCCATGGATTCTGTCAGTGTTTTGATCTGTTCACCATCAACATTGCGTGCAGCAGCAACCACAGCCTCCCAGACACTGTTCAGAGAGGTGTACTGTTTTCCCTCCTTGTAAATCTCACATTTGATGATGGACCACAGGTTCTCAATGGGGTTCAGATCAGGTGAACAAGGAGGCCATGTCATTAGTTTTTCTTCTTTTATACCCTTTCTTGCCAGCCACGCTGTGGAGTACTTGGACGCGTGTGATGGAGCATTGTCCTGCATGAAAATCATGTTTTTCTTGAAGGATGCAGACTTCTTCCTGTACCACTGCTTAAAGAAGGTGTCTTCCAGAAAATGGCAGTAGGACTGGGAGTTGAGCTTGACTCCATCCTCAACCCGAAAAGGCCCCACAAGCTCATCTTTGATGATACCAGCCCAAACCAGTACTCCACCTCCACCTTGCTGGCGTCTGAGTCGGACTGGAGCTCTCTGCCCTTTACCAATCCAGCCACGGGCCCATCCATCTGGCCCATCAAGACTCACTCTCATTTCATCAGTCCATAAAACCTTAGAAAAATCAGTCTTGAGATATTTCTTGGCCCAGTCTTGACGTTTCAGCTTGTGTGTCTTGTTCAGTGGTGGTTGTCTTTCAGCCTTTCTTACCTTGGCCATGTCTCTGAGTATTGCACACCTTGTGCTTTTGGGCACTCCAGTGATGTTGCAGCTCTGAAATATGGCCAAACTGGTGGCAAGTGGCATCTTGGCAGCTGCACGCTTGGCTTTTCTCAGTTCATGGGCAGTTATTTTGCGCCTTGGTTTTTCCACACGCTTCTTGCGACCCTGTTGACTATTTTGAATGAAACGCTCGATTGTTCGATGATCACGCTTCAGAAGCTTTGCAATTTTGAGACTGCTGCATCCCTCTGCAAGATATCTCACTATTTTTGACTTTTCTGAGCCTGTCAAGTCCTTCTTTTGACCCATTTTGCCAAAGGAAAGGACGTTGCCTAATAATTATGCCCACCTGATATAGGGTGTTGATGTCATTAGACCACACCCCTTCTCATTACAGAGATGCACATCACCTAATATGCTTAATTGGTAGTAGGCTTTCGAGCCTATACAGCTTGGGGTAAGACAACATGCATGAAGAGGATGATGTGGACAAAATACTCATTTGCCTAATAATTCTGCACTCCCTGTATGTTCATGTAAAATTACCAAAACATTAACCTTCTGTGGTTCTGATCAGCCTTCAGGGCTGAGAAATGAAACCACTGAGGAAAAAACAGCAGTTCTTTTAATAACCAACTGGAGGCGAGCTTTTAGACTGTTAAACTTTCTAGCTGAAATGAATGTTTAGAAAAATGTTGTTGGTCTTGTCTAATTTACCCCATCATACCAATCATCTATGTGCATTAAGGATAAAAGTTAGATATTATTAAGAGGTGTGGATACTTTGACACAGGCAGGTGCAACTAGTAGGCATCACTTTAGGCAGTTTGATTCTCTTCTGAACTTGACTTTTTGACCATGATTCTGCCTTTTTTTACTGCAGTGAACTAACACGGCTTTCTCTGCAGTGATTTAGTACTGGCATATTACTCGAGAGGCCTTTTTAGTTTTGATGAGTCATATTTACACATTTTATTTTGCACTAATTAGCAGATACGAGTCTCTACAATTCACCCATACACTCGATGCAACCTTGCTAATCAAGGTTGTCATTTTTAATTTAAAAAAAAAAATCACCAAAATCAGTACATGAATGTTAGCTGGTTTAAAACAAATAAATAAATAAAGACAGAGGACGATCAGTTTTTTACCAGTAACTTTTATCTCTGCTTCATTCAAATCTGTGTAACTGAGTTGGATTGGGTCTCTGCTGCTGATGTCAAACCTTTGTATCGGTACAAATCCTAAGGGACTCGATCATGAGCCACCTCATTATCTTTTATTCCTAATAGCTTTTATGGAAATTGGACTTGATTTTTTTTTTTTTTTTGAAGCATATAAATGTGTTATTTTAGATCGCGCTGGCACTCGTACAGCAAACGCTGCTGCTCTTTCACACAACAGCTCGATCGATTAACTGATAGGACATGTTTGTTTTCCTTCTTTGTCGGGGTCTGTTCAGGTTGAGTGGGTTTTGAAACTGCTCTAATTATCCACAGGCCTGTGCTGCTCTGATCTGGTTGTGCTTGGGGCTCCCTCGGATCGTCTATCTGTGTTCTTTGAAAATGTATGAATGCGCATCATGTTTTCCGTGGGTCCATTCCAGAAATTCCAAAATGTTTTCAGCTTGCAGAACTTTCCTTTAAAAGGAACTGATTGCTGTAGAGAGAAAAAAAACATCTGAATAAGTGATTTAAAAAAAGAAACTGGGCCACATCTGGCACTGAAGCTGAGACCCAATCTGCACTACTCCTTTCTCTAATAGCACTTAATTGTGGATCCATTCTAACTTTACACAGCTCTAAACTATGCATTTAATTGAAAAGAATATACCATTAATACAGCCCAACCTTCCATTGGTGCTTTTTTTCGTTGTATTTTAGCTTTTTCGTTCATGCACATTGCCAGTCTCTTGTCTTGTAGTAATGATGAAACGATGCAGGGTTCTCTCTAGAGGGAGTGCTGAGGCCCTGTAATTATAGCTCCATCACCAGCAGATAATGCTCTCAATTTGAAAAGCCTCCACTAAAGTAAATACCAATGAGGAGAGCCTCCGACAGGCCTGATATGGAGAAAAAAGAGAATATTATATTCCCTCGGTCTATAGACTCTCTACAGGGGGGGGCGGGTTCAGGGGCTTGTGGGTGTTCATGAGTGCGTGCTTGCATGCTCACCAGGAGGGATGGACTCACTCAGCCTCATTAGCATGGATACAAATAGGTTCTTTACTGCCGATGTCTCATTGTAGAGACATCTGGGAGCGAAGGAGAGTCTTTAATGAAGCTCCGTACATCGCAGTCTGGGCAATGAGGCAGGGGTTATGAAGAGAGGATGAAAGTGAAGGCGGAGATGGTGGGTGCCAGGAAATGTCAGCGCTGAAACAAGGCAAGAGTAAACATTTTGTTTCATGAATGACACAATTTCCCTCTAGATCAAACTGACAAGCCAGCTCCCCTGAGAAATATTCAAAATAAAAATCATATTTTCATCACAGCCCTCCTGCTACACAAGAACAACAAGATTGCAGCAGCCGAGAGCTCCATATACAAACTCAGCAGATAAGCTTCTAATTTTCTATACATCTAGGACATGCTGTATATTACACTGGCAGTGAATTTAAGTACAATGGAAGTGGAATCACCAAATATGGATATCAGTAATTCCCTTTTTTAAAAATTTAATTAGAGGATAACACCCCCAGAAATACATTTTCAAAGGGATCTCCAGAATCGTCAGTTATAGGCTCCCTATTAACTTTCAACTTCATATTTTTCTTATCCATGCATAATTCTTGGTTCATTATAACTTTTACAAGCTGTTTTATCTCCCTTCTAATTAAGTGAATGCTCATCTGATTGGCTGCCCCTCTCAAAACAAGTTTGTGCAGTATGTGGGTGGGTGGAGCTTTTTACAGCCAGGGCTCAGCACAGACAAACAAATGATTCTGGCCCGGATTCTATCAAGGCCAGAATAATGTGAGATTATGGGTTTGTAAATAAAAAAAATATTAATAACGCCAAGAGTGTCCAAGTGCTGTGCAAAGTGGACTCTTCGGTGAACTCTTCTAACCTCCCCTGGACTTCCATTGAGGATTAGTGCTCGACCTAAGACCTGCTTTCTCGAGACTTGATACTTATGGAGACATGCCTCAGAATATCAAATAGCTCTGCTTCTTTTGGCTTGTTTACAGATCTTCTGACTGCTGTAGTTTCTTAACACTTTAGAGGTAAGAAACCACACAGTTGGCAGCCAGCAATTACATAGCAATGTCATCATCCTTGACAGAAACTATGTTGGAAACTATAAAATGCATAGGATTAATATTTTTTAATGCCACCAAGTTATTATTTAAGAAGTGTGGTTTTACTCTTGTTCCTCAGGATGAATTAAATTTTAATATGGGAGAAAAAAACAGACTAATTGGTTCATCTACAAACATGAAGACTCTGCATAAGCTAGTCTTAACATTGACCATACACATATTCTCTATGTGTATAGTCTATTAATCAGGGTCTATGATAACCAAAACTTATTTTCATTTCATGTGGCACTGAGCTGTGAACAATATTACCCACAATGTCAATTTGTCAAGTGTGAGTAGTAGCCTTTCCTTGCAGGTTACCATTGGTATCATTGGATTTATCGATTGATGGATATCGATACTGCTCATTGACCCTCGTGTTTTTTTTACTCTTTTTGATATTTCTGACCATTTCTTTGTGTAAAATTAAGACATAACAGTGTTGTGGCTACTTTTTCCTGATTGTTAAGCTTACCAATAAATGTTTTTAATTTCAACCACATACAAACGTCTTGATGCATTCTCAATCATCCAGGAAAATAAATCTCCAAAAGTTGATTCTGTTCATCTGGACGTAGCGTTTTGTGGGAGAAACGTTTCGTCACTCATCCAAGTAACTTCTTCAGTCTCAGCTGACTGCAGGTTTCCCCAAATCTTATAAACAGTACATTTGCATAATGAGGAACAATGGGCTGGGAGGTCAGTTCCTTAATCATAATTATACAAATTCTCATGACCATTGATCAACAACCACTGATCAAAGCCCACTGATCAATGGCCATGAGTACCATTCACAGAGAGTTTGGGAATGGCTGCAATCACAGCATTGTAAGATGGTGACAGATGTACCCTTAGGCCCCCTCCTCCATTCAGAGATGGTCTTTCCCTTTTCACGTAAATGGCCTCCTTGACTCCGCCCTCAAACCAGCGTTCCTCCCTGTCCAGGATGTTACATCCTCATCCTTGAAAGAGTGTCCACTGGCCTGTAGGTGTAAATAGACTCCATCTCATTTGCCAGAGACTGTTTGGTTTCCCCGATGTATAAATCCTGGCAATCCTCCTGGCACTTAACAGCGTACACTATGTTACTCTGTTTGTGTCGGGGCGGGGGGGGGGGGGGGAGCTGCAGTCAGCTGAGACTGAAGAAGTCACCTGGATGAGTGACGAAACGTTTCTCCCACAAAACGCTACGTCCAGATGAACAAAATCAACCTTTGGAGAACCACATACAAAGCACATATATGGGGGGTGTTTCAATAGATAATTTCCCAACAGCTGAAAATATTTACAGTATAGTATATGTAAAGCGCTTTGGGGTCCTTAGGGACTAGTAAAGCGCTATATAAATACAGGCCATTTACCATTTACCATTTACCATATAGGTCACACTATCTTCCTTATGTGAGACCCCATGATTGTGATTTTAGTGTCCGATTACAATTCTCTGAGAAGTTGTTGCTGCTGGATGTCAGAGCTAAGGTTGCTGCAAGTAAATAAATAGAGTAAAGCAGCTGCAAAGGAAGTTTAACTTGTCTACTGCTTGTTTAAACAGTGTTGCATTTGTAAGTCTACTGGTACCACAGAACATATATCACAGTTCTGCACAACTGTGCAACTGTCATCTGTCTTACTTTCCAGCTTTTCAGTTTACATAGTCTCAGCCGTTGCAACTTCATCCATTGGTTAGTTAAGTCCCGTTGTGACGCCTCAAGCTGAGGATCGATCCTGACGTGATTGATGTTCACCTCCAGTATCCCAATTCTGATGCTTGGTCAGCTCATGTGAGGGCTGGCCTGCTTTGTTGTAGTTCAGAACAAATGTTGGCACTTGGCTGTTTGTTTGACATGATGCAACCTAAAATAAATCAACAGTTGACTTTTACTATGGATAATTAATTTAACTGATCTTGTCCCAAACAGTAAGTGTAGGAATATTTGACTGTCTTATCAAAAGCGTGATACTAAAGCATTTTATCAGACTAGAGGAGTTGTTTTGTAAGTCTCTGTGAGCTTGTTCCTATCAGCAAAGTCTTTTACACTGGTCATTTGATATACTTTCATTATAAAATTATAAACCGTAGCAGCTTTTTAAGTTGGCACCTTGAAGTGTCAAAGTAACCTATCATGTTCCAAAGAGAAAGAGGCAAGAGGGAAGGGAAAATGGGACAAAATGAAAGAGGAGGGAAGCAAAAAGGAAACAAAAAGATAGTGTGACATGGAAGAGAGAGAAAGGAATGTCCTGGACTATTTTCTAACTGCTGCCAAGAGACTCAGCTGCTATTAACTGTCACTTCTGAAACAAGTGCAGGAGTGTCATTCATTAGCTTCAGATCATTGAAAATGATTATAACGCCACACTGTGACATCAAAGGACACATGTTGGCTTTGATTAATCATCACTTTTACTCACTTTCTCTTACTTCCCCCTACTGTCACCTCTCTTCAAAACAAAGAGTGTTTTTCTCCCCAGGACTGAGCAAGTAAAGAGACTCTCAATTAGAATCTCTCTCCAGCTGTGAGGTTCTAATAGGCTTTTACTGATAACAGACTTTTTAAAGTTGAAACAGATTCTGATATTTGGCTGGAAGATGTTGAAAAATAACAATCTGTGCTGATATTCATCTTTACATTTAACTGCTTTCATATCTTAGATCCAAGCCAGAAATGAGGCAGGATGGCATGTCCTCCAAAATATGCTATGCAGAATTTAGAGCATCAGACATCAGAGCCCCATCAGAATATCTTAACGAGTTGAGCTTGAGGTCAAAGCATATAACCTTTGAAGTATTTGTTAATTTTACCTTAAGTTAAATTAATCAAAATACTCTGCTTTCATCAAGTCAAACATAGACCATAGTTAATGGATTTCTAATTTTAAATTACAGCCAACATCACCTTCATACACAACAAATGTCTCCAGCGATTTTTAAAAATTATGATGAGGTACACAGACAATATTTTGTCTACAATATTTTAAATTACTGTTTGACTAAAATAAAAATAAAAACTGTATCACAAGAAGATTTTTGATGACCCAAAACATTTTGTTTAATGAAAACAACCTACTGCGGCCACGTGAGTTTTCACTGCTGTGTTTTTATAACAAAAGCAGAAGTATCTAAATGTTGCCACCATTGTTACTGGACATTTACGCTTCTGTGAGAAATCTATCCCGAAGCTAAGTCGTGAGCACAAACCCCTCTGAGACACAACGGTGTAACCTGCACTTCCCTAGAAATGTAACTACATGTTCCAGTACACACAGTGATTGGTTCGTTTGATTCTCTCTCCTACTACTTTTTGGCTGCAGTTTTTTCAATTCATCAGTGAGAGAATAAGTGTCACGTTACAGTGTCAATACAAGGACTCCCAAATGAAAAGTATCCATAGAATGAAATTATCCAGGAGGGAATGCACAAAGAAGTGGAAAAAAACAAATGCCAGGTTACACTGTAGGTGCTGCAAAAATTCCCCACTGTAGACTAAATTAGGTCTTAGGAGGTAAGAATTGGTTTTTAACAAAGTGTGTGTATGCCTAAACTTGAGTGGTCAACAAACACCCCAAAAACACTGATTAACTTTCCAGGAAGCAGATACAAAGTTAAAGTGTGCGTTAGTGTGGTTAAGAGACTGGTGCAGATGGATTTAAATAAATGGTGTTTACAGCTGTATTAATGCTGCTAAATAACTCGTGTGTTTTACATTGTGATCAGGGGCATAGTTGTGATGGAGCACCTACATTAAGCTCCAGTTTAGGTTGTTGGCATGAGTAACTCCCCAACCCCAGATGGCCCCGCCCCTCCCTGAGCCTGGTTCTGCTGGAGGTTTCTTCCTGTTAAAAGGGAGTTTTTCCTTCCCACTGTCGCCAAAGTGCTTGCTCATAGGGGTCATATGATTGTTGGGTTTTTCTCTGTCTGTATTATTGTAGGGTCTACCATACAATATAAAGCGCCTTGAAGTGACTATTGTTGTGATTTGGCGCTGTATAAAGAAAATTGAATCTAAAAATTAAATCTTTTTTATAAAGAAAATATTTTCTAATGTCAAATAAAGTATTGTATGCATGCAGTGTAAACTAAGGCATATGTTCAAGGCTGTGTTCTTGTAAGGCTTTCTTACATTAATAGGAGGCAAAAAGAGTTTTGACAGTGTTTTGCTGGATGACATAAATTTGTATCTGTTTTTGTGTCTGCCTATTTAACAGAGCGAGTTTGAATCTGTTAGCCTTTAAAAAACGTTGTGGTGGCTATAATGCAGGAGTGAAGTGAGCATATCAGGATTTGGGTTAGTGTTAGCGGTGCGGTATGTATCCACTCCTGGAAAAGCTCCTAACGGAAAAACGGTTTCTGAAACACAATCTAACCCTAGACAGGTCGTTGGTGAACTAGGGAATGGTAAGAAGGTAAGGTGACATTTAATTGTCCAGAACTATCCTGTTCATGATCATCAGGCACGTCAGCAGACTGCAGTCAAGAGCTGCTTCAGCAGCAGCATGGAAGCTTCCTCTCAACAGCAGATAAAGCAGAGTAATAAAGCCTTCTGCAGGAGGTCATGAACGCTGCTGCTTCATGATTGCTTCCTGAGCTGCAGGGCAACAATCAATCCGCTCTGTTCTCCTCTCTCACTTTCTTTTCACCTTATTTATATCCCTCTTTCCTCCACACCTCTACCTGCTGCTGCCTTTGAATTTATCTCTGCTTTTTTACAAATTTTCTTTCTCCTTTCTTCTGTACTCTCAAGACAACTCATGCAAAGTAAAAGATGATTATTGTCTCTTTGTGGGGTTTTTTCCATGGATTCTTTGTCTGACAAGAGAGCAGAACTTGATATTTTTTGTGTAAAATTAAACTTTTGAAGCCTGTGTTGATTACATGAGCCTCACTTCTTGTCAAATCAGTGGAGAAATCCTGTAAATTATCTGCCGCTGTGATAATTTCACAGGCTCCCTCCTGGTGTTCATGAATTTCGATACAAGATAAAGGTTCTTGCCAAGGTTGTGATTCTATTATGCTACAGTACACTTCTTTATTCATCACATCTCTGATTCCCACCTCTCTCAAATATGTTTTCCTCTTCGCTGTAGCAGTTACTGCAGCCTCTTCTTTTGGTAGATTTTTTCACCGACGTTTCCTTGTATGCCTTCCTCCTCTTTCTGCATTTGGCTTTCTTTCTCTTCGGCTTTGCCTTACTCTTTTTTCATCCAGCCTGCAGTGTTTTCCCTTCCTTTGGAATCAGTGTTATTTTTCTTTCAGAAGACATGTCCATAGGCATAGGCCCCACATCCTCTTCATGTAACGCTATTCTCTGGGGTTACAAATTCTCATCTTTTGTCCATTTATGCCTCTTTGTTCCAGTAACCACTTCTCATATGTAGGTCCTGTATGTACTGATGTGGAACTTGGTAATCCAGGTAACATCCAATCTGGTATGGCTTTAGCTATATATATATGTATTATTATTTTTTTTATCATATTCTGATGTAAGCTATGTAAGTAGCATTTAAGGCCTACCCTGGTAACCTTTGTTAGATACATGCCCAAGTTGGGATTTGAACCAATGAGATGATTCACACCAGCTCTCCAAAGAAGCTAACTGTACTCATCTGCTAATGGATAAGACGCACCTATAATGGCTAAATAAAGGCTGGATGGTCCTGATCCCCAACGGTCCCCTGAAGCAATTGATATCATTCTACCAATAACCTGCCTTAGCACCTCATGGAAGCTCCTGTCAGGCATCATAGCAGATAAGATAAACAGGCACATGGTTCAATACATGAGTGAGGCCCTGATAGGAATTGAATTGACTTAAAAAAATTCTATGACTCAGTGTTTCACACATGGATCCCATCCAGCCATTGTTTTCTGCTTCTCCTTATGAGGGTTGCAGGGGAGCTGGAGCCTATCCCAGCTACCAGCACCTTGAGACTATACGCTAAGAAGAGGAGAGAAGCTGGCAACTAGTGAGTATCAACACCACTATCCATCACCATTAAACAACAAAGATCCATGAGTGCATCAGAAAGAAGATCATAACTGATCATGTGCTTAGTGAATACCCCAGGCAGCAGTAACACAAAAAAGAAGAGGAGCAAGAAGAGGAACAATCATAGAAGGATAGGCCTCTGCACAGCAGCCAAATAGAAGACGGGATAGAAATGGCTGATATTGAAAAAAGACTACCAACCAGAGATGGGTAATCTTTACAGCACAATAGAAGCTGGGGTCTACTCTGAGCAGATCAATAGAGGCTGGGGCCTACCACTTTGCAGAGCCTGCATTTGGCAAGAGCCCAGAGACAATCCTGCACATAGATCAAAATTGGATACGCACCCTACAGTGGTTAAGAATGACCATGCTGAGCTTCTGTGGGATACAGATGGACAAACTGGACAAACCAACCAGACATAGTAGTGGTGGACAAGCAGAGGAAGAAGGTGGTAGTGACAGATATAACTATAACATGTGATAGCATAAAACTGGGTGAGAAGCTCCAGTAGGAATCATTCCAGTTCCCAGGAATGAGAGCTCTGTCTAGAAAAGTGCAATCCTAGGGACAGCAAAATTATTGCTATATACAAGGATATATGGTATCCTTATATCCTTCAAGCTCAGGAGCTTGAGGGTCTTGCGTTGCTGTTCCTAGATTGCACTCTTCCAGACAGATATCTCAGATGTCGTTGCTGGGATCTGCTGGAGCAACTCATGAAGTGTGGGGTCATTGCGCCAAGTACTCAGATTACCATGGGGACAACTTTTGCCTTACTCTCATTATCTTCTCTCATTCCTCTTTCAGTCCTTGGTATTTCTCAAGCTTCTCAAGATCCCTCATTCTGTTGTTGCTATCACTTGGTATAGCAACATCTGTCTCTATGGCTGTCTTCCTCTGTGTGTCCACCACTACTATGTCCAGTTGGTTACTCATCACGAGTTTGTCCATCTGTAACTGAAAGTCCCACAGGATCTTAGCTTGGTCGTTTTCAATCACCCTAGGAGGCGTAACCGTTTTTGACCTTGAAACTTCCATATTCAGTCCCACTTGGCACAGATACTCGTGTGTATGCCTGCAGCGATACTGATTAATTGATTGACTGAGTGATTGACTGACTGCCTGAAAAGCAATGGAAACCTATCAGAAATCCTTAATCATTATATGCTGGCAGTTTAAATAAAGGGAAAGTCATTACTTCACCATGGCACTGACCTTTCTATGCTTTTCACCCAAGTGAGTTATATATATATGTTGACTTTTCTGTGACGTACAGAGAGAAAAAAAGAAAACAAAACTCACTAGAAGCCTCCCTTTGACCAACACAGAGAGACTGAGGAGGAGCTTCTTCCCGCAGGCGATACGGTCTCTCAATCACACCACCACACAGTACTGACCCACACATATGGTTCTTACACACACACTGGACTTTCTGGACTTTGGTTTTGCACAACACTGGTCACTATATTCTTCATTTCCGGTTAATACTTGTACAGCTGCTGTTATTGTGTATATATTTATTTATATTTAGATTTCTTCATACATTCTTATATAGTTCTATATTGTGTATTGTGTATTTTGTTGTACAGTTATTTTATTTTCAACTTTAATTTATATATTTATCTTTATCTTATTCTTCCCAGTTAAATTTACCCTTCATTCTAATTTGTGTTGTACAGTTATTTCATTTTTAACCTTAATTTATATTTTATTCCTTCCTAGTTAAATTTACCCTTTTTAATTTTTCATATTTATTTCCTATCTTATTCATAGCCTTTTCCTTTTTTGTTCTCTTTAGGTCACGAGCAGTTGTCCAAGCATTTCACTACATATCGTACTGTGTATGACTGTGTACGTGACAAATAAAATTTGAATTTGAATTTGAATTTAATTTGGCAGAGATAAAAACTAGGTTTTGGCAATGTCTGTAAGACACAGTATTATCATTGTCTGGCAAGGAGGAAAATTGTGTCTGTCAGCATGCTCAGTTATAATGAGCCTCTTCGACACACAGAAATGCATATTTGCCGTCAGAATTAAAGCAAACACACAGAGCAGTTCATTAAGCGAGACAAAAGGGAGGCTGTGCAAGCGATACAGCAGAAATTTGTTATCTAAACTAAACAAAACACAGTAAAACAATAGATTGGGGAAATTAGCAAAGTCAGTGACTGAAGCAGTAGCGATAGATTGGACATGTGAGAAAGGTGAGGGGAAAATGGGAATTTAGAATGGTACCAAATGTAAAAAAGAACAGGTTGTAGTGACTACACGCTGAGAAGATAAGAGAAAGTGAACCAATTAACAAACTTTTATAGCCGGGAGCATTCACATATAATGTCCATTTATATGGTTGCTCTCCTTGACCTGAGAGAAACAATTTTTGCTCTCAAGCCTGCCAGCCTGCCTTACCACTTTGCATACTGAAATCCAAACCCAATTTGACATTACAATGCATGCAGAATATAGATAACAATGTGTTTAAGTTTATACACTAATACATCAGATGTTAGTGTTCAGATTATGCAAATAGGTACAGTTCAAACTGTCAGTCACAACGTAGGAGTATCCTAAACGAAACCCTTTAATGCTTTATCCCTTTATGACCCCTGGAACTCATTGGGGATCATAATTCAAAAAATTAATATAACTTTGTATTAAATAAGACATTTACCAAGCTAGCCATTGTGACCATAAACTCAACAGAAGTAAGCAAGAAGTCAGTGGTCATTTTCTCGTAGAGTTCTTTCAGAAGGCGCTGACCAAAGACTGCAGGTTTGGAACAGATTGGTTACATTTTTCAAACATGCCAGCTCTTGCCACGCTTATATGCGTGTACCCACGCTGCTGTCATTCCTGGTATAAATGCTGGTGAGTCTCAGTTACACGCAAAGCAACTGGTGTGTCTCATCAGTATGTGATACATCAGGATACGTAATGAGGCAACTTATCAAAATAAAACATGTACGGCTACAGTTGTGAGGGCCAATATTTTAAACTATGCTATGATCTTTTCCTAATGCAACAGGAGGCTTTTAGTACCCAAGCCTAACCAGCAAAAGACAGCAAAGTGAAAAATTAGTTACAAAGAAACAAATCAGCCAGGCGGCAAAAAACACACATGTCATAAAGGCATCCTGTGGCTGAGAGTTTAGGACTTTTACAACAAAAATAAGCAGCTGGAACTTTGCATAAAGGGTTCCCTTTAAGTCATTTTGTGTAGTATGACAGCATGTTTTTAAACTATGCACTTTTGAAGGGAAATGACAAATTGACAGAAAATTCGAAATGTCCCCAAAGTAGGGTGCTCTTTGTTCCGGTTGCATGATATCTTATAGAAGGGATGCATTTGACTGAAGCAAATGAAACAGGTGCTCTCATAGTCATCTTGTTTGCATGCCAGGAAATAAGCACATTCTTTTTTGAAAAAGTTATTCTTGCACTTTGGCACTTTAGAGTCATGGTATATCAAGAAAGTAAATCATCGTCATCAGCTTATTGTTAGGGGTGTCAAATTATCGCGTTAATTGCGATTAATTAATTACAATGCTATTTAGCGCGTTATGTTTTTTAATCTCGTTAATCTAATTTTTAATCTCTTGACGTCATTGATTTTGTATGAGAGTTGCTATGTTATAAAATCCGTTTTTATGTGCTGGGCTCCTTGTGCTTGACTTGTTGGGGGTGGAGTCACGTCGTGAGGTCAAGGTGAGAAGTGGTGATTAGCTTACAGTGTGGATATGGAGGCGCATCTGAGAGTTGTTGGCCCAATGAACGGGAAATTTGTATTTCATAAACGCCCCGACGGCACCATTGACAAAGGTAAAGTGGTCTGCCTAGAGTGTAAGAAGGAGTTTGCTTACCACCGAAGCAGCTCAAGTTTGGCCTATCACCTCAACGCAAAGCACCCAGCCGCGAGTGCAGCAACAGCTAGCAGTGAAGACGTTAGCAATATAGCAAGCCAGAGCAAAGCTTTTCGCCAAACAAAACTAGAGAATACCCCTCGTATGAGCAAGTCTGCGACCGACAGGCTGACTAATGTTATTGCCAAGTGGATAGCGATGAACTGTAGGCCGATAAATATAGTAGAGGACGAAGGATTGACAGAGGTGTTGCAAATTGCGTCCAATGACCCGTCATACAAGCCGCCGTGCAGGACTACAGTAACGACCAAAATCAGCAAAATGTACGACGGCGAAAAGAAAAACAAACTTGAGATTTTGGCGGAGGATTCTCCCAACTGTGTTGCTATAACCGGAGATCACTGGACCTCAGCTGGCAACCACAGCTATTTTGGGGTGACTGGACACTTTATTGATAGTGAGTGGAACCTCAACTCATTTGCACTGACCGTCATGAGAACAGAAACCAGGCACTTTGCTGATAAATGCGCCGAACAGTTCCTCAAGGTAGCAAATGACTGGGGTATTGAAAACAAGATATCCACCATTGGCACAGACAGCGCAGCAAACATGCTGGCTGCTATGAGAGCACTTCCATATGAGCACATCGCCTGCAATGCTCACATTCTCCAGAGGACCATCACGGTATGTCTCGATAGCAGTGGTTTTGTCGGTGTACTGGCAAAGTGCCGCAAGATTGTTGGTCATTTTAAACAAAGCCCTGCGAGTACCACAGAACTTAACCAACAACAAGTAGCACTCGGAAAGAAGAGCGATCAACTTATACAGGATGTACCCACCAGGTGGAACTCGACTCTCGCAATGGTCTCACGCCTCCTATGTAACCGAGAGGCTGTCCAGGCTACGTTGGACCAACAGAACCACAGGTTGGTCTTGCCAACCGAAGCTGAGTGGGCGAAACTGCAGAGGCTGGAGCTCCTGCTTGAACCATGCAAGTAAGTTCAAATAAACACCTTCCCATTTTAATTATATAAACTACTGTTACATGTGTAAAATCAAAATTAATGAACATAACAAGGAACTTTTAAGGACAATTAAATTGGAAATCAGTTACACTTTGATTTAAATGAATCCAGCTAGGTTTATTTAGCAAACCTCTCCACCTCTGCAGGTATGTGACAGAGCTGCTGGGTGGTGAGGCCTACGTCTCTTGCTCTGTAGTGCTGCCTGCTTTTCGCCATCTGTACCGTGTCATGGACATTACTGATGATGATCCTGCCTACGTGGTGAAGTTCAAGAATGCCTTCCAGAAGGATCTGGCAGCACGACGAGCTAATGGCAACGAGATATGGTTCGAGGTGGCCACAGCATTGGATCCACGGTTTAAGGATTTGAAATGTCTTCCAAGAGAAAAGAGGGAACAGGTAGGACAATAAGGTTAAGCTGGACTAATGAGTCCAATTCATTATCAAATCAAACTTTTATTTATTATATGGAACACAAAGTTCTTTACAAGATTAAATAAAATAAAATAAAAAAGCACTTAGTTTTAATCACAATCATTCATTCATTCATTCATTCATTCATTCATTCATTCATTCATTCATTCATTCAGGTGTGGACCATTCTGGAGAATATGCTCCAGGCAGCAGAGCCCAGAAGAGCAGATAGTCTCCAGCCCTCCACAGAGGATGATGGACCAGCTCAGAAGAAGAGGAGGAGCGAACTCCTTCTGGGGTCTGACTCTGACTCAGAAGATGGAATTGAGTCTGGAGAGCTGCAGCGCTACAGAGCAGAACCCAGCATCAGTATTGATGACTGTCCCCTGCAGTGGTGGTATGCTCACTCAGGAGTCTATGAAAAGCTGTCAGTCCTAGCACAAAAGTACCTGGCCTCCCCAGCTACCTCTGTACCCTGTGAGAGACTCTTTAGCCTTGCAGGCCACATAGTGCAAAAGAAAAGGGCAGCCTTGCTTCCAGAAAATGTTACCAGGCTGGTGTGTCTTAGCAACTGGCTGAGGAAGAAGAAATGAGACACATGTGGTCAGCATAGCTGCTGTGTCATTTGTAGCCTACTAGAATAGATTGCTTGATGTTCAGCACTTTTTTTTGTGATGGAAGAATACTTTGATGTGCTAACTTGCAGCACTGCAATGTCAGTTTTATTTTTCATTATCTGAAGCAGAGGAATTTCAGTGCTGTATTGCTCAGAAAAGAGCAACTCTGATGTGCTAACTTGCAGCACTTAATTTATTTGATTGTATTTGTATTTATTTTTCCACTTATTTTACAAAAGAATACAACAGTATGTAAATGGTTGCATCTGTTTAACGTTTGTTAAACAATAAATGACTTTATAAAGTCACTTTCTTTGTTATATCAGTCTTTTGGTCTGCCACAATAAGTTGAGGGCTTTCCTCAGCTATTTTTAGGTGAGATTAAAAAAGAGATTAATTAGATCAATTAATTAAAAATCATAATTAATTAATCTCTATTTTTTTTTAATCTCTTGACAGCACTACTTATTGTACATGTCACTGACTTGCAGTATTATTTGCATCATCAGTATGCACGCCCCCTGTTTCATATTCTGCCATTAGGTGTTGTGTTGCAAATGCATAACAGTGTATTTCAAGGTCTCACTCCATAATTTATGACCCCCACCCTCCAGCACTGACTCAGCAGGTGTCTCAATATGTTGAATGTATAACTTGGCCTACTGTGAATAAACACAGGGAAATGAACTGTGTGCCTTTCACTGTTTTCATTTCATTTGTTTCACACTGTTCTCAGGCACACCATTATCAAACAGCCTTCACCCTCTTTGAATACATCTGACAAACCAACATACCTTCAGATGGGACACAAGGAGATGGTATTTCACAATGTGTATGTGTGGAGAAAATGTGTGCATTGAACTTTGAGAAAAATGCAAGATAAGTGCTTTTAAACAAGTAGTGTGTTACCAAGTCATTGTCAGCTGGATTGTTTTCATACACTGTTCCAAAAAATAGTAATGTCAAAGTATCTTACAGTTTTGTACTGTCTTTCTAGAATATCATTAAATTTACATAAATAGACTGTGATTTTACATGTCAAAGGTAAAACAACATAACATCACTGTAAATATAGTAAAACACAATTTACTTGTTTTTAAATATATGTTTTTGTACATATGCGTATTTAGATTGTAAAAATACATTCAGAAATGTATCATAATTTCACAAATATTTGTCTGTTATGTGAGAGAATGATCTGTTAAATTCAAATGTAATACTATGGAAAAATATATAAAATAATCAAAAATTAATGAGAATAATCAATAGTTAAAGGAGTATTTGAATTATAATTTTGCTGAAAATTTCATGTCATCCAGGTCTGATTCAATAATTCAGTGAAAATATAATTAATAGGAATAACAAAAAAAAAAAAAAAAACATTGCACGGCCACGCTGTGCTAATTATATATTTTAAAAAATAAATGTAGAGGTAGGAATTGCAATTAATATAAATCTCAAAGTATTCCCAACATTCCTGAACAGAAATAGGCCTCTGCACCTGGGGTGAGGGTGTGGCCATGAAAACAATGTGACATGCCATTGGATGTCATTGACCTTGTTTATAGGTAATTTTATTGTTTGATCACATTAAAATGTTCCTAATTTAATGTCTAAACGCAGAAAGGCAGAATCCCATGTAAAATTAGCGCAACAAACTCTATTTTCATTACTGAAAATAACTGTATTTTCCTGAGAAAGTTATTTTCTGTTATTTTACGGTAGTATTTTGGCGCCCCAGCTGCTGGAATATTACCGTTTTTATAAGATGTTTTTTTTAACAGTGTAGATATGGTATTCGTGACTCAGAGTTTCCATATTTTAGGATTTTAACAAATACTGCCAGTTTATTAGCCAACTGTCCTTCTTATGTTTTCCCTACTGGCAGGCTCACTAGCCAAATTGCTATCGTGGCAGTCTTGTCACATCATTAGACGGACACCACCTCTGTCATCTTGGACGGCAGTAGTAGTCCAAGTTCTGTTCTTCAGCTTAAGGCTACTCTAACCAGGACCTAAAACAGGTGGAGAGTTAACATATGCAAGTAAATGCAAGTGCTGTAAAAACATAGTGAAAAAGCTAGGTAAAGAAGAATTTCTACAACTTGTGTTTTCTTCCCTTGAAAAATGTTACAGATGTTGTGAAAAGGAGTTTCTGTTTAAAAAGTGCTTAATTCTTTAATTATTTGTAACCTTTCCTGCCTGGCAGCTTCAGCAAGCAGAATCATGATCTGAATGTCCTGTTGTGTCCCAGCACATTTGCTTTGCCAAGACGAGCTCTATAAACTCTCTATAGGTTCCCCTTGGTTGACAATTTATTTTTATGTTATTGTATTATTTTTTCATCATTCACATTAATATATGTATTGTGTAACAGTGCCAGAGCTGACAGGCAAGAGCTGTGTGTTTGTCATGAAACATACTGTTAAATATCCCAATTTTTTGATCTCTGGGCTGAAGGAAGAACAACACTCGGTGTATAAATGCTCAATCAACAATCTCTTTATTCCATACAATTCTCATTATTCCATACAACACTTTGAGCATTAACGTCTAGATGGGAGATGTGGACAGGAGGGTGTCCGCCAGATCTCGAAGTGTCTGACCGTTCCTCACATTCTTATAGCGTCAGCCCCCCTCCAAATTCATAAAACCTAAACATTCACATTCTTTCTCTCTCAGTGAGCCTAAGTTATGAGCTTGGCTTCCTGTGCAGTATGTTCTGTTCATTTCTAATCAGACAAATAAGCCGATGACTCTCTGAAAACAGTATTTCTTATATCTCAGCAGTATAATGCATCATAAAACAATGTAATTCATTCACAATAAATCAGCAGTCTAATGTAATACAAATGAGTTTAATAAATGTAATAGTTATCACCTTCTTCTAAGTCAGGAGAATAATGCAACCTAAAACTACATAATGATTTCACAATCTTTAATTAGAGGTATAACGTGGCATGAGACAGTATAGTAATCTCACAATACTTCATAATGATTCTGAGAAGCTACAACATTATCTCCCATGAGCCAGAGGCAGACAGAAAAAGGCCCAGGAGACCTGGGTTGTCTGCAGGCCTCCAAGAGTACTGAACACCCAAGGCCACATGTCCCAACAACAACCATGTGTCCACCACAGCAGAAGGACGAGGGATCCCCCAGACGGAGCCCCCTCAGCCAATGGGTTAGAGTCAATGGGCAGTCAACTCCATCAAGGCCATCCAAGCATGAGGCAAAGACAGGACTACAGTTCCCCAAGCACCCGAGAACAGCCAGACACCTGCCCGACACCTGTCAGAGACTGTTTACCAGTATGTTAACCTTTTTACTTGTTTGTGTTTATTTTACCTTGCTTACATGCTCTCATACCTCTAATTAGTACCTGGGAATTTCCCAGTACTCTGCACCAGTCCCAACTGCAACTTTAGGCCTACATCTATGGTTATTCCACCTGATATTGTCTTTCAAGAAACAGGGTCAAATCTAACCGAAGATTAGATTTCCTGCTAATGAATCACTATCGATGCAGAATGCCCACTGATGTAGGATGCCCCCTTGTTTTTACTAGCTACTTTATGTTAAGGTGAACCAAAAAGACTGACACCACAGTGTTCCTCTAGCTAATTGAGAATGCTGCGTGCAACATGCATTTGGGACAAAATATTGAAGTATGAGAATGCTATTATCTTTATATGCCATTCATTTGAAATGTATTTGCAGACATGGTTTACAAGGCCTAGAGTAAGTGCACGAGTGCAGGCTCGACCCTGCCAGTCGGGTTGCAGCATTACAAAAAGGCTCAAACAATTAAAGTAAGAAGCTTGATGATGAGTTTCATAGACTTGTTAAATTTGCCTGTATACATGGAGCAGAGTAAATACAAAGGAGGTGGCGCCGTTACATTAGATGAGTGAGCACTGATTTAAAGTGAAGCATCTCATCAACACTGAACATTTTTTGAATGACATTAAAATAGTTCACATCTTAAATTCTCTGAGACAAGACAAAGTAAAAAACAACAACTTTTCTTTCAGGCAGTCTGTGCATGATCTCCATTCTGAAATTAGGCTGTTTTTCTTCCTAGAAGAATAAAAATAAGTGCTTTAAATCACAAATGATGCCTAATGACTTGGAGATCATTAAATTTTGATCTTTATAGCTGTATTATTTAATGCAAGGAGCATGCTCACCTTCAGTACATCACGCGCCTTTGATGTCTTGCCTTTCTTGTATCCCGAGGGAAGGAAGATGTTTGTTTGTTATTTTTATAAGAATGCACGGCAGTAAAAATTAATTGTATCATAATCCTGGCAGCTTTGACCACTTAAGAACCCGTTAGAGGGACATTGCACTTGGATGGGACTCACAAGATCTGTTAATGCATTGTTTTGTTTTCCAGTCAAAATGCAGCAACTAATGTACATTTAATCAGCCAAACATTAATTCCTCAACAACTACTAGATTGATTGTCAGGAAAGAGGGGAAATATTGCATGACCTGTCTCCACTATTTAACTTGAAAAGCAAGCGATGTGCGATGATAACAGATGAAATTAATACTCTGTTGTACATAAATTGATTCATGGCTGCTATTGTTAATCATTAGAATAAAAGGAGACCGCCGTATGGCATTAAGTAAGAGGTGCAGTGAAATGCTACTAATGAAACTGAAATAAGTTATTTCTGCAGTTGGCCTTGTTGCATATGTGCTGGTAAGAGTTTACCTTTGTATTTAGGGAGGAGAGTATTCAAATGAATAACTCAACCTATCCTATAAATGTTGGCATTTGGTGATTTACTGCAAACTGTGCAATGATTTAACACTGACAAAAAGCATGTTTCAGTGGGACATGGCTCAGTCACAGTGTGACTGTGCCTGGCTTCAGGACTTTTCAGGCAGACAAGGAGATGAATCTGAGCAGCAAGAAGAAATATGGAGGGGTTGCCCTAGTTGGGAGTGAAAAGTTGTGTTACTCTGGACATGTTGTGCAACGTTAGAATGTGTCCATATTACTTTCCAGGGGAAGTTGTCTTTGGTGTTGCTGTTATAATCCAGTTTGGATCAAAACGCTCTTTGGATTCCTCCATCAGCAGACACAGAGAAAACCTCCTGGACATGCAGCTGAACACTCAGCTCTGCTGCCACAAAGACCAATACAGGACATCTTTACCACCTCATTTAGGTTTTCATTCATTGACTCATGTTTTTAAATATTTCTGGCTGACCTGACACAGTCATTTTCCAACTATTGGGATAAATAGAGAACCTCTTCTTTTTCTGAACACATTTGACCCTGCGAGTATTCATTCACTTGAAATGGTACTGAAAGATGAGTTTGTTGTGAGTGCAGTATTAAGGGTTTGAGTCCATCCTGTTGGATGGATAATAGTTACTTGATGAAGATGCACACAAGACAAACTCAAATTTTAAAATATATGTATTAATGGGAATCTTGTTAAATTAATGTATACAAGTATGTACAGATATCACCAACTATAATTTCATTTCTATAATTAGATTTTTTCATTTTAATAATTTTTTGTAATGCTCTAAATGTGTGCTTTTGTTCAGTATTCAACCAACTGCATAAACCAATAAGTATGAGTTTGGGAGTAAAGTGTGCTCCAGGTATACACAACACAATATGCATGAACTAAATAAATAAAAGCACAAAGGGAGCTTTTGATTGACTGGTCCAGTGTTGTAGTTTCAGTATTACTTTGGGGAGTATGGCAAGTCCAAGCAAGACGAAACCACATTCATGAAAACTGCCAGTAGCGGTTTTTGATACAGGCGACACGGGTGGTTGCCCGGGGCGGCATCGTGGTGGGGGGCGGCATCACGGGCATCGGCAAAAAAAGTAAAAATAAAAATAAAAATTGCTCATACGTCATTCCAGCGCATATCGGGAATGGCATAGGCACCGATCGGTTTTCTATCGGCCATTTGCTGGGAGCAAGGGCGCCCTCCGTTTGCGAGGTGCGCCTGCTGCTTGCGGTACAGGGAGGAGAGGGTGGGGCTGCGGGGGATTCTCTGACCGGATGGAGCAGCATCTAATAACCAAGTCGCAAAATAAAACGAAAATAAAAACAAACCAACAAACACACCAGACATCATGATACAGACTTATAATTTGCACCGATGTTTTTTCAAAATTCTGTACACGAAAAGTGAGCGCGAGAGCCCTCGGTGCGCCTGCGCGCTGCTGAAGTCAAAGTAAACTTTATTGTCATCTCCGCTACAGACAGTCCAGCATATAGAGAGACGAGACGACGAGGCTCCAGTTACAGCAGTGCAAGTAAACAAACAACAAATATAAGAAGAGTAAGAAAATAAATATACACTTTAGGACTCGGGGTAAAGGGATCAATTACAATTTAAAATTTATAATTTACAGTTTGATGATTTAAAGTCTCACACAACCCGTCGAATGGGGAGGGGGGCCTGCTTCCAAATAGAGCACATTTCATTCATAATGATGTAAATCCAAGTCCATCATGTATTCATGATTTGAATCCTGGGTTGTGTGAAATCCCAGAAATAAACCCTAGACAAAGTGAATCTGTGAACTAAGGTGTAGGTTGTAGGGGATGGGTGTTCATACTGGAGTGCAAAATTAAAACCAATGGAAGATGGACAAGAAAAGTTCAAAGCCATCAGGTCCTCAGTTTAGAAAAAAGAGAAAAGAAGAGGAGGAGAAACGAGCAAAAGATGGCGGTAAGAAGATGTGTGATTGGATGATGGCAGGTCATCCTGAAACAATCAGAATCAGAATACTTTATTAATCGCTCAGGAAATTATGTGGGTTACAGTTGCTCCAAGAAGAAATGGTAAAAATAGCAACAGTAACAAACTAAACTCCAAACAATACATTATGTTACAGATTTTAATATTAATTAGTCATCGTCAGTTGTTGATTCGTCTTGTTCTCATTGTTTGACGAATTATGATGGCTGTGGTAGCCTTTTATGTTAATGTACAATCCTTAATATGTTTTGTGTGTGTGTGTGTGTGTGTGTGTGTGTGTGTGTGTGTGTGTGTGTGTGTGTGTGTGTGGGGGGGGGGGGGGGGGGGGGGGGGGAGTGTTCGCCCAGGGCGCCAAACAGGCTAGGACCACCACTGAAAACTGCTTTGTGGGCTATTTTAAATGCATGAAATAAAATTAGTGGTAATGAATACACATATGATGCAAATTACTGCAGAGTTTGCAAATGTAGCATTACATCATTTACAAGGATACAAAGGCCATGTGGCCAATAAATAATCCACATCAAAATAACACAGCCGCCTCACTGGTATAAAAAGTCAAAACGTGCACAGTAGCAGATATGCTCTGGACAAAAGTACTATACTTCCTGCACAGTACATGGGAGCAGTTTGGATATTGAAACCAGTGCTTGAAGCTCCTGTCACACAGTGTTTCTGCTGTCAACACCAGAGGAGGTTTGGAACTGCAGTTATTTAGAGTTACTGAGTCAGCAGAGTGTTGATGACTTACGACAAAAAAACCCCAAAAACTGTTCAGTCAGGCCATCTGCGGTGATTTATATTTAGTAGCATGGCTCTGTTCTCGGACCTTCCTACTTTTCAATGCACAAGCCAGAGGCAGGGAGTGCAAGAGACCCCAGCCCACTAGTGACATCAGATATGACCAGAGGCGGAGCCAGACATTTGAAACACCCAGGGCTTAGCCCAAAAGGGTAGCATGCATGTGGGATTTTTTTTTTGGGGGGGGTAGAAATGACTGAAAGATTAATAGGCTCTGTTTTGAGTTTTGTTCAAGAAAGAATGACTTCATATAGGGAAAAATATATATCACATGTGCAGGACACCTTAAACTAGTTTTTTAATTAAGCGGCGAGGCAGAACAAAGTCAGGGCTGTATCAAGACACAAGGACTAAGCCCCAATTCAACCAGACCCAGAACTGATCCAGAATTAAAACAGGACTACAACAGTTCAAAATCAGGACTACTGAGGATTTAACCAAAACAGAACCAGAATCAGAACTAGATGATAGTAGCACTAAAAATCATCATAGACCTGCACTACACTTATTTTTTAATTCTACCAAAGTCCAATATTTAGATTGAGAAACGTTTATATATTTATTTAGCCTTGTTGTGTAAACAAGCCTGCATAACTTAATAAATATAGAATTTGAAAAATAACAAACCTAAAAAGAAACACTAGGTACGAGATACATGAGGACCTGTGATACGGTGATACTTTTGGTAAACGACCATTTGACTAACATGTGAGTCTCACCTGCTCTTGTTCATCTCTGTTCTGTCCTCATTCTCCTCTCTCTCCCTCTCTGTTCCTCTCTCTCTTTGTGCTGACAATCATCAAATATACAGATATTTACAAACTCTTCAGATAAAAACACAAACACTTTTTTAATTGTAACATCAAATCAGACTAAATGTTTATTTTTTTAGATTGATAAATATAAAAAACATTTGTTAACTTTAAGCGTAAAGAGAGAAACTATCTGTATTTCTTAATTGTAAATGGCACCAAATTGTATTCAAACTGAGCCACACTTATGGAGCTCCACAGTTCTTGTCACGATGAGTTGTGTGGCTGTCGGTGGCTGGACCCACGTGCAGGACTCGGAGACAAAACATTAACTTAAACGACGGCTTTATTTGCTGGAGAGTCACCCTTGGACGATACATAAACAACAACTTAAACTAACTAGACAGGAGATGCTGAAGGTAGACGATGGATACACACACAACAAACGTGGAGGACGCAACAACTGGCAGGGAAAAACACAGGGCTTAAATACATACTGAGGTGATTAGGGAATGTGAAACAGGAGGAGAGCACAGCTGGGACTCATCAGACATGACAAGACAAGGGGAGGCAAAACTCAACACATTGACATAGTACACAGACTTTCAAAGTAAAACAGGAAACTGAACAGACGTGGACTAAACTAGGGGATACAGTGACATAACAAGAGACACACTGACAGAGATGACTGTATACTAACAGAAGTAACACAGAACCACGACCTAAGAAGGAGAACACAAGAAATGCCAAGGACCTAGGGAGTTAGGAATACTAGCGACAGAAATCAAACCCAAGAGAATCAAAACACATCATGAAATCAAAGATAACTAATACAAACAGAAAAACACTGAGTCCACAGACTCAGGACCGTGACAGTTCTGTTCCTGGTGTTTTGGTTGACATCTCTTGATGTTCCCATGTCAAAGAAACAGACTCTGTGTTTTGCCTTATATACATCCACAGGTGTGCCACCAATTTACTCACATGGACTCTACTAACCTATCAGAAGCTTCTTCAGCTCAGAATGAAATCGTCTGCAGTTTTCTTATTAATTAACAATAAACTTAGTGTATATGTACCCCTAAATTTGATGAAAGTGATAAAAAACAGAAAGCTCTGTCTCTCTTTATTCTGACATTTAACTAATTCAAAAGATATTTCAATGTTTATCTAAAACAAAAGTTTACTCTAAACTGATGTTGTACAGTAAAAATGTTTTATGTTTTCTCCCTAAAGTGTATGTAAATATCTGGTTACAAATGTGAATATCCTGCTGTGTACTGAAATCCCTCTTGGGCTACGTCCACACGTACACGGGTATTTTTGAAAACGGAGATTTTCCGTTTTCGTTTTAAAAAAATAATCCCGTCCACACGTAAAGGCAGAAATGAAGGAAAACGCTGCTATGAACATGCCAAAGCAGCAGGTGGCGCTATATTCCTAACCATGTAGAAATGTTGGCCAATCAGAAGTCTAGAAGCCTCGGTGGGAAAAAGTAAACAAAGCTGGGGCATAGAAGCAGAACCGAGTCGTATGTGTGGAGGGACAGTAACTGTGTGTATATGTAAGCATTTAAACACTGCAGAATTAACAGTAACAGTATTGTAGAAATTCATTTCACCGAAACAATAACGTGGTGCACAGTGTGACGTCAAAAAAGGCGCACATCTTTGACG
Source organism: Aulonocara stuartgranti (assembly GCF_965226115.1). Taxonomy (NCBI): domain Eukaryota; kingdom Metazoa; phylum Chordata; class Actinopteri; order Cichliformes; family Cichlidae; genus Aulonocara; species Aulonocara stuartgranti. Next base: position 4,051,807 of record NC_138960.1, read on the forward strand.
CTGCGTTTTCTGCGTTTTCTCCGTTTTTCTCGTCCACACGTAAATGCAAAAATGGAGTTTTAGAAAATATCCACCCTGCCCGGAGTTTTTAAAAATCTCCGTTTTCAGTGACCAAAAACGCCGTTTACGTGTGGACGAAAGGTGCAAACGCATAGAAAAATCTGTGTTTTCAAAAATACCCGGGTACGTACCCGGGTATTTTTGAAAACACAGATAGCCTTGTTTTGCATAGAAATATACTGAACAACATACAAAGCATAATATATAAAATAACATTTACCTGAGTTTTTTCTTTGAAAGAAGCCTCTAATGTCCATTCTTATATTTCAGTACATAACTGAAACCGATTTAGTCGGGGAGGGCAAGAACTGAAAATATGAAATAAACACATGTAAGCTAAGACTCTAAAAAAACAATAGCATTTGTTCGGCTTTTCATTTCGCCATTTGTTGATTCACTTGAAGAGCAAGTAACGTAATATGGGTCAAGTGATCCGTTTGATATCAATCTTTCGTGATACACCGTCATATTTACATTATTTGTACGGTACAAATGATTTGCTTTGGTACCTGGTCAAACTTAAGCTCTCCTTAGTATGGCTGGCTCCGTTTCTCCAATAGCGCACTCACAGGCAGCAGCTGCCCCGCCCCCTCGCTCAGTCGCTTAGTGCCTGAGCTCGGATCATACCAATATCAGGGGGGATTCACGCACAGTCGTAAATTCCCACAGTGTGCACTATGTGCTTCGAATATTGTGTGTACTCTTTGTTTTATACAGTTGTCAGCCAGACATCTAAATATGAAAAAATTACACTCCAAAAGACCCCGGGCTTCTGACAAAACAACCCGGGCTTAAGCCCAGTAAGCCACCCCCACGCTCCGCCCCTGGATATGACATAGATGTCATATGTCATATGTCAGCATGAAGAAAAGAGTTACAGGCTACAAAATGGCTTGTAAAAGGTCAGGAACTGTGAACAGGCTAACGTAGCATAATCATCAATTAATGTGCCCCTGTGAGTTTTTGGAACTGCATGTGTAGACGGGGATATGCTGAAACTTTGTGGGATACTATCCTTAAATATTTAAATAATTTTGTTTGGGAAAAAGTTGATATTACACATTGTAGCATTGTTTGTCGTTCGACTACTCGTTTGTCTTTCCTTAAGGACAGAACAAATACAAACACATTGTCTTTGTAATTGCTAAGTGAGCATCTAACACAGATTATTTGCAACAGGGTTCTTGTTGTGAGCCTTACTGTTTTTCTTTTTCATGTGCCTCTTAAATTTCCTTCTCATGTTATTTGCATTCAATTATTCTTTGTCCTTGTTTCAAGAAGGTGTTTGGTCTGAAGCCAGCCGGGGACCTTGTGTCTGCATGGGTTCTCTCTGGGTACTCTGGCATCCTGACAAAATTGGGTATTTTAGTTCAGAATGATTGATAATGTTACTATATCATGCATACAAATACATACATGTATGAATTTATCACATTTTTGTATAAAATGGTGAATGTTGTTGTCCCTTTAAATAAACCATAGCTAGTGTAGAAGTTTAATCACAGGACAGCAAAAGAACAACGTATTTTAAGTGAAAGGTCACCCAGAACGTGCTTTAAGTTCTGTGTTAAGAAATTCTATTTTTCATAGACTTTGCCGCTTCAGTGGTGGCACTTCATTTCTCAGAATCAGCACTGTGCATGCAGAGATAGAGACTACATTCTAGCCCGTGTTTCCATTATGAAAACAGACTGTGAGCTGGAAGTAGAACAGGACAAGAGGGAAAACTCTCGGACCAACACTGCCAGGTTCCAGCTAGCTGATTTATCCCTTCTCCTGAAGGGAGAAATCAAACGGGACTGGAGTGTGTTTGTGTCAGTAGGGGGCAGGGACAGAGAGTGTGTATGAACGTGAATGTCATCAAGACATGGTTGATGATGCTGCCTGTATCACAGGCTCCCAGACCGGGATCCTGGATTTTCTGAATTTGTTTGGGTGTTTACAAGTGTATGTGGAGTGTGTGGTAGGTGTAACCACAGCTTTTACTAAATAATCCGGTCCTCAGACTCCAAACCTTTCAGGCTCCTTATTTTCTCTCTCCCCCATAGTTTTTCCTCTCTCCTTGCCATCCATTTTGCAGGCATTCCTGCTCTAAGGCTGCACACCTGCAGCTGCTTCCCATTTTTGTTTATTTCCACTTTCCAAACGTCTCAAATACCAATTTAGTTGTACATTGTATTTACTGTAGCGTTGTGCTTTTTACAACCGTTTTAAAAGAGGGTTGAAGCAGGCACTGTTTAAATCACCTCTTGCACTTTTGTGAGTAAGTACATGCAAAATGTCCAACCTTTTCAGCTAATTACCATTACCATTGCCTGAGGTGGAACTCCTCACCCTGGTAATTATCGAAATAGAGAGAAGCTTTTTGCACATGGGCATGGTTTGCCTTCTGACACTTTTAAAATTTGTGAAAGGAGCTATTTAAAAATCATCTAGTTAAGCATGTAGTTAAGCCTAACCTGCAACAGCAATTCAACATCAAAATGCATAATAATACCAGCGTTCAAATGCTTTATTTATACTTATAGTGCATCATAATGTAAGGAACCAGGCTTGGTATGGCTCAGTTCTGACAGAAAGACTAATTAATTAATTTTCCACAATCTTTCACCATTTTTTTCTGCCCTACTCTGTTGTTGCAACTCGAAAATTTGTCCTCAGTCACATGAAGTGACCCAAGTGGCAAAGACCTGTGAGTATTAAATCAATTGCTAGAGGCTGCTTAGTGGCTGCTTGGGGAGCACCAGTTGCTAGGGAAAATGTGCATCCCCTGACCAGTTAGTGAACTGGTTGCTGGCTGATACTAGGTGAGACTGGTCACAAAGACGTATATGATGCTGCACTAAAGAGGAAGGGTTTCAGTGCACCACCTTCATTTCAGCTGATTTCTCCCAGCAACCACTTGGCAACCATTCACAGCACACACATTTTCCACCAGCGACCAGATTTGTCACCAACCGGTCTCTAGGCTAGATGCCCGACATCATAGACCAGTGATGTCTATGATGTGAAATCCAGTGTCTGTTTCTGTTTTTTCCAGTAAAATCAAAGAAGGCGCTCTTTATATCTCACCCACTAACAGGTGTTGTGAGGATAATCAGTGTGACTGACTTCACCTGTCAGTGGTCATAATGTTAGGCCTGTTCAGTGTGTATTTATATCAGCAGGCTCCTGATAGCGTCACCTTCCAGCAATGTTTGGCTTCAATGGTCCCTCAGCTTGCACCTCTTAGGTTTTGCCTTACAACTCTTTCCGGCACTATTGGCTGCCACTCCTCCAACAGAACTAATAATTTTATTAGTTCTGTTACTTAATTTATTGTCCGTTTGTCTATTTGACAGTGGTTGTTATACCCTGTTATTGTAACCGTGCCTTCCCCAAATGGAAACCTTTAGTCTGCTTACTGTAATTGCACTCTTTCCTGTCTCTGCGGGATTTCTCCTCATAGTTTTGATCTGCAAGATTTTTATTGATTTTCCAACTCCCTCCGAGGGACATGTTCTTGATCTTATCTGTTGCTCTGGTGTTCTTCTTCAGAACTGTGTAGAATCTGACCTTTCAATATGTGACCATAAGCTGCTATCTTTTAATGTCACTTTAATATCATCTGCATCAAACTATTTTTGCTCTGTTGCATATTGCGACATTAAGGACAGTGATGTATCTGCCTTCTTCAGTGGAGTTGACAGTCTGCCTAGAAGAGACAATTTATCTACTCCTGATGAACTGTCTCAGTACAACAATGGACTACAGAGTTTTCTGCACTTGCTCTTTGGAAAGCTTGGACTGTCTCTTTTATTCACTCTGCTCCCTGGTTCACCCACAATTACGCTAAGTTAAAGGTAAAGTCTGCCGCTTGAAACGCCTCTGCACAAAGACTTGGTCTTGCTGATCCTGAGGACATATTTCAAGAAGTCATGTGCTGCTTCAAGCAGGTTCTGTTTGCAACTAAATCTGAATATTATGCAACACTAATCAGGTGTGGTGAAGGAAAAATACTACAGCTCTTTTGTCTACTGCAAACAACAGCCTTAGATCATGTGACAGTTTTCCATTGCACTGAGCAGTGTAACACTTTTCTGGCACTTTAAGATTATTATTCATCCTCAGCTGGCTCAACTCCACATATAGCACAATGTATGATTCCCCTCTTTTTTCCTTTTTAGTTTCATACTCCTGACTGCTGATGAAATTTTGATTTGCTTAGAAATCTAAACCTTCTGCTGCACCTGTCACCTTGATAAAATCATACTATTGTAAATAGTTTTTGTATAGCTACATTTTTATTTTACACTTCATTGCTGAGTTTGTCATTCTATAGCTTATCTCCTTCTTTTTGTGTGCTTTTAAGCGGTTGCCAGGCCATGTGGCATTTTTTTTATGTTATTGAGGATGTTTATGCTAGAGTCTCTCTATCCATGGTTTTAATTAATATAACTGACCACTCAGTGAATATGTGGCCACTGTCCACGATGTTTAGAGTGACGATGTATTTGTCTATGATTTGTGATATTTTTGTATTTGTGTCAAACTTGCAAGTTTCTGATCGTCACACAAATTTTAATATTAGACAAATATAACCCATGTAAGCACCGTATGCAGTGTTTAAATGATGACTTCATTTATTAACTGAAAAAAGTTCTCCGAACCTATTTGGTCCTTTGTGAAAAAATAACTTCCCCCTAAATCTAACAACTGGTTTTGCCAACCTGGCCAGTAAGAACTGCAATCAGGTGAATGTGATAACTGGCAATAAATCTTTCACGTCCCTGTGGAGGAATCTTGGCCCATTCTTCCTTGCAGAATTGTTTAAATTCTAAATTTAAACAAATTTAAAGGGGCAGGGATAGCTCAGTAGGTAAAGTGGTCGCCCCATGATCGGAAGGTCGGCGGTTCGAATCCACTTAACGGCTACCCTGAGGTACCCCTGAGCAAGGTACCGTCCCTACACACTGCTCCCCGGGCGCCTGCTTAGTGGGCTGCCCACTGCTTCACTGAGTGAATGGGTCAAATGCAGAGAAAAACAAGTAATTTCCCCATGGGGATCAATAACGTATCCATTATTATTATTAAATTGTGGCTTTTTAAGCACAAAGGTCATGCCAAATTATCTCAAGCTGTTTTACATCTGGACTTAGACTCGGCCATCCCAAAACCTTCATTTGTTTCAGAGGTGGACTTGCTGGTTTGATTCACTGTCCTGCTGCTCAAGTGCTCTTGAGCTTTGGAGCAAGAACAGATGGATGGACGTTCTAAGTCAAGAATCTCTGGTAGAGAGCAGAATTCAAGGTACCATCCAATATGGCAAGTGGTCCATATCCACATCACACCTCCATCACCATGTTTGACTGTCACGTTTGATACATGAGACAGAACAGAAATCAGACCATCCAAAAATTCCAACTTTTTATCTTGTCAGATCAAAAAATATTTTCCTAATAGTTTCTGGGATCATTAATATTTTTTTTGGTAAATGTGAGATGAGCCTTTTTTTCCATGGATGCTAATTTTATCTAGTCATTTTCTTATTGTTGAACTATGAGCACTGTTAATTTAGTGTTTTTCATTTTAAAAGTCTTAAAGTGTAGATACATTCATTGTAATTTAAAAAATTAGGATATATATACGTACACAAGTCTGCTTGGGTTGAAACAAAGGTGTTGTTTTAGCCTGCATTCTGTTTTTATTCTTCAGTGGTTTCCAATATTACAAGCTGCTCTTCCCTTACATAGTCAGCGTCTATGCTGCCAGTAATCCTCTCAGTTTGTGAATGGTCATATGCTGCCGGGTAGATGGGAAAGTGTTCAGGATAGGTGATGAGGAGAAGACAACACTGGTGTCTTGAACTTTTTCATACTGCAGGGGCCTAATTTAAAGACAACCCGAGCAGCAGATAAGGTTTAATTCTCAGAGTTTGCTGGACAGACATCAGCTGACTGCTAAAGCTACACAAAAAAAAGTTTTCAGGACACTGCATATAATAAGTTTACACAAGACAATGTGAAAAAGACAAAAAAATCAGCAATATTTTCGTCTGCATCAGCAGCTTTAGCTTAAAAATACTGACGACTGCCTCCATACTAGGTGGAACTATTTTTAACACAGTGCTAACATCAACCATAAGGGGCAAATTAGTGTCAGTTGCTAATGATAGCATGAAGATATGGTGCTGGGCCAGTGTGTGTGTGTCTGTGTGTGTGTTCTCATATAGTGGGGGGCCAGTGACAGACATTAATCAATAACACATTAATAGTAGAGCATTGTGCTGCAGCTGTGCACACCATTCATCACTGTGACTTCTCTTTTCTCCTGTGTGTAGTCTTATCTCCCCCGCAGACTGGCTGAGGAGACTGAAAACCTTCAAAGAAAAATGCGTGCGACTGTGTAAGGGTGTGTGAGGCGAGAGTGTGTGTTCGAGTGAGGTGCGCCTGCAGCGACAGAAGAAGCCGACAAGCAGGTAGATAGAGTTAATTCCTCTGAGGGTTTGAATTGATGCTGACTGCAGGAAATGAAATGTGTGTGAAACTCATACTCTGCTGAGGAGCTGGCTTGTGGCCGTCAGGCAGACAGGTGCACGCGGACACAGCCACACACACACTGCAAATCCAGCAGTGATATAACCCAGCTGCCTTGCTAAAGTGCACACACATACACAGACCTCACACATAAAGATATCTTCAAACTTGTGCTCCTGTTCTTCCCATCTCACTAAGGGCACAGTGAGATGAAACATTCTCCCAAAAAGCTTTCATCAAGTGTGTGTGTGTGTGTGTGGACTCTATTAAAAACCCCAAAAGGTCCTTCCTGACACACTGTTAGTGGAGTGTGTTTGTGATCTCTGGAGAATCCTCCGTTTCCCAGTCAGCTCTGGTTGGAAGGGCCGCACTCACACCTCTACTGTTGATACCACCATCTTTTTACTTGCACTTTCATTCCATGGAAGTTAAAGGAAACCGTGTTAATGTGAATGTGATGGGTGAATTCAACCATGCTGGTGACCTACAGTATGTATTGCAAGTATAGCATGTGTAGTATCATTAACTTATCAACATCCACTAAATGATTGCTTGTAGGTGTGACAGGTGAGACCTGGAGATTTGGGACCGCCCCTGGTGGGCGGAGCTGGTCTTCGCTCCTTTCATAAGCGCAGGTGTGGGCAATTGGGTATTCTTTTGCAAACCTGAAGCTGCGAGTGCTTGGTCCGAGTTGGGCAAGTTGGTGTTTCTTAACTATGAAAGTCTGATACGCGTTCTTCCCCTAAACTTCTGTTAGAACGGTGGGAAACATTGCTCCCGTGAGAACGGTATAGTGGACTTCATCGCCACTGACCCACATTTATTAGGGTGTGACACGAACTTGTGGACAGAGTACCGAGCTGCTGCTTTGCCAGGTGGATTTCTGGCTGCGGGCAAAGGACCCGACACATCAGTGTGTTTTAATTTGTTTTAAACTGGTGTAAGCCGACAGACTGACTGCTGCGGCTGTCGATGGTTTTGGTTTTTGGTTTTACTTTTTCTGTATCAGTAGGCACCACAGATATTGATCCTTTTAGTATTTTAACCCCTTTATTTATATATATATATATATTGTCGCAGACGGTGAAGGCGCTGCAGGGAAAACAAATCCTTTTTTTGTCTCCCCGCTTTTGCATGCACAGCGGTGGGCCCGAGTGAAGACGGCACTAAAGATTTGACTTTTTTTCTATAGTGTTTTACCCATTTGGGGTCATGTGTGAGTTGCCGTCCATGTTTAACCTGTGTGCTATGTCGATTTGTTTTTAAACGGTTCCCCGCAGCGCTTGTCCCGTCTCACGGGCAATCGCACAGTTTTATCGTCTCTAATAAGGTAACGTTTTTAATTGGTTTGAGGTGCCGCTGTTACACTGTTTCTTTTATTTTGTATTAAAAAATTAAACTCTTTTAAACTGACTGTGCGCCTACGGCTCTGTCCTATTTTAAATAGGTACCTACCACGGGTCACAAACTGGCGTTGTCGACAGGATGAGCCTCTAGGTGTGCACAGCGATTAGTCAGTTGGTTTGTGTAAAATTTTTATTTTTATGGGTGTGTGTTTTAAACTGTTTTATATTTGTATTTATTTTTTTAGGCAAAGCAGCAGCTGGTAAATCCTGGTGGTAACAAAGTGTAATCTGCATTTAAACACAGTAGGCACTTACTGTTGAGGGTCTTTATTTTTTATTATGGAGTCCCAATCAGGCATTTCTAGCCCCTGTAGACCTCATGACTCTACCCCTATGGAGGGCTCTCTCCAAGAGAGGCTGGTTTATATCCCTAGAGAGAGGTCGTGCCCCCTGTTTAGTGGAACTGGGGAAATTAGTGTCCAAAGTTGGGTGGAGGAAATAAAATCTGTGATGCGCACTCGTAGACTTGCCCCTGTTGATAGAGCCCATTATATCTATGATCATTTGACTGGTGATGCTCGTGAGGAAATAAAATATAGGTCCCAGCAAGTAAGAGAAGATCCAGACCGCATTTTTGATATTCTCCTTAGCCAGTATGGTTGCCCCATGTCCTTTATTGCTGTTAAGGAAGCTTTTTATGCAAGAAGGCAGCAAGAAGGAGAGTCACTGAGGGAATTCTCACATGCATTGTTTTCTCTCATGGACAAAATGATCCAAAGTTGTCCAGAGAGGCGAATTCCTGAGGCTGCTAGACTGCTTTCTGATCAGTTTGTAGAGGGTGTCCGGGACGGAAATTTGAGCCGCGAGCTTAAAAGGATTGTTCGCGAACATCCAGATTATGACCTCCATACTTTAAGAGATGAAGGCCTCAGGTGGGAGCGGGAAGGCAGAGTAGGAGTAGAACCCGGCCGGTTCAGGACTTATTCTGTCCCAGCAGTCTACAGCATTCAGCATACAGGACAAACAAAGGGGCCAAGGGATACTATTGGGTCAGAATTAGCAGAGGTTAAGGAAATGTTAAAACGGCAGCAGGCCCAGATTGATCAGCTTACACATGAGTTGAGAGTTGCCCATACATCAAGTAAGTCTAGGTTCACGCAGAGAGGAAGGCAGGTTATTTGCAGACGGTGTCAGAAGCCTGGCCATTTTGCTAAAGACTGTGATAATGAGAGGGTAGTAGCCTTTGAATCTACAGCCCCTAGCAGGAGCTCATCTGGGCAGGGTACGTTTTCCATGCAGGCGGAAAACTAGCACCCTCTGTTATGCTGAGCCACATATCAGATGGGGACATAACTGGCTCCAACAGTTGTAATGCTCAAATGTCTGGTCCCCCACCCAAGTTGGTAGGCTCCTGTCCAAAGGTTACCATTAATATGGGAGGGGTAGATGTCTCCTGTTTATTAGACACTGGATCCATGGTCACTACCATCACGGAGAGTTTTTTTGCCAAACATTTTAAGAACTGGGGTCCAGAGAAACTGAAAGCATGCCATTGGCTGCGGTTACGGGCAGCTAATGGGCTAGATATTCCCTATGTTGGCTACCTGGAGCTTGATTGCCAAGTGTTAGGGAGGCAAATACCGAAACGTGGTGTGTTAGTTGTTAGAGATCCTTTGGAGCCCAGCCCCAACTCAGAAATATGTGGAGTACTCGGCATGAATGTGATCCGTGAGTGTTATAGGGAGCTGTTTTTGGAACATGGCTCTGCTCTTTTTGACCTTCCTTTAGTGCAGGAGGATCCTTGGCAGCAGGCTTTGCAGCGTTGCCATACAGCGCAGCTACAGCCTGAAGCACAAGTTAGTGGCCCAGTGAGAGTTAAGGGTAGGAGAAAAATTTGCATCCCCGCAGGCACAATGAAGTTTGTACCAACTACATGTCGGAAAGTCCCTTCAGCACACACTGGAACAGCGCTTTTCGAACCATTAGATGCCGGTTTGCCTCATGGTCTCCTTTCTTCTCCAGCTTTGGTCCAGGTGGTCAGTGGCACTGCATTTATCCCAGTTACCAATGTGGGATTAACTGAGGCCATTTTGCCACCTCGCAGTCAGCTTGGCACCTTGTGCCAAGTTGAAATTGTCAGCCAATCGGATGGCTCGACCAGGCTCTTGGAAGATTTGGGAGAGGAAAAACGTGTTACCATGGCAACCCAGAGTGTGGAATCCAACCCTCTGAAAACTGCAATTAATGCAATTGATCTCTCAGCCCTCACTGTACAGGATCAGGACAGGGTAAGGGCCCTTTTGCGTGACTACCAATCAGTTTTTTCTTCACATGATGGTGACTTAGGGTGTACCAATTTAATGACTCATGAGATCCCACTTTTAGATGAGACTCCGGTCCGCCAGCGGTATCGACGGATTCCACCTTCAGAGTATGAGAGCGTTAAGGCCCATATTCAACACCTGTTGGAGAGTCAGGTGATCAGAGAAAGTTGTAGCCCTTTTGCATCCCCAATCGTGGTAGTACGGAAGAAGGACTCCAGTATTAGGCTTTGTGTGGATTACCGTCTGCTGAACTCAAGGACTAGGAAGGATGCTTTTCCTTTGCCCCGAATTGAGGAGTCCTTGGATGTGTTGTCAGGTGCATGTTGGTTCTCTACCTTGGACTTGGCTAGTGGCTACAATCAGGTCCCTGTTGCTGAGCCAGACAAAAAGAAAACTGCTTTCTGTACTCCTTTTGGGTTATTTGAGTTCAACCGCATGCCGTTTGGCCTCTGTAATGCACCAAGCACCTTTCAGAGATTGATGGAGCGAATGTTTGGTTCCCAGAATCACCAGTCTTTGTTGTTGTACTTGGATGATGTGATTGTCTTCTCTACCACAGTAGATGAGCATATTCAGTGCCTAGGAGCAGTACTGGAGACCTTGCGGGTACAAAACTTGAAGGCCAAGTTGGAAAAATGCTGTTTTCTGCAGACAGAGGTAAAGTACCTTGGGCATGTGATCTCCAAGGACGGGGTAGCCACGGACCCAGACAAAATATCTGCGGTGTCTAATTGGCAAACTCCTAGCTCTGTTGCTGAATTGAGATCATTCTTAGGGTTTGCTAGTTACTATCGCCGCTTTGTTCCAGGTTTTGCATCCCTAGCTGCTCCGCTCCACCAGCTGGTGGCCGAACTGGCTGGGACTAAGCACAAACGCCCCTCCAAGCGTGCATTGCAGGAAGTTTGGACCGAGCAGTGTGAAAATAGCTTTCAAGAGTTGAAAGCTCGGTTGGTGCATTCCCCCGTATTGGCTTATGCTAATTTTTCACAACCTTTTATCTTGGAGGTTGATGCCAGCCACTGGGGTCTGGGGGCAGTGCTTTCACAACAGCAAGCTGATGGCAAGGTGCGTCCTATAGCTTATGCTAGTCGAGGGCTAAAGCCCACGGAACGTAACATGTCCAATTACAGCTCCATGAAACTTGAATTCCTAGCCTTGAAATGGGCTATGACTGAAAAATTCAGAGAATATTTGCTGGGTAACAGGTGTGTTGTCTATACAGACAACAACCCCTTGAGCCATCTGACTACAGCAAAGCTTGGAGCTTTGGAACAGCGCTGGGCGGCTCAGCTCTCTTCTTTTGATTTTTCAATTAAGTATCGTCCGGGTCGTACAAATGGCAATGCAGATGCTTTGTCTCGACAGTGTCAGCCATCCGATCAAACTGTGTCTTTAGAAACACTGCTTCCTGGTACTTCCCTTCCAGACTCTTTAGTGCAAACAGTTTTACCACCCCAGCAAGTAATCCAATCTATGATTTCGGTTTTACCCTCTCATTCACTTGCAGACCTTGCTACTTTGCAGAGGGAGGACCCCACGATTAGTGGTTTTTTGAAGTTTTGGCGCAGAGGAACTGGCCCTACTCGCCAGGAGAGAAGAGATTTGCCAGCAGCAGTGCTGGAAATGTTGCGCCAGTGGAGGAAACTGGTAGAAAAGGAGGGCGTCCTTTATCGGCAGATCTTTCAGCCAGATGGGGGGGAACCAGTGTGCCAATTAGTGGTCCCTCAGAGTCTCAAGAATGAGGTTTTACATGGCTTGCATAATGACCATGGTCATCAGGGAACTGACAGGACTGCAGACTTGATACGCAAGAGGTGTTATTGGCCAGGTATGTCTAAGGAGGTTCAGGATTACTGTCAGCAATGTGAACGTTGTGCGCAGGCTAAAGCAGTTTATCCCAAACCTAAAACAACCATGGGTCACCTCATGGCTGCGAGGCCCAATCAGATTCTGGCAATTGATTTCACATGCCTTGAACCCTCCGTTGATGGCCGTGAAAATGTATTGATTCTTACTGATGTGTTTTCAAAGTTCACTCAGGCCATTTCTACTAAGGATCAAAAGGCAACTACTGTGGCCAGTGTTTTGGTTTATGAGTGGTTTTATCGCTTTGGTGTTCCCTCTAGGATCCACTCCGATCAGGGGAGGAGTTTTGAAGGAGCATTAGTTCAGCAGCTATGCCAGTTATATGGTGTGGAAAAGACTCGCACCACTCCTTACCACCCACAAGGTAATGGCCAGTGTGAGCGTTTTAATCGGACTCTGCATGATCTGTTGAGAACCCTGCCCCCTGAGCAAAAGCGTCATTGGCCCATGTATTTACAGCAGCTCACCTTTTCTTACAATACCACAATCCATCAAACTACGGGTGAGTCACCCTATTTTCTTATGTTTGGCCAAGAGCCCCAGCTCCCAGTTGACTTCCTGTTAGGCAGAGTGGAGGAACCCACCCACGGCCCGGTACACACTTGGGTCCAAGAGCATCAGAAACGTCTAGATGTAGCTTATAAAGGTGTGAGTAACCGCACCAAAGCAGCAGCGACGCTGCGTGCAGATCGTCAACCTGCCCCAGCTTCTGACCCCTTGCCATTGCATCAGTTAGTGTATTTGAGAGATCATAGCATTCGGGGACGGAATAAAATCCAAGATTTTTGGGGCGTTACACCGTATTGTATTGTCCGTGCCCCTGCTGATGCTGGTCCTGTGTATACAGTGGCCCCACTCAATGATCCAGAACAGAAAAGACAGGTTAATAGACAATTTATCAAGCCGATCCCTGCTGATATCTGTGAGAAAATAAGGGCAGAGCTCCAGCAAACTGCTAACCCTAGAAGTTCACCTGACCGGTTACCCCCGTCTGAGAATGAGGGAGACTTTTATGTGTGGCAACGAAGGGAGTCCCCAAGAGGTGACCCCCAAAGTGTACAAACTGATTCTGCACCTTGTCCCCAACAACTCCCAGAGGACCTGGCTATAGTAATGAGGCCGCAGTCCAGAAGGACTAATCCTGGTACCCTGACTCCACAGTGTAGTGTCCCCACTCCATTAGCTGAAAGTAGTACAGTTAGAAGAACGACACGCTCAACAGCTGGCCACCATTCCAATCCACACCATCTGCCCCAATCAGCTGAAGCCAGGCCACCTAGTGTACATTCAGTTACAGCTTTTTATAGACCGTGGCTTTAAGGTTTCATTGTCGGGTCGCCAATGCAAAAACCAGGGGGGAGAATGTGACAGGTGAGACCTGGAGATTTGGGACCGCCCCTGGTGGGCGGAGCTGGTCTTCGCTCCTTTCATAAGCGCAGGTGTGGGCAATTGGGTATTCTTTTGCAAACCTGAAGCTGCGAGTGCTTGGTCCGAGTTGGGCAAGTTGGTGTTTCTTAACTATGAAAGTCTGATACGCGTCCTTCCCCTAAACTTCTGTTAGAACGGTGGGAAACATTGCTCCCGTGAGAACGGTATAGTGGACTTCATCGCCACTGACCCACATTTATTAGGGTGTGACACGAACTTGTGGACAGAGTACCGAGCTGCTGCTTTGCCAGGTGGATTTCTGGCTGCGGGCAAAGGACCCGACACATCAGTGTGTTTTAATTTGTTTTAAACTGGTGTAAGCCGACAGACTGACTGCTGCGGCTGTCGATGGTTTTGGTTTTTGGTTTTACTTTTTCTGTATCAGTAGGCACCACAGATATTGATCCTTTTAGTATTTTAACCCCTTTATTTATATATATATATATATATTGTCGCAGACGGTGAAGGCGCTGCAGGGAAAACAAATCCTTTTTTTGTCTCCCCGCTTTTGCATGCACAGCGGTGGGCCCGAGTGAAGACGGCACTAAAGATTTGACTTTTTTTCTATAGTGTTTTACCCATTTGGGGTCATGTGTGAGTTGCCGTCCATGTTTAACCTGTGTGCTATGTCGATTTGTTTTTAAACGGTTCCCCGCAGCGCTTGTCCCGTCTCACGGGCAATCGCACAGTTTTATCGTCTCTAATAAGGTAACGTTTTTAATTGGTTTGAGGTGCCGCTGTTACACTGTTTCTTTTTATTTTGTATTAAAAAATTAAACTCTTTTAAACTGACTGTGCGCCTACGGCTCTGTCCTATTTTAAATAGGTACCTACCACGGGTCACATAGGGCTGGGGTTGGTTTTTGTTTAAGACACATGCAAGAAGAAAAAGAAGACATTATGATTGTGACACTAAGCCTTTGACAGCCAGCTGCAAATTCGTGTTATTTTACTGAGAATAGTGAGAAATGACAGGCAGAGATGAATATGAAGCTAGAGTGACAGCTTCATATTCATAAAATATAATCGTCTGACATTTAATCTTGTTGTCAGTTGACAAATGTATGTAAATTTGCTGTTGCGGTTACACAGCTTTTCAAACAGGAGCTCTGATGCATGAACACATACCGTCCAATCATTCTCCTCCACTCATCCTTCTCAGGGTCACGGGGGCAGAGCCTATCCCAGCTGTCATGATTGCCCCTTAGACAGGTTGTTAATCTGACACAGGGACAACTTAGAGACAGACAACCACTGACAATTTAGAAGCAATAATTAACCTAACGTAACTAACTGCATGTCTTTGGACTGTGGGAGGACTCAGGGAAGACATGCAAACTCCACACAGACAGGCTCAGATGGTGGAGTTGAATTCAGGGCCTTGTAGCTGTGTGGACCACCACAGCGCCTCACGTGGCATACATCTGGTTATTTTTGGTAAAACTCAGGCCATGCGTGCCAGTGAATCACAATACCTTCACTGTGTTTTTCAGCTGATGTTGAATCCTATCTTCAGTAAGTTTCACAGTTATATTTTGGTCCTTATAAAAAAGACTGAGGCACATAAACCCCTTTTACTACACAGCTAAAATAACAAACCTTACCACATGTATATGAACCTAATCCAATACTGTATATTGATCAGAGCTGCCTCTGTGACAGTTGATCAACGTTTAATTTTAAATATTTAAGGAGCTACATTTTTTTAAAGCCCAGTAAGAGGCAGTAAAGAAAGATTTTATGTCTTACAGTGATGCAATTATGTTTGCCATTCAGAAGTCACAGGGATTATGGATGGGATTGCAGTTTTAAATAAACATTGGGTCCAGATGAGTTTGTAGCAGACTTCAGGGCTGGAAGCTGGAGCTACAGTGACTGCAGTAGCTCACCTGAAAGCGAGCATTGTCATTTAAATTGGCTGGCTTACTAGAAGAGAGTTTGATTGATGGCTTGTATGTGTGGCAGCCCCTGGTGATATTCTAGAGACAATGACATCTGTACACATATATGTGAAGCGGCCCAAGGAACAACGACTGGAGCAAGATGATCACAAAAAGTCTTCAAACTAAGATGATAGTAAATACTAAAAAAATGTAGCAAGGTTAAGGTTAAAATACTTAAATAAATACTTAATTAACTGGAGATAAAGTATTGGAATTTCAGGAGCGGGACCACATCTCCAAACACGTTCTACAAGCTGTTCCTTCTCGTTTATGTGCCCCACGCTTCTTCCCCTTTTCAATTCTTTAACTTCTTCACTTCAGTTTAGTGCATGGGCATCTGCCAGGGACGGGAGCCGCCGGCAGTCCCCTTCGAGGCCTTCCCCAAACCGCAGCTCAATTCATATCCAAGCATCACCTTTATCTACTAAAACGCTGTCAAACCTCAAATGAGGACGTGGGCCCAGCGAGTGAATCTATGAAATAAAATGCTTGTGGGAAGGATAAAGGTACTATACAATAAAACATGCTAATAAAAAAGTGCGGAAAACAAGCAGAGTACCACAAACTGTAGTTTTTGCAGTGTAGCCTCAGCACAGCAGCTGGTCCAGTATTCCAGTGACTTTAACCAAAAAAGAGACTGGGTGGCCTTAAAACATTGTGCTAATGGCCGATCAAGCTGCTACGAATCATCAAAGCAAACAGTAGAGTTCCTGCTGTGATGAGGCTCTAGCCTCTGCCCAGTAACCACAGTCAGGTGTAGAAACTGGTGGGGTTTTTTTGTTGTTGTTGTTTTCTCAACCAGTAGTGTCCTCTGGGCTTTTTAGCAGCATGCAAGCAGGGTAGCTCCTGACCTGAAGTCTTCTATCCGGGGTCCTGTGCAGGCCTTAAAAACAGTTCCTACCTTCTGCTCCGCTGTCTGGTCACTGATTGGCTCCGCAGGGTCTTTACCTCATTATACATTCAGGTTAATCAGTCCAGCAGAGAGTACAGTGGGAGAACAACAAAGCAGTTACACGCAGTTATTAAAAAAGCAAAACAAAACACTACAAGCAATAAATAAACATGTGAAACAAACACAGAACAAGTCGTGTGACATCTGCTCACTCTGGGTATTTTATTGGTTAGGTGCAACCAGTGTGCAAGGCTGTGTTAAAATGGCTAATGACAGGTGGTAGCTGAAAAGGCACGAGAGGAGAGCGATGAGGTCAATAAATGCAACAGAGGCTCCTGGATGTGCTCCACTGACAACGTCCTAAACTGTCAGTGGAAAATCCCTTTGTTCTCTTTCTTGCTGAGTTAGATGAGAAGACAAATAACACTAAGTGATGTATAAAGCCAGAGTGAGATTTCATTAGGTTAGCTGAGCATGATGACTGTGATCCGGAAAAACAGCCAGCTCTCTCTAGAGGGATCAGACACCAACTATCAGCTCTTCCAAAGCAAACTAAATAACACATGGCTGAGGCTGTAACCAAACATTTGACTTTTTTTTTTTGCTTTTTTCTCATAACTTGATATTTATTTTGAAATTATGGTCTTTTAATACAAAAACATAAAACTTTTTTTTCCTTCCTTCCCCTAAGCAGGAGTATGTCACAGCTTGATGGCTCCTCATGTTCTGTGTGTCAGAAAAAGCAAGCCAGTCCATAACTGACAAATAGCGATGTAAGACAGTGGCCTGTGAAATGACCTGTGGGTTCATAAGCGCCCCAGGAGGTCTGAGTAAACTCGATTTCACATGTGAGAGGGGGGTAAACAGCGTTCATGTACCTCACAGCTTACACTTGACCCCAGGATTTTACACAGCATCAGTGCTCAAGTTAAATTAACTGGGAAACACACTGACCGAAATGAGAAATGAAACAGCAATATGAAAACATCTTTTTTCACATTTCCAGTTGAATGAAAAATGAACAGAGATGTCAAAGTTTAAGGCCGGACAGGTTCGCTCTTGAATTCTGATAGAACCAACAAAAGAACATAGTGTACTTTTAGTGACATCACGACACAGCCTTCCCTAAAAATACTAATATTCAGAAAAATGATTCAAACACAGCTGCTTGCAGCACACTGACACTAGGATCAGTAATAACTGTTACTGCTAGCCACATGTCAGAGGAGGGAAGATACAGACCAGGCAGTAGATCTTCCTGCAGGTGAACTACGTTAAAATGCTATTTATCACAAGCTTTTAATCTGTCAGCGCCTCACTGGAAAAGTAGTGGTTGAATTCTAACACAGACCATTGTTGTGATTCAAGAGGCCATAAATCTCCCTTTAACTAAATCATATGGGATGTGTCCAAAAAGTTCCAGGAACTGGCCAAAGGATTTAATTTTACCTGATTTAATTTTGCTCAATTTACCCTTCAAGATCATCGTGCACCTCGGGACAACTTACAGCACGGCTGCTGTATGTAGATCCTCAACATGTTACTCAAACCTATGCAGAGTGCAAATAGTTTCAAATTAAACTACATTTCATGTGGAGGATCAGTTACAAGAGCTGGGTCTTCAGGTATGAACGAATGGTTTTCCAAGAATTTTCAGCTGAATTTCCACTCCAAAGTTTCTTTGGAGTCCAAAGTTAAAAAATAGTGTTGTTTCTCTAAGGATGTTCATGTCTTGTTCTAGCCTAGTTACACTTATGGTCCGGATGTCTGTATGAGGATGTGGTGTGATTGGGGGGGGGGGTATTTACTCTTGGATTAGATTCACCTCATCGTGAGTTCCTCGCTCATGCTCAAGTGGAATGATGAGCTCTGTTTTTCATCATTTTAGCAGCTGCACTGGAAGCCCTTTGGGCCTTTATGAGGAGATAATCTTGGAGGGAAATCAATAAAACTCAAATCAGGAATTCACAAAAAGTTGATTCTGTTCATCTGGACGTAGCGTTTTGTGGGAGAAACGTTTCATCACTCATCCAAGTGACTTCTTCAGTCTCAGCTGACTGCAGGTTTCCCCAATCTTATAAACAGTACATTTGCACAATTGATTGATTGATTGATTGGTAATTTATTTCAACATGTGAACAATATACAAGTACATTTAGAAAAGAAATGAGAGAAAAAAAATATACTATACAAATTACATACAAAAAAACATTCTGATTAATTTACATGTTGAAAGGGAGTGGGAAGAAGTATACACTTATTTAATCCCACCCCTGTCCCATAAATTATCAGTGAATATTTAGTCAGCTTCCTTACTGATATAATTTGTAATAAAAATAGTGAACAGATTTCTGATATACTATATACTATAATATCACATCATGAATTTTTTGTTTGTTTGTTTTTAAATGACTGAAACCAGCCCACTGAAGGAACAATGGGCTGGGAGGTCAGTTCTTTGATCCTTAATACGGAAATTGTTATGGCCATTGATCAACAACCACTGATCAATCACCATGAGTACCATCCACAGAGTGTTGTGGAATGGCTGCAATCACAGCATTGTAAGATGGTGACAGATGTACCCTTAGGCCCCCTCCTTAATTCAGAGACGGTCTTTTGCTTTTCATATAAATGGCCTCCTTGAAGCCTCTCTCCTGAAGTCAAGCATGCCAGTAGGTGGCAGTGGTGGCTCAGACAAATGAGTGATTGGCAAAGTAATCCCTTACAAAAGTAACGCAGGCCAGTTATTGTAATGGAAGCTGTCAGTAATGCAGAACTGCTGTTTTGCTGTGTTTTGATTGATTGATTGATTGATTGATTGATTGATTGAGCATACTTTATGCATCCCGAGGGAAATTGGGTTAAGGCTGCCAGCCGTGCCAGCGCCATCTTACCCATCTGACCATACATACATTACACAAACATCACAAAAAACACCTCAGCGCATACAAAAAGCACATGACTATCAATACACCATAGAAACACAAGACAAGCAACAGGGCGGGTAAAGGGTAAGAGAGAGCCGGTGTAGACAGCGCATCCGGTCCTGCAGCATGTCTGTGCTGGTCCAGTCGACCTCCATCTTCCCCAGGAGGGGACAAGCATCGAAGGCGTTTGGAAAGGGAGGGGGATGAGTGTGTATCAGTGTATGTGTATGTGTGTGTGTGTCCACAGTTCAGCTGAGACAGTGTCCTTCGCCCTGACAGGCTAAGTAAACAGTCTTCCAGCCAACCTTGGCCTGTGGCCTTGCATAGGGGAGGAACAGTCTAAGCACAGTCTGTTATCAGGGTGTTTTTGTTCAGCTCCAGCCTTGAGATCACAGCTAGGCGCCGAAGTAGTATCCGCATGAAGTGATGGTGGTTTTTTCTTTAGTGCGAACAACTCGTATAAATTTCAAAGCTGTTCTAACAGTCTGACACTGGTCTCTTAATCTCCCGTGAGCTTCTCCATGATGTTATCAAACTTACGCTCCGTGATGTTGTCATTCTTGTGCTCAAAGAGCAGATTCTGAGAACTCACGACCACAGCGAGCTTCTCCAAGATGTAATCCAATTTGAGCCCAGAGGTCTTATTCTGAGTATTCACGGCAGCCGTAAGCTTCTCCAAGATCTTATCCGTGCTGACTCAATGAGCTCATTTTGAGAACTCACCCTCGTCCCATCGTTCCAATCCCAGCGGGCAGCCTTGTGGGGGTTTGAATAGCCGGTTCCGCTTTCTTAATTCTTCGATAAGCCAGGGCCAAGCCAGCTCCAATCAGCAAGAACCCTGTTACCATAGTTCCGAATAGGTACGTATCTTCAGCGTCTTCGATCGACAGTCCCGCCAGGTACACGACCCTCCAGTTATGCCACCCGTCCATCGTGTATCCGGCAGGGAAAGTACCTCCAGGACACTCAGGCTCACCCGAGCCCAGACTTCTCATTAAGACAGGGGTGTCAATTGCATTCAGGGACCAGTTGATCAAATCCATAATTCCCCTTTTAGGTTTTAGAGAACAGACTGTGAGAGAATGTTCCAGGGAAAAGTAATACAAAAACCACGAGACTAGACAAGGACACAAGAGGCTAAGCAGGGAAGCTTAGGGAGAGGAGGAGGAGGAGGAGAAAAGTGCGACCGCCTTCGTCAAGAGCAACAGAGAGTTTCAGATTAAACCTCAATGTGCACCTGGATGAACCTTGTCTTCCTTCAGCGTGTAACACGGACACTGAACCTTGATGTGATCCATAGTATATTTTACTAGCAGCTCCTACTCTCAAGTTCTCTAAGCTGGAAGCACACTGCATATGTAATCAGCTTCAAGTCCTGTTTTGTTTTTTTGCTGAGATTGACACATTTGCTGAAGAGCAAACACATTTGCTCTGTACCACTTTAAAATGAGTATGACATTGTTGTGCTTCACGTCTTATTCATAAAATGTTGTTTTTGAGTTGCACCGAAGAATTTTCAGAACAGTTTAATCTTACTCTGGCCTTCTGATGGGGGCAGAGAGACATCCGCATGTGTAAATTCTCCCATGTGTCTCGTATTCACACCACCCAAGGTTGATCATTTTGGCCACAGTTACAGAATTTTACAGCCTGGTCCTTGGGTGTTAAGTATTATCTTTTTTAGATTTTCAGTGTCCTGGCGACAGTTTTGTAAAGGACATGGAAAATGCCTTTTCCAATTCAAGTGTCAGTTTAGGTGCTTGTTATTCTGGGTGGTGATGACTGGCTTTTTGATCAGCGGGAGCCCAACAACCTCCTTCTTAAACACACATCTGCTAAGTTAAATGATGAGGGTTTTGGTTTTTTTAAACTAAGCAGCAATTTTTTTTTCATAAGACAGCAAGTAACAAACAACACAATGTGCGCAATTAATGGAGATTGGAAACTGCAGGGAAATTAATTATACTATTGCCTGTGCATGTATTAGAGTTTCTTCTTCCTGTGTGCTTGCTGTGGATCTAGACAAAGGGTACTAGACCTGGGCACGTGTGCCACCGCTGGCACGACCATTGCTGGACTGGGCGTACCGGCCGATGGTGATTTGTCATTTTTATGGGCCGATGTTTTTTTTTTTTTGTAATGGTATAAACGATGAAAGGTGGTGGATTGGCCAGATGCTGGCTGGTGTGTAAAAATAACTCCGTTGTTTGGTGGTGGCTATGCCGGAGCTTCCATTGAGGCCAGCAGGTGGATGAGGGAAAGGGGAGGCAGAAGGACGAGAGACCCGAGGCGGCCGCCGGTCCGAGTGTCAGGTGAACTGAACTTCAGGTAAGAAGTTATGACCTGCAGTCTGTCTGGGTCAGATATAAACCAAGTTTAGGTGGAGTTTATTTTCGTTATTCTGACGTTTTTACAGTCAGTTACAATAACTCGTACTGCGTACTAGCTAGCATGACGGAGTTTATATACTGCTGGGGGGTGGTATGACGTTACTGATGTTGAACTTGTTTTATCTTATTTTATTTATAAGGTTAGTTAGTAGAGTTGCCAACCGTCCCGTAAAAAACGGAATCATCTCGTATTCAGAGAAAATATTACGCGTTTCGTAGTGAGCTGAAAAGGAACACAGTTTGTCCCGAACTTCAGCTAGAATGGAAAAAGACACAAAGCTGGAGTTATTCTGCGTCTTTGCTGCACAGCTGCCTCTTCTCCCCTCATTCTCTCCCCTCCTGTTGCTACTTCAATCATGAAACTGATCAATGATCAGCTGATCACCTCTCTTGTTTGTTTATCGCTCACTTTGCGCCAGAAAGAGGAAACCAGCAGATGTTGCGCTAAACAACAGCAGCACGTTTAAGCTTGATCAGCTGTTGTTAGAATGTATTTAATATTACTTTTTATTATCAGCTGATGTTTACTGGAGCCACAGCTGTAAAGCTGCTGGTTAGTGATGTGCGAATCATGAACGAATCGTTCAGTACTCGAGAATCACTTTACTGACTCGTGAATCATGATTCACAAGCTCAACTGACTCATACCTGTTGCTGTTAGCAAACTAATTTCATTAGGAGAAATATATCTAGCTTATAATTAAAATTGTGGAGAAAAACAACAGCCAGTTTCTTATCAAAAACATTTCTGCTCTGAACTGGAAGAAAAAACCCTGAGTAGAAGCTCACATCAAGACAATAGCTCCTCGGTTCACAGTAGCATGTAAAAAAACTTTGAGCGCACGTAAAAAAAAATTGCAGGTGCAAGTGTTGCATTTTGAGGAGAAATTTATTTTAGAAAAGCTCAATTTGAGTGAACAAAATTCATTACTGCATGCAAAAACTGTATTTCAGTGTTTGCTATTATCCACACACACACAATAGCAGCCCCTCTCGCTCAGTTTTTGCATTTGCGCTCGCTCGTAATGTGTTGCTTGCGCTCTCAACATTTCTGCCCGTGCGGTTTCATCTCTTTTTATATTTGTGCCACAAAACCAGCCAATCACAGACTTGGATGCCAAAAAATATGATTGGCTGTTTTGGTCTCCAATCAGCTCGAAATGACGAAATGAAATATTCCACAATCCATTTCGTCCAAAACTCAAACGAGGCATTGGCGGAGGAACACAGAGTGGCAGGGTTTGAAATATTACTCTGTCTGGGTCAGAAAATAAACTTTTAAGATATTTTCATGCCAGAATGGTACTGTGTAAACTTCAAATATCTGCTCGATTTATCAAGACATCACATATTTGCAAAAGTTCTCTAACGCGCAAATGCAAAAACTGAGCTATTGTGTGTGTGTGTGGATAATAGCAAACACTGAAATACATTTTTTGCACGCAGTAATGAATTTTGTTCACTCAAATTTAGCTTTTCTTCGCTCACAATAAATTTCTCCTCAAAATGCAACACTTGCACCTTTTTACGTGCGCTCAGAATAGTGACACAAAAATAACGCCATACCCTTGCTGTGCTGAATCGTAGCATGAACGAATCACTGGCTGTGTCCGAATTCAGGGTCTGCAGCCTTAAAGTACGCAGCCTTAACGGTCCACAATTGCCACGTACTCAAAGACCGCTAAGGCCGGAAGTGCGAGGCTTGTGAGATGTGACGGTCTAGCCTCCGTCGCGCTGCCCAGGTTGCCTAGCAACCATGATACTAACAGCTGGAAACGTTTCATACAGCTTTGTTTGACAGAAATGAAGGAGCAAATATTTTGTTCATTTGTTTGTTTGTTTCTACATGAGCTTTGATCATTCTCTGTAAGATTAAGCTCAGCTACTGAACGGCGTATATTTAAAGGCTTTAAAACCAAGTTAGTACAAACGTCACTAATGTCACATAACTTTGCCGACATGTTACCAACAGTAATGTTTTAATGTTCTTCGTTATTAAACATTTGCACATAAATAAGTGACATAATATTCAGTACTTACTTAAAGTTTACTCTTCGGGCGCCCCTCATCCGCCGTTTTTTTTCCGGCAAAATTATCCACACCCACCGCCGCGCTATGCATTCTGGGATATGTTGGGCCATGAAGTCTACACTGCCACAGCCTTAAAATTCAGGGAAATGAAGGACGCATTTGGGGGCTGCATGACAAGCAGCCTTCGAATTGGGACAGCCTTTGTCGCATCGCTGTGACGTAATCGGCCTTAAAATGCGGCCTTTAAGGCTGCAGACCCTGAATTGAGATACAGCCACTCACTCAATTTACCATCACTACTCCTTTGCACAGTATCAGCTTAAAGCACTTGTTGCTGCTGAGTTTGCATCTTTTGCTGTGAAGTACAGCCAGACTTTTGACCGCTTCGCCTTGGGCATTTTTAATCTGTAGCTCTGCTCTAAAAGAACGTACGTACCTGGGCCCGCCTACTATCCTTGGAAAGGTAAAATGATTGGCTAGAATCCAAAGTGTATCACATCTGTATGACATGAATTTACCATCACTACTGCTGGTTATGATATCGGCTTGAATATGTGGTGAGGGAAACACGAAGATGAAACCAGGAGATGTCTTTACTGAATCATCAGAGCTGAACAGGTGATGGAGAAACAGGTTTACCTTTTAGGTGACATGAAGTTATGAACTGTTTCTGAGAGATAAATAACACCAGGATCCTTTGGTAACTGTGCAGGGGCGGGTCTAGCAAAGTTTTGCCAGTGGGCCAGGTAGGGCATTAACAGGGAGAGGGGGGCACAAAGAAATACTTTTCTTTCTTATTCTCATTTAAATTGTCTGGCTTTTAATAAATAATTATCTGAATCTTACAACCAAAGTTTTTATCTGATGTAAAATGTATAGAAATCATACATATACTAACAAGACAGTGTACATCACTGTCACAACAGTGTTTGTTT
Organism: Aulonocara stuartgranti; assembly: GCF_965226115.1. NCBI lineage: Eukaryota > Metazoa > Chordata > Actinopteri > Cichliformes > Cichlidae > Aulonocara > Aulonocara stuartgranti. The sequence continues at coordinate 4,076,467 of NC_138960.1, forward strand.
TCATTCAAAGGCTTTATGGCTTTTCCTATAATACTTGGTGGGCCGGTCTCTAGTCAAAATGCCCGGGCCGATTATTTGTCCCAGTCCAGCCCTGGGCACGACATGCAGTGAATTAATCTGAGAAGGTGCATTAAAAAATAAGGCCAGCGGTGCACATCGCAAATTAGCTCGCATAGACGCATTAGTTGTGCCGCTTCTTAATGACGGTGTCTTAGCTAACAAACCCTACTACCAGATTCAGCTTGTAACTGGCTAAAAATCACTTTGCCCACCGGTGAGAGGGACGTTGTTAGCTTTCCACATTCCGACACTTCAAAAGCTTCAGGAGCTGTCCGCTCAGCGCAGCATCAGCACCACGGAAATACACGGCTACATCCGTAGACTCGAGACAGAATTCACAATGCTTTTTTGGGACTTTCAGGTGTTTGGACCAATGTTTTCTTTTCTGATCAAACCAGAAATCTTTAATGAGCAGCTGGGTTTGTCTCGCATTAACTGGCTGAGTTAATGCTAGTTAATGCAACATCGAAGCAGCTGGAACCCACAGCTGTGCGTGTTCATGGAGCTGCATTTTCACCTGCTGGACATCACTACCTGACAAGTTTAACTGTCTTCAGAACATTGCAGAGGCCTTATTGACAGTATTTGGCTCTACATGTCTGTGTGAGCAGATTTTCTCTCACATGAGTCCTCAGGTAGCCTCTGAATGCTGGACACTCGGAGACCTGTGTGTCTGAGTGGGAGACCAGAGATCACATTAACATGTGTGTCTCTGTATTAACAAACATGCCATATTGGCCCAGTTTATTTGTCCTATCATTGTTGTGAGGAGACCATAATTAGCATTTGCATTTTCTGTTGTTCAGTTCATTTGCTGTTATGGATAAAAAGTCTTTTTTTGTTTCAAAATAGCTGATAACTATTCGCTGATAGCTGCCAACATCTGCAAACAAATATAATTCTATAAAGTGGTTCTATGTAGTGTGTAACTGTTAATATAGAGCGTTATTAAATTTATTGCTAATGCAATCATATGGCACATTGACTTCTGTGGAAAGTTTAGATGGCACTCATCATCAGAAAGGTTGCCGACCCCTGATCTAGACCTACTCTCATGTACATGTCGCCTTTATACAAAACTGGCATGTAGACTAAGCTGAACAGAATTCAGTTTTTGTATTTATTACATAAACCAGACTGTTAAACAACACCAAGGCTGCAGCTGAAGAATAAAACTTAAAACTGTCTTTTTAAACATTAATTTAATTAAATACTTGACTACAATCCATCAAATTCTCCTGTGTCTTAATTATAGTTATTAATGTGTCTGTTAACTTACAAAGTCGACATTTTGCCAGCTTTCTTTCTTGGCTTCAAACAGCTCAACTTTATTAATATAGTAGCTCTGCTCCAGTCTTACTGACCAAAGCACTTATAGCGTACACTGCTTTTCCTCTCACAAACACACTGTGTGTTGTTTCTCAGTATTATATGTTTAACCTCTTCAGATTTTTTTTTTTTTACCATTGTACAGTTTTCATTTCTTTTGCCATAGAGTTAATTGTGATTAATCAGACGCTGCCATCTCTTTAATGCAAATGTGCAGTAGAAACCCTTGGATTACTTTAGTGAGTTGATAAACAGCTTCACGTCACAGCTTATCATAATTGCCAAATGTTAGGGTAGGTGACTCCAGATAACGGAAAGATACCCGAGGTATGGTGAACTGGCTTTGCAGTGCAATGTTCAGAGAATCACATTAACACACCTAAGGGCAAGCGCACACAGACTGGCTACCTTTCTGTATCAGCTTACCTGTCGATCAAAGCAGCCATTCACCTAAATTTAGGTCTCAAGAAAACCAAAATGGATGAGTTATAGAAAAGAATATTCATGTGCAGTAAAGCTGTTGTGAATGGGGGAACTATCAGTAGAGATCATAAAAATGTTTGTTGTGTAATCAAAGGAGCTTGCAAAGAAAAGCGTCTGGACTTCTTTAGGTTGCTTGAAGACGTTTCACCTCTCATCTGAGAAGCTTCTTCAGTTCTGAGGTCAAATGGTGGAGAGTCCCAGATATAAACCTAGTGGGAGTTTCCCCCCACAGAGGGACAAAAGAACCCCCTGATGATCCTCTAATCGCCTGAGCCAAGGTGTGAAACTGGGTGTGGGTCCCAATCAGCCAGAGTTTCGGGTGAGTTCATTGTGAAACCTGGCCCCACCTTATCATGCGATAAGGTGTGTTGTGTAAACATGTCTGTTTCTCCTCTGTGGCGTTTTAACATGGAGTCTATATGAAGGTTGTCTCTATTTGGAAGCCAGCCTTCAGTAGTTACTAAAGGAAGTGCAAGCAATTTTTCGCATGAATTTTTCAGCCCTGGAGAATTGCCATCCTTTATGAAAATAGTACTGGGCGCGAACTGTAGTCACAGACACACACATTAAGTATGTCCCAATTCATAGGCCGCATCCTTTGGAGGCCGCATTTGTAGGCCGATTACATCGCAGCCAGGCGACGAAGGCTGTCCTATTTCAAGGGCTGCTCCAAATGCGATTTGAAGGATGGGTCGGGTGTATCCTTCATGGCCCAACCTATCCCAGAATTTATAGCGTGGCCCAGCAAATTACAGTTTTCAACAATTGCGGCAGCTACTTAGTGTTAATTAGGGGTGGGTTTTGATTATCGATTTATCAATTAAAATCAATTCTAGCTTGGATAAAGTGATATAGATTCATTAAAATCCTGAATCGATTTTTTAATATAAATATATTTTGCCCGAAATGCCAGAATCTCAGGTTAAACCTCACAAAATTTCAACAACCACCAAACAGCTAAACCAGTAAATGACAGCAGGAACACGGATTCTGCACAAAGATGTAAACACAAAGCGCGCACCCCCCGACGCATCAGAATCAGTGAGATGTCGCCTTTCTCACCCGACGGCACAGACACAGTCGGGGCTGAAAGCTGAAAAAAGCGCTGATGTTTCGGCGCTTTGTGTTTACTTATTTTTTGCGCTGGATTCTGAGCTGCAGGTTTTATCTCTGTCCAACCAAAATTCACTGAACCAGCAGCAAAAGAAGATCCAAACTGCGCTACATAAACATCGTCATGAATTCACTCTGACTTTTGCTGTTTTGCTTCCAGCACGATAAAATCACACTTCATGCACAGCTCTCCATCTCTCTCTCTCACTCTGTACTTCAAGAGCAGTTTCCCATCTAAAAATCTTTTTTCTGCATTATTCGCTTGCTTGTTACGCACAAGTTTGCCGTTGTTTACAGGCTGTCGGCCGCTGTTTTTTTCCTTTTACTTACTTCCGAAAAGAAAACCTCTTTTCTGCCGTTCAATACTGAACAAATTTAAACTTTTTAACACTAGCATCCCCAGGCTTCTACCTTTCTACCTACAAAACCCGAGAGCAGTCAAATGGTGGAAGTGGAAGCTAAATTGGCTAGTCATTCATATGTATATTAGGTCGTTACCTAGGAATTCTGGAGGGAGGGGAGTGGGGGTGAGTGATTGAGGGGGTGGGGGAGCTGCTAAAAGCTGTGAACTTCCTTTTGTGTTTCATCTTGATGCATTCTCAATCATCCAGGGAAATAAATCTCCAAAAGTCACCAACTTGGAGTGTTTCAGTTTGCCATCTTAGGGAGAAATCAACACACATGGGTGTATGTCCTTTGTTGCTGAGATTTATTGATAAAAACAGTACAAAAAACCAACCATTTGTACACATATTTACAAATGGCCTGCTGAGTGGTGCATGGAGCATGTTCATTGGTTCATGGACCTCCCTGAACTAATGGCATTTATTGCAATTGTCATCTTGCGGGGGGTTAAAAATATACAAAATTGCAAAATGTTCAGCTGTGTCTCTAATCAAACCTCTGTAGCTTTGCTCTGCTTCACTTCAGCAGCATCAGGTCATGTTCATATGTTGATTAATGGTTTTCTTTCGTTTTTGATCTACAGCAGAATATTTGTATAAAAACCCAGGCCAGGAAAACCACCTTCATGTTTTTCTGTGTTTTATCCTCAGTTACTTTGACACAAAGGCATCTGCTGTGATGCTCACACCTTTGATAAAGTCTGACAAGTGTCAGCTTTCTTTTTATAGATATATACATATATGGAAATGTACTGATGCATGATCTGAATTATAATATTTCTGACTGTCTGAGGCAAAATTTCCAAGAATCGAATCGAATCGTGGATCGAAGCCCTAGTGTTAATATTACTCTTATTACTCCTTCTGGGTCACAAAATAAACTTTTAAAATGTTTTCAAGTGAGAATGTAGGTGTGTAAACTTCAAATATCTGCTCGGTTTATCAAGACATCACATATTTGCAAAAGTGCTTGTCCTGATTTCGTATTTGAGGTAAGAGACAAACGACTGGAGGTCCATTGTGCGTCAAAAAAAAGATTTTTTTTACACACGCGTGTGGTGAAGATGAGCTCTGCAAAACATCAGCCTCAATCTCCCCAGAACAATAAACGAGCAGTCATACATATAACATTGTTGATGACGGACGTCATGCGTCAAAGCAGATAAGAAACATGCATCAGTTCCAGTAATTCCAAGCTTGGACACATTTAAAAAAGAACAGTTCCTGCCTCTGTTCCTCCGCCACCGCCAGATGCTTCCTGTTATTTCACTTACTGCACTTCACTTATCTGTGGAACTAAACTGTCACGTATGCAGGTAAAACAACTTTGCAGTTTTGAGCAAAACAAGTCTCTATACTATGTATGTGTGTTCAGGCAGCCTATATGTGTCTTGGCCTCAGTGCATGACCTCACTCGACAAACAAAGACATTTTAGAAGTATACTTCCTGACTCTGTTTGAGTCATCTGTTACCAGGCAGACTCCAATGTAGCAGGCTGCTGAACACACACAGGCCTGTATTCTGTTTACAGGTTATATGTGTCATGGTCCTGGGTCCCCTGACCCAGCGTTTTTAGTTTCTTGTGATGTTTGTAATATTGTACTTGTGTGAGTTATTTTATGGTTTCTAGTTTCGATCCCTTGCCCTTCATGTTTCTCTGTGTCCCCTCTGTTCTGTGTAAGTCTGTGTCTGCATGTTTGATTTCCCCTCTGTGTCTCTCGGTTCTTAGAGTCCTCTGCCTTATGGTTTATGTCTCTGTGTTTCTTAGTTGCTGTCTCCACTGTGTCAAGTTTGCGTCTCTGTGTGATCCTTCCTGTTTTACTTTGAAGTTCCGTGTCTTATGTGAATGTGTCCTGCTTTGCTTGTCTCGTCAGTCCTGATTTCTCCCAGCTGTGCTCTCCTTCTGTGTCTCATTCTCTCGTTATCCCTCTGTGTATTTAAGCCCTGTGTTTCTCTTTGTCAGTGTCGTAGTCTCCCCCATGCTGTGTGTGAGTCTCCCCGTGGTTCCTGGTATACTTTATGTTTAGCTTTCCCAGTTTAGTTTAGTACTGTTTTTGTGTTTCACTTTTTGCCAGCATTAAAGCTGTGTTTTTGAGTTTACGTTTTGTCTCCGTGAGTTTGCGTTTGGGTCCTCTCCTGCCTGCCACACAGCCGAATCATGACAATATGTGGTGTATTGTATTGTAAGCATGTATGCAATCCTTTCATTAGCTCGATAGATTTTCCAATTGATCGGCCAGACATCGCGCTGACCGAAGCTTCAGACCATTAAGACCATTAACTGACCGAGCTTCAACGCTTTAATTAGCACAAAAATGCAATGTGTATAACATGATTACAGTTGCACCTGCAATGAAAGATTATTATGTAATTATGCTCACACCTGAAATACAGACTTTAATGTAACATCAACAGCTTCAATAAATGCTCTGATGAAATGATAATGATAAATGATAAGTAATGCAACAGTAATGATAATGGTTATGAATAGTAACAGTAAAATAATATTCTAATCTCCACATGCTCTTACACTTTTGGAGATGTCTGTTACCCACCAGCTCGATAGCTAGCGGGGAGGTCAAGAGTCGCTAGAGCTGGCGAAAACAGCGAACTCCCGGCACATCGTTTACAACCCCCCGCGGTCTTTCGCTACTCACGTTAAACAGGATATATAAGTCACTTAGATAGCTTTCAATTGTTATTGTTTGGCTTTTTTCAGTATTTTATTTGTTCCTGAGTAAATCAGTTTGGCTGAGATTAAAGTTCTAGTTTTCACACAGCTGAATAAACGTCAAACAGAAAACTGATTAAATAGAAGTGTGAGATGGTTGAGAATTTACTCCAGTGTCCTGTTATATTTGAGGGCGCAAGAAGCAGACGTCTGAGTTTGTTAAACTCTACAGAGACAGCTGGTAATGCAAATCTGAAGGCTAGACCGTCCCATTTCACAACCTCGCACTTCCAGTCTGCGGCCTGTGAATTGGGACATAGCTGTTGTGTTTCTGAGACCATGCCGTGATTACCATGACAGAAAGGCTCATGATGGCCTGAAGATCACGAGCATCCAGTAATGGTTTTCAGCCTTGTCCCTTGCATATAGAGACTTTCCTCTGCCCATCTTCTGAAAAACTCTGACATTTTTTGAGGCACGATTCTGCCATCAAATTCAAGATGAGCGAATATTTTTATAAAATAGTAAAATATCTCACTTTAAACACTAAAGATGTTTATTGGCTTCAAATAGACCTATTTTGAATGAAAAAATGATTGAATAAAATACACACATTCATATACACACACAGAAAACACACGCGCACACCTTTTCTACTGTTGCATCATCATTTTCAACAAAAGTCAGGTTAAGGGCTCATCTCATCTCCAGGCTAGACTAGTCCATAAAGGTTCCTTAACAAGTCTTACAGCATGCAGTGGGTATCAGGATGAAAAAAAAGTGCTATTATCCTGCAGTGACAGAACTTCACCTCAAGGCTGCATTAGTCACTGCTACCAATGACTGAGTCTGACTGTTATTTCTCACACCAGCTGTGGTTGGTCAATAAAAATCAGTAATTACAAGTTGATAGAGCTGGAAGCTAGGAGTAGGGTTGATCCAGTCCACTCAAACAATGGCAGTTTTTCCAATTTGCACATCTGGATACACTAAATGCCTGCAACAAAAGGCTGTGATAACAGTAATTGCAATTCTAAACACAATTATAGCCCTCAATTATCTCTGTTTCCTGTGAGTTGTTTGTGCTTATTATGTTCTCAAGCTTGGAGAGGGATGGGGAGCAGATGTAAATTGAAAGCTGGCGTGCAGCTATATGCTTGCTTGTCACCGTAGATTCATGTTGATGGCTTCCCACCTGTGCGAGACTCCCTGAGGGTGAGACACTAACAAGACTGCACATCACAGCCACCCATCTGAGGCTCGACACCCCCCCCCCCAATTGGGAGAAAAATATTTTACTTGCTTTAAAATGGCTGTATTAGAGGTCTACAGTGAGGTGTGAGCAAATGAAAAGAACAGAGAAGATCAAAATGGTAAAAAAAAGTAGAAGTGCTCAAACAGTACATTGACAATTACAAAAAAGAATGGTACGTCTGCTGTGACTGGATCTATTAAGGTTCCACCATCCTGAAGCGGATATGAAGGCATGGAAATCATATTCTTTAACCTTTCCATCCATAGTAATTTTCTCCAGCGGAAAGAGCTGATCAAAGAAAAGTGAGACATTCACCGGAAGCAAGGAAATGTCAATTTGGACTTTTATCAAGAAGATTAAAGCTATCAGTTCCTCGAATCACATAAAATTACAAATATAAGTGCTTTCATAAATGTAACAATGAGGCTCAACAATATCCTGTCCTTGCTTCAAACTAAATGATTTCATCTGAATGTTATTGGCAGACCTAAATTGACTATGTCACTCCAATTATGTCTAGGCAGACTGGGTGCACTGGAGAGCTTTGGTTTTACATAATGATACTCAAGTTAGTTTAATCTCTGTAAAAATAGTTTCATGGATTTATGGTTTGGTGTGAAGATGACAATTAAACGCGCTTCATCATAACCAGTTGTGTCTGAGCATCGTGTGTTTCTTTGTTTCTAATTGTAATACTTTCAGCTTGATTCTCTTATGATGTCTTTGTCACTTGTACCATCAGCTCAGTTACATCCTGGAAAGGTGACAAGTTCAGTATATTTGAAGCAATATTTTTCTCTGCTTGGCTGATTGTGTTTTAGGCTAACTGATGCTGCTGCTGCTGATTGTTGGTCGAGGAAATATTTTGTCCACAATAAGTGGTTCTCTTTTTTTGATTCGGAGAACTTACTTGCTCCGCCAAGCATTGATAAGTGTATACTAAGGAGTATTTGTTGACTATTGCTGCTTATTTTTCTGTGCCTGTGACCAAACAATCTAAAAAGAAGGTGATCAAGTCTGAACTGTGTTCTGCTCTTGCTAAAAGATGTATTTTGCCACTTGTTAGCCTTGACCCAGTTTCTTTTTCTGAAGAAAAACCTTCTGCCGACCTCCAGCAGCTGGAGCTCAGAGAAAACTTGCTCACAAAGCTCTGCTTAAAGAAAAGCAGGAAGAATTTCAGCTCCTCAGGATATAAGGAGAAAATCAAGTCAAACACTTCATTTAAAAGAGCTGGGGCTTAGTCTGACATATCCAAATGCATGTGTCTCGTACCCCGATTTGGTGACAAGGATGGGCATAAATAATGTCCTGTTTGAACAGGTGGCTAAGACACTGAAACGGCCAAGGGATGTGCTGCATTTGTTATTGCAATCAAAGCTCACGGGCAAGGCACAGGAGACTTGTGCTTCCTTTCATTTGAATTTAGACTTGATTACTAACAAAGGTGAAGGGTGCAGTCCTTAGGGCATACAAGTTAGTACCTGGGGCGCGTCACCAAACATTTTGCAAGAACACAGATGGAAACAGATGTTGAATTCGGACATGAAAAAGAGTTACTTTTTGCTGGTGTTTGGTGAAGGAAGTTCAGACTTTTGAGCAGTTATGTGATTTCATGTTACTAGAGGCCAAGGTAATGCCATCCAGAGTAAGAATCTGGTTAGATACCATATTTCTAAGATTGTGAAATATGGTAAGTGGCCAATATTGTTTAAAAACTTTGTTTATTAAAACTTTTTCTTTCTTTTTGTTTCCCTGGTACAAATCAGACTAATTAAGAAAAATATCACCTCTGTGGTCAAATTGTTACATTTAAACATAATTCTCAAGCTAGGTTTTTACAACCAGTGCATCACTAATAATTACACAAAAGCACTAATTACCTTCATCACTGGTTGTTAATCAGGAGTCCTCATGAGTTTGGATCATTTGCTGATGATATTCAAGCTGAGTGGGCTTGCACAAAGCAGTCATACAGAGGTAACAATGGGTAAAGGGCAAAGCCAGTACAAAATATTTTTTTAAAAATTGTTGGCCTCCTTTGAACCCAGACTTAGGAAGGTCAAAGAAATGAATTATTTGGCAAGCAAAAGAGAGCAGTCTAACAGCACTAAAGGGCATGAGTGGTCATGGGAGACCAGAGCAACAAGGTTTTCAGGATATGCAGGCTTGCAGCTTTGACATCTTGCAGATGGTAGTAGCAGCTCTCCAGGTAACCATCGTCTGTCACATCAGTGCATGGTGAACGCAGTGAACTGTGGCACTGCGTCTGCCCCTTCCCCTCAAATTGCATCACCCCTGGGCTGGTCACAGTGCTAACCTCACCAATGGGGGCTCCAGGCAGCAGTATTTCAGCCCTGCTCCAAGAAGCAATAGAATTAGCTCTGTGCACACATGACAGTGCCGGAGTTTTGTGTTCATCTTTTTCATTTCTTCATGTGGACTCAATTAATTCACAGTTCTGATCACATAGGTGACGATGAATTAAAATAATTGCTGGCTGCTCCTAGTTGTTACGTTCACTCAATACATAACCTTTAGATATGCTCTGCCTTTTCATTGCTATTTAAAAAAGAAGAAGCATGGTATGGGAGTTCCCTTGATATTTGCCTTTCGTTAGCCATATCTTAGCCATACTGCATGATTCTAAGTGATGTTAGCTTTTGTAATTTGACGTATTTACAGCTAGGCAGACCATTGAAAATGCTAGAAGGGTTTTGCTATGTTACATAGCTAGTAGTTGTCTCCGTAAATTAGCCAGAAAAAAGGCACCTTGCTGTGGATTTTTTTTTTTTTTTTTGCCTGTCCCGTTTGGCTCTTTTGCATCAGAATTGTTGTCTAAAGGCAAAGAAAGATGCCCAACGGATTTACTTTACCAAATTGACCATCCCAGCCTTGCCGTAATGGACCATTTGATTCACCTTTTATTGTTTATTTTATTTTCACTTACTGAATACGGGACAGACTTGACTGGAGGAAAGAAGGGGAGAAAGAAAGAGGGAAAGAGAAACAGCTGAGAAGAGGGACGGGGGAGAAGGGCAAAAAACAAAAACCAACAGAATGAGCAGAAAAAAAAAGAAAAATAATGCATCTATCAATCACCTGGGTCACCTGCTGAGAAAGAAAAAAGAAAACAAGCAGAAGAGAACAAGAGTAATAGAATAAACAACATCACAATGATATATGGGAATATGACAGTAAATACTAAATGTTAAACATTATTGTGCAGCACATAAGATCAACAGAACACAGTGTGCTTTGAGGTAGGAGCCAAAAAGGGTGTAGTTTGTGGGTGTGATCACCCGTGTGTACACCTGTGAGCATGGACGCGCTTGTTTTTTGTTTTTTTAAAGGTTCCTTCATGTAATAATCTGCTAGAGGGTGTGGGGGGGCCACAGCCCCGTCCTCCAGGGCATGAAGCAGGTGTGGAGGAGATCAAAACTCCAGACATCCAGAGGCCCCCAGAACACAAGAGACCAAGGAAGACCAACAGAGGGGCAGCCGCGCCACTGTCCCAGAAAGAGCTGAGGAGAGTCCCAGATGAGGGCTCACTCAGCAGCCGCGGAGCAGAAGCCAGGGGGAGTTGTAGTGACGCGCCCGTGAGCTCCGCCGGCAGCCAGCCGTGCCTGAGTGACCGAGCCCCAGGCCGAGAGGCCGAGGGCACCCCATCCCCGAAGTGGCCCGAGCGAGCCCCAGGCTCCAGGCCCCGATAAGCGGCCGCCAAGGAGTGAGCCGGTGTGTACCTGGACGCCCATCCCCAGACACAAAGAACCACCAACGCACCGATGTCTGAGGGAGTCCGCCACTGGCAGGGGAAGTGGTGGTAGGGGGAGATAGGCCTCCAAACCTTGGAGGGCCTGAGATGTCCCCAGAGAGGTGGCGTCTGACACCCAACCTGACATATAGACACAGACATACAGGCACACACAGATACAAACATCCATTCCCACCCTCATGCTCTCATATGCACTTACTCCACACTCAACCAACGTGGAGACAAACATAAAGAGACACTGTACACACAATCACACTCCCCAAGCGTACTCTATGAACCGGGTCTAGGTACCCTTGCCCCTGGAGGGGGGAACTGCACCCAGACCCAGGTGGTGTTACCCTTTTCCCTGCGGTGGGGAGAGGCAGACCGCCCCGACTCCGCAGCAGCAGGGAGGCCCCACACTCCAGACCGCAGTTGGACGGCCAACTCCTCCTCCTAGCCCCCCCGCTCCAGCAGGCCGCAGAGAACGGGGGTGAGAGAAGACTCCAAACCTCCCTCCACCCGCTCATTGTAGTGTTGATGCATGTGTGTTCTAAGGTGCATTTAAAACCCAGGAGGGCATGGAGCTACCTGCCAGAGAGCAGCAGGTAAGCGCATGGTCCCTCCTGCTAGCCCTCAGTGTCTACGTGTATTCAAAATTGAGAGGTGGGCAACGATGCCAGGGGTGAGGTGTACACCCTGATGGTACTTTGGACTCCGTGTATCGTGCCCACCCCCAAGATCCTATATGTATGTGTAATGAGAGTGTGAGTAATGTGAATGTCTAAGTTGTGGGATAAAATTGAGGCAGAGGCAGCCAGAAGGGGACAGGGGGGGGGGGGGGTAGTCTCCTCTGCCCCCTGTTGACATACCCCTACTCCAAGGTCCTGCATGTGTGGGTGGTTGTGGTGGAGCGGGAAGAGGGAGGCAGCTGGAGATGGGGAGGGAAGGAAGGGAGGGGCAAGTGACCCCTCCCTGGGGCCAGCTCCCCCGCTGACCCCAGTAGGCACCCCCATACTCTGCGACCCGCCAGGGAAAGGGGGCCCAGGCCCATCCAGACCGGGGCCCGGTGCAGCAGCGCCGCCCGGCCCCACAGAGCCCAGGACAGTCCACCCAACCCCACCACTTGCTGTGGATTTTGACCTTGGATTGCTTGTTTGAAGTATATAAAGTCAAGAGGCCAACAAACCTACGTGGCATTGTACATTTGAAAGTTGGTATTGATGTTTGGTGACATTTCTTTACTTATTCTTCAATAAGATGCTGTGGTCTAATTTCAAAGACACCAATAATGTTGCTCATCCTCCATTTTTTGACCTAACAGATAAATGATGAGTACTTTCCTTTCTATTAGTCACAGCGGATCAGTTGATTGAAAACACAAAACAAATATTCTACATGCTCCTATTAAAAGCATGTTGTCATTGGATTCGACTGTGTTTCCATGTGCCTTCTGTGTTATGCTGAATAACTGCAGGAATAACTCCAGAAGAAAGCTGGTGTCCTTGGACACCACATGGAAGCTTGTATAAGCCCTCCAATCGCACTTACCTCCATATTAATTCTTTAGAGGTGACTTAAATACCACGGAGGCTTCAAGCAATGGCACATGAGAACAACTGGTGGCATTCACGAATTCCTCACCGCTGGCAGTTCAAAACCTGTGGAAACAGAAATCATTTATTTGCACAGGGCTTAAGGGAAGCGTACGTGCATTGGTACTCATGTGTCAACAATGCTCTGATGTAATCTGACTACTGTACTCAGGATGTGTTGTCTAAATGTGATACATGAGACAACAGAGCTGCTGTCATCACTGGGAGGAGAGATACAGGATGTTATTAATATTCCCTGGAAATCTGTTGGGTTGCTCAAATTTGGAGCTGGGAGTCCTAATTTGTCTATTTATTGCTCCGTTGAAACTATAAGCTGTTGATTTTTTTTACATTAACTTGTTTTCAGCTCAGCAACTGCATCAACTCTGTCTGTGATCATTTTCTTTTTTATATTATAATTTTTTTCAGCTAAAGACAGAAAAAACAGGACTAAATCAACCCAACATGTCCATAAGGCGGTGGTTGCCCTCCCGGGGGGGGTCAGAGCTATTGCAGGGGTGTGTGTGTGTGTGTGGGGGGGGGGGGGGGTATGAATTTAAAAAAAGGACTGCTTGGACACTGCTGCCAAAGTAGGTCTCCCCGACAGAGTTTGTTTCCCCTGCGTCGAGAGCAGCGCTGGGCTCTTCAAATCACGGACAAACAGGATCCCACATTCTTGATTTTTAGTTCACAAACACTTCTTGTAATGACTAACTACTCCTGACATGTTGGAGATGTTAGCTCTTTAAACAGTAACATTACAGTGGGATACAAATAATATCAGGCTGGTCCTGCCACAGTTTGTTCCCCCTGTCCAAATCACAGACAGACAGTATCCCACAGCTGTTTATGTTTTTAAAGCCATTTTTCACAGAGAGAAATGTTTTGAAAAATGTATTGGTAGCAATTTTGAATATTCTTACAGAGTAAAAAAAAGTAAAAAAAAAAAACAAAAACAATACGTAAAATAATGACACGATAAAGACCGTTTGTTTTTCTGTTATTTACAAGAGATAGTAGCTTATTTTATTGCAAACTGTAATTTATTGTAGTTTGCTTTTATTTGTTTAATTGTTTACAGAAGGTTTGAGATGTGAAATGTCACATCACTGCAGGACACTGCAGTGGAGTATGAAAAGAAAATACTGATGTGTGTGGTTGGAGGATGTGTTTGTGTGGGGGGTGCGAAGATTTTCTTGTAAAACGGGGGGCCTAGTGAAAAAAGTTTGGGAACCACTGCCATAAAGGAAATGACATTATCTGTAATAACTAAATCTGTCACCTGGATTGCATTTACACATTTAAAAAATAACATTTATTGCTGGGTTTGTTTTTCCAATTAGATCTGAGAATGTAACAATAAAGTCATTGAATAAACATGGCTGCTTCCTAATTGGTGAATGTTTTTTTAAAATAAACTCCTGAGTTAAAAATCAATCTTGGCATTGAACCATGTCTTTATTGCTCCATTTATAAGTTACTGTGGGGTGTAAAGAGGAAAATTACAAAACTTCCAAAGTGTCCACTTACACTTATGAACATGAATATATGTGTGAATAGATCTTAAAATAAAAAGGGCAGACATTGCATGAGCTTTTAATTTCTAGCTGACTGACTAAAAGTTGCCATTTCATTTGCAGTAGTGCTATCTGTAAGCATGAGAGGTAAACTTGTGACAATGTGAGATAATAATGCGGCAGAAATAGAAGGAATTACAGAAATGATTTGCAAGAAGCAACAGCTTCAAAAATACTTGATGATGAAAAACTCAGAGGAGTCATAACTTTCAAACAACCAGTGAATTGCAACATCCATAAGACAGCATTGGACGACAGCTGTGACTGAAACCAGAAACAAAAATGAACTTTATCATAATAATAAACAGTGAAAAGGTGGAGAACAAGGAACCACCCATAGCAACAACTCATTTATCAAACATGGTTTTGCTTCTATTAGGAGTTGGACATGTATGGATGATAAATTAGGAGATATATAATGGTGTTCTGTGGGCTCACTTTTGTTTTCATCACAGTTTATTTGTCAGCACATAGGACATTGATTGTAAACTCATAGCCAAAGCAATCAAAGAGCTTGTCAGGATCACTTGATCTCAGCTGACTGATGTGCATTCTGCTTGCTGAACGACAGACTTTGAGCTGAGAGTCTTCAAAATTTCTGAGCCTAGAAGAGTTTCACAAAGGAAAATACAAGTATCTGCCGATGCCTGCAAATCAAGCACTTAACCAAAGATGTCCATACCTGAAAAACATACAAGAGCTATAATGTCCTTCATCTAAAAGGCTGCTACATTTAGAGGATATATGCCTCCATCTCCATCAAAGATCCTCTTCTCTCACTTTTCCTCCTGCCTGGAAGCTTCATATTCAGCCACCATCCTCTCCACATGTCCAAAATATCTCAGCCTTGCCTCTTGTATAAGGAATTGGGCTCTGGCTATTTCTTTGTGTACATAACAGAGTAGACAACAGAAAAATACTGACTGTGTGACAATAACATGACACAGACAACAACACGTGTTGCATATTTATGATGCAATGGTGCAAAAAATGTTGGAATAATCTGAAACTCTACACATTTATTCTGACCAACCCAAAATTACAGGGAGGGTAAGTTAATGTCCCTTTTCTGTTTTGATAATTATATAAAAGCACAAGCACAAGCCTAGACTGGTTGCCAGTCATCTCAAGGGGTTAAGCTACAGCCTTATCATAATGTTCTGGAAGTCTGGAAGAGTTCTGGGTTTAAAATCTCATGTTATTCTGCTGATGTGCTACAGTGATAAACAGGGAATTGCAACAGTTAAACTGGAATAGCTGATTGGTAATGCCGTAACGGACTTTTTAAAACAGTATCCTTCCTCAGTGTTTGAAAAACACAAATGCTTGAGTAAGTAGGATCAGGACTCTGGGATAAATATATATTTTACAGTACCATAATTATCACAAACACACTGGACATTAATTATACATGAGTCCAATGATAGATTCTCGGGGCCACTATTTGCACCCTGCTTGTGCAAGCATGCATGAATGCAAACACATACTCACACATGCCCATATCACTCACACACACACACACACACACACACACACACACACACACACACACACACACACACACACACACACGTAGTGCTTATTCTCTTTCTGCTTCTGTTTTTGAGAGAGCATAGAATGAATCAAGAAAAAGAAAAGAGAAAAAAACCCGGCTTGTTTAAAGAAACGTCTGCAGGGCAATATTTGATCAAATCAGACTGCTCCCTGCCTTGCTAATATTCAAAGGATTCATCTGCCGCAGAAATGTGAATACGTAATGTGTGTCTATGTGACAAAACAAATATAACAGGGGACAGGGATAAAGGGGACACACAAAAGCAACTGAGAGCCAGGGAGGCACAACTACCACATGTAAGCAAAAAATATTATACACCTTGTGATGTGATTTAATTGCTGTGCAGTGAGAACGATTGTCCAAATGTTTCTTTGCTTTTTGTTTTAACCAGGATATCAACGTACACTTGTGCCCCAAACAGCTCAAATTACTCTTCAAGTAATATATGCAAGAGTTTTATTTCACTGGGTATGTTGGTTGTATGCTTTTACTTTGAAGCAAACAGCAAACGGCTTTGTACAGTAAGATGAACAAGATGTTGGATGAGATGGTTTATAAAAGCTAACAGTGTGGAGTGATGAACTAATTTTGGTTAGCTTGTTTAGGCCCTGGTCACGTGTTCCTAGAGACTAATTATTGGACATTTAGAAACAACCAGTGGTGGTTTGTTTCCTGCCTGGTTGTTAGCTATTGCTATTGCTGACAGAAAATATGAGTTTGATCACTAAAGCTCCGTTTATATAGACGTAGAGAGTAGTTAGCAACTGCCGGTTGCTAGGGAAAAGTGTCTATATCATAACGAGTTAGCTAGTGGTTGCTGGAGGTTCATTGCCTAGCTTGAAATTGGTCACAAAGGGGTATACAGCGCTATAATGAAAATCTCATTGTAATTGCTTAGCTCGCTAGCAGATTGTCACGGTTACCGGTATTTTGTGCAACATGTGTACAAGCACTTGGAAACTACTTGCCAAACAGTAGTGACTGCTAACTTCTGATTTGTGTGGCCCTTTTTCAAGTTTTACTACACCGTGCAGAGTGATTAATGAGTGATTGCAGATACAGTAAGTTGAGACCAACTGGATCAACCAGGTGGGCGAGGATGGCAATCCATTAGCTACAAAAGCAATTACTAGCAGGCTTTTGGTGCAGCTTTCTGTTTGTGATTAGTTTCACCCAGCGAAAGCCAGCAACATCTAGTAAGCGCTGACCAACTGTTTGGCAACTGACTTTTTTAACCAAATGACCAGAGGCTGCCAGAGGGTCAGGCAGTCTCTAGGTCTGTATGACTGTGACCTTAACAAGCTGTAAGCATAAACTTGATGCGCAATACACAAACACATATCTTCTGACTATTGCTGAATAACAGACTAGTAAACTACCACAAATTAACTCACCAATACCGACCTACTTCTAGACGTGCTGGTGGAGAGGTCCAGTTCATGAAGTGAGTTTACTTAGTACAAATGAGGCCAAGTAGATAGCAAGAGCTACAGGTCCCTGTGTCTGCGTCTGCCACTGTAATTCTAGCATCCAATTAAACAGGGCATGGAAAAATTCTCCAAAGCCACTAAAGTTGCTAGGGTCATAGGGAACAACACTGTCTAGAGGTCATTAAAAGCTAAAATCACTCTTTTGTAACAAACAGCAATGCTTTGCTTTGTAACAACATAAAACAGGGCATTTAACATGAAAGTCTATGTGGATAGGTTGACTTTTGGGGTGATGCTTAACTGGCCATTAGAGTTTGACCATGAAAGTTATGTTTTTTTGTAATTCTAAAATGGTTTAACTTTTCAACTATAGAGATTGATGCTGTTCTAGCTACCAGGTTGATCATTTGTGTGCTAATAAATTTATTTGATGTTTGTGTACAGCAAATGTTCATCTTTGGAGTTACAACTTGGAGGAAAACTTGTAGATTTAACTGGAGACTCTTGAAAAAATAAATAGTAATTCTATTAATACATGTTTTTCCCTGTTTTCATCTATTGACAGAAGGACTCAAACTGCATTAACTCCACAGCTTTGACATCACTGTGTATTAAGTTTGCACCGTTGCACAGTTATTGAAAGCGCAACACCTTTTCACGTTTAACTACAACTTGAAGAATACATGGTGATTTATTTATAACACTGCATTTAATTGGAGACACATTTGTAAAAAAATGTAATTGTAATATTAATAAATAGCTATTTTATTTCATTTTCACGAAGCCACTCTTCTCAATGTCCTTCATTATAGTGGGCTAACTTCTGTGAGTCAGGGCTCCCTCTTTCATCCAGCATAAATCCCCATCTACTTGAACACAGGTACAGCATCCAGGAACTATTGTAACAGAACAGGATATGCAGACTATACCTTCATATTTTGTTCTTTGAGCTTTTTTATCACATCCCACAAGACTTTCCATTTCTTGTGTAGCTCGTTTGTGCAGTCTCTTTTGAAGTAAATGTTCAATCCTTGGCATACAATTCTTTCTTGCTTCCAGGCTGTTTTTTTTTTTTATATACAACAGTCAAAAAAAGTGAACAACAATCTCTCCGAGGGGCTCTGTTATCTTTCAGTTTGGCATTTATTGCGATGGGTTCCCTTCATGCAAATCTCTAAATCTCCTGTCGGTTTAAGTAATAATCGGATAAGTTCAGTCACAAGCCCATGTTATATGTTAGAGCCCTTCAGGATGCATTGCACTGTCCTAACATTTTGCAGACAGTTTAGCAGCGCGATTGTTCTTCATATCAACCAGGCTGTTTATTGCTGTTAACTTCTGAATTAAGGCAGCCTTTTAGTTTTTTTAATTAGTTTCTAGTCAGGTCAACAAAGTTTTACTCTTATTAATTTTCTCGTCTTTGCCAACGTTTTTCCCAGAAGATTGTAGCAACTGATGCCATTGATACTTTTGCATAGTGCAGTGGCAGGCGTGGCATTTACCAGTTTTATCCTCAGTCAGGTTAGGACTAGGGCTGATCAAGTGCATGCACTGCATGGTTTGGTGTATGGTACAGGGTGTTAGTTCTCTTCTTGATTAAGGAGTATAACCTCAACATGGGACCTATACCACATTATGAATTAGTGTGCCCAGTGAACACAGGGATGAAATAGTCTGTCTTCAAATTTCCAGTAAGACAGGTCAAGAATGGAAATGTCAAACAGTCATTACTGTTTGACAAGAATTACTGAAAATCAAATTCTAACTCCCGACACCGCTATTGTAGCATGTAACATAGATGAAAGTCATAAGCTTCCTTTGATTTTTACAATTCATCTAAAGTTCAACGTGAATGGCCAGCTGACAAAGCAACATAGCCAATGGAAGAGGCACACTGGATTCAAGACTATGGTGAATACTTACCAGTGCAAAAAGATATGCATATGTGCATTTAAAGAAGCAAAGCATGGCTGATGCATGAAATGCATACAATGATAGTATTCATTTCAAAACTGATTCCCATGGACATGACTTGATTACAGCTCATTATAAAAGAAAAGTGATAGTGCATTATTTATAAGTCAGTGGTAGCATTTGTGACAAGTATAAAAATTACAGTCATAAACCAGTAAACTACACTTCATCTAAACGAAATGTGTTCAAACAATAAACTGCAACTCTGGTTGTAAAAGATGTTTAATGTTATTAAGATGATTAAGAAGGTTTTTATAATATAATAGATATCTTTGCAGTTAAACTCTCTCAGGTTCATGTCAGTTCACTTCAATTTGAAATGTACTGTAGCTAAAGAAAGTACAGAGGATATTGAATACAGGATCTGCTGGAGGGCTTTAGATGTGGTTGCTAACTTTTAATCTCGCGACACTGCAGTTGGAACTTCAGTGTCTCTATCTGCAGAGCACATGGTGGTCAGACTAGGAGGAGTGGGGGAATAACAGATAGCTGAGATTTTGCCGTTTTGTGTTGCTGGTGAAATTGTGCATAAAGTTACACAGAGGAAGAAAATTGTCAATGAACTTGTAATTCTATAGTGCTTTCCCTACTTGAGCACTCAAAGCATATCGCATTTAATTTTTCTACCTACTTACCTATGCTTTCTATCTAACATTAACACTATAATTATTTCATGGTGCAACTTTGGGTTCAGTATCTTCCCATCCATCCATCTTCTTCTGCTTATCCAGGGTCGGGTCATGCGGGCAGCAACCTAAGCAGAGAAACCCAGACCTCTCTCTCCCCGGCCACCTCCTCCAGTTTATCTGGACACCAAGGGATTCCCAGGTTACCCAAGAGATATAATCTCTCCAGCATGTCCTGGGTCTGCCACTCCTCCCAGTGGGACATTCCCAGAACCACCTCAACTGCCTCCTTTCAATGTAGAGGAGCAGCAGCTCTACTCCGAGCCCCTCCCGGATGGCCTGAGTGGTGGGATGTAGATGCACCATAAACTGAGAGCTTCGCTTTTACACTCAGCTCCCTCTTCATAACTGTTACGACCCCCTCTGCTAGGCGTCAGGGAGGGAGTAACATACACGAGCCCCCCAACACAAAACTGAGTAAAGCAAAAGGTTTTAATTCCAAACTTTAAACAGAAAACCGACAGGGCTGTGCAACAGACCACTGGGCAGACAATTATTACATAAAGAAAGAACAGTCACGAGTAAAAGTTAAAGGGTAACTAAGGCAGGCTGGCCGCACACAAAATAAAAGCTAGGGTTTTAACTAAGGCAAGCCAGCTTCACGCAATCCTACTCACAGCCAGCTAGCAGCTCAAAACTCTAATCAGGCTAGGTTTAAAGCATGCACCAAGGTTCGACAAAGGTCAGCAATATGAATAAGTTCAACAAAGATCGACGAGGGAGGCATGAAGGGCAAACTGCATGTTCAGTCCTAAGCAGCCGCCACTGAGTGAAGGACCTCCAGCCTTTTGTAGCCACAGGTGGGTACGATCAGCCACTGATTGCCTCTTGGAGCATCATGGGATCCCGGGGCAGCCAATCGTCCGTGTGGTCTGGCACACTTCATTCTGCATAAGTGAGGGTTGGCACGGGTCTCCCAGTAACCAATCACACACGAGTCCTGGAACACATTGATTTAGCTAGAGGAAGGCGGGGCCACCTGAGGCCGGAGGCCGTAACAATAACGACGGACCAGTACAGCGTGGGCATCACTGCAGCCGCAGCACCAATCCATCTGTTGAGCTCCTGACAGGGGATTTCTTTAAATCACCCCGTAGTTCTTCAGCTAAGACACCTGAGTTAGAAAACACAAACACTGCAGTTGTCTTTACACGCGTGGGCAGTGACGCACACTCTGCGACCTGCGTCTCATCACTGCCTGCGTTCTTTATTTATACTTGTCTTATGTCTCTGTGTGTGTGTGTGTGTGTGTGTGTGTGTGTGTGTAAAAATAACAACGTCACTCAGAGCAACGAGTTTTTTCCCTTTCTACATCTGCATATTCTTGGAAAGAGCTGAGGTTTCTCTTCTCTACATCTAACTGTTCTCTGAAAACAGGAAGTGGTTTAGTAGCTGAATAAGTTCATCACAAAAAGTTATTAGGTGAAAAGTCACATAGACATGTAGATTGCTTAGTGATCAATAAAAAGCACATTTCATGAAGCTGATCACATTACAGTATATAAAAACAATTTCCCCTTGACAGCTCCCAATCCCTTATCCACTCACACGTGAACAAGACCCTGAGACACTTAAACTCCTCCACTTAGGGATGAGATTCTGAGACCACCTAAGCCTTCCGCAACTTGGCTACGCCTAGAAATTCTGTCCTTAAATATTAAGAACAGAATCGGTGACAAAGGACAGCTCTGGCAGAGTCCATCACCCACTGGAAACAAGTCAGACTTATTGCCAGCTATGTGGAACAAGCTCTTGCAACAATTGTATAAGGATTGAATGGTCTGTAGCAATGGGCTATGGGCTAGCCACCCCATACTCCCGAAGTACCTCCCACAGCGCAGTCCGAGGGACACGGTCGAACGCCTTCTCCAAGGCCACAAAACACATGTAGGCTGGTTGGGCAAACTCCCATGCACCCTCAAGTATCCTCAAAAGGGTAAAGAGCTGGTCCAGTGTTCTGCACCCAGGACGAAAACTACATTGTTCCTCCTGTATCTGAGGTTTGACTAACGGACGGACTTTCCTTTCCAGCGCCCTGCATAGCTTTTCCCAGGGAGGCTGAGGAGTGTGACCCTCCTATAGCTGGAACACACCAGGACCAATTCTCTTTACATTATACAGCCTTCCCTTAGGCAGTATAATTTGAAGGCATAGCATACATTTGATGATGCTATGCAGATGATACCCAAATTTATCTATCCATGAAGTGCAGACCAATTAGTTAAACTGCAGGGATTTCTTAAAACATAAAGACCTGGATGATCTCTGATTTTCTTTTAAAGTCAGATAAAACTGATGTTATTGTATACTGTGGGGAATCCTGAAGTCAGTATGTCTAACATTAGAAACATTCTGTTTCGTTACTATCAGGATGTTCTAAGAAGTCCCTGAAAAACCTTCGGTTGATCTGAAATGCTGCAGCAAGAATACTTACAAGGACTAGAACGAGAGCGCATATTTCTCATATACTGGTGTTTCTTCATTCCCTGTTGAATCCAGAATTGAATTTAAAATCCTTGTCCTCACATACAAGGTCTTATATAATCAGATCCTATCTTTTCTTAAATAGAGCGCTTTACTCTCAGACTTCAAGCTTATTTGTGGTTTTTGGGGTATTTAAAAATAGAATGGGAGGCAGAACCTTCAGCTTCCAGGGACTGGAACGGGCTCCCAAGATAAATTCAGAACACAGACACCCTCTCTATTAGATTATGCTTAAAATATTCTTATATGACAAAGCACATTGTTAAGGCTGGATTAGGCGGATCAGATCCTGAACCCTCTCTTTGTTAAGCTGCAATAGATCCGAGTGTTTCTTTTTCACTCAATATGTGTTTATACACCACTCTGCATTTAAGCATCCATTATTATTAATCTCTGGCTCTCTGTCTTTGTCCTGTCTTCTTACCCTCACCCCCCTCCAACTGTGACAGATGGCTGCCCCGCCCTAAGCCTGGTTTTGCCAGAGGTTTCTTCCAGTTAAAAGGGAGCTTTTCTTTCCCACTGTCGCCAAAGCACGGTTGTCTGGTCATTAGGGGTCATATGATTATTGGGGTTTTTTTGTATTATGGTCTTTACCTTACAATATAAAGTGCATTGAGAGAACTATTTTTTATTTGGCGCTATATGCATACAATGTAATTGAATTAGATGGAATTTTATGATTAGATCATCATCAAATCTATGACCATGGGAGGGATTTGACTTATGTGGGACACTAGCTTGTCTACAAAGCGAAGGTCAGTGTATTGTTCCTCGACTCCATTGGGATGTGTGTGAATGTGCAAATGTTAAATAAAAGCTCTATATAAAGGTTACTGGATGAATGAGATTTGCTGTATAAAGTGAGACAATAAGTTCTCATGGAACAACTGTATCTCCTGGCCAAAGGTCGTTGCTTTTTGTATGATCCTTTGGAGTCGTTCACTTCCTAGGCTTCTGTCTCAGTATCTACTCCATGCTTAGTATGTTGTTAATGTCCCCAGTTGCTTAGGGGTTCACTCATGGGATCATCCATGCTAACGGCCCTTCTGGCTTCTTTCAATCTTCTGGGACATGTCAAGCTCTTGACATATAAGCTTCATATACCACTTATTCCTTGATAGAAAGTCAATACAACATGGGCATAGCTTTGCCATGCGTTTATTTCTGTGATTTTGGAGGCTGTAAATAGCAGAGCTCTTAGCAAACCTCATTATATTACCCTGAAGCATTTTTATTTTATATTAAATTTCAACTCAAAGAACATGCAGTGAACTTAACAGAACCTGGAGTTTTAGTATGACATATCATTGTTAGATCAAAAAGACACTGAAAAAACAGCCTAATTGCCAGACCTGGTTTAACTGTGATTGATTAGATCTATTTTTGAAACGCTGAGGCAATCCTGAAGTCACAGCCAAGGTCAATAACTAACAGCTGTGCTTGTTCTGAATATTTATTTTATGTCAAGAGCTACTCACTGTCATAATTTGTCTGTAATTTGAGTGTTATTTATTATTATTTATTTATTCATAATTGCACTATCCAAATGAAACAAATTCGCAATTCCCAATTTAACACCTTCTATGTCCTTTTTAATCCTTTTTTATTTTATTTGTTCTACATGCTGCTGTGAAAAAGACTGCAGTCGAAAAGAGCTCAGTTGTACAAAAATGCGCAATGGGAATAAATGAATCCATCTAGCTAAATTAGACTCTTATGCAGCAACACATACTAACAGTGATGTGAATAAAAACATTCCTTTAAAGTCTGACTGTGAGCTGATCAAGTGCCAGTACTGATGTGGGATATATAATCTTGTTTATAAAATTACTTTCACAGTTATTTTATACCTGGTGAAAGTACATCACAAAGCAGGAATACCAATACCAGTCCTAATGATGTTCACTGAATCCAAGGTCCACTATTGACGATGTGTCCCAAATTTTAAAATGATAAGCTAGATCAGATCTCTAATCCCTAAACCTAACCAAGGAAGGAAAATGGCATATACCTTGGATAAAAGACCGAAAGTTGAGGCACACAACGATGCATGCTGCCGACAAAGTTTCTGGGCTGCCATTCCTCATAACAGCCATCCCTCAAGAGTCTCTCCATCTAAAGCAATGCACAATGCATTATCGGGGACTGTAACATCTAGTCCTTCTTACTGAGTACTCAAAATGGAGCTGAGTGACATTCAGCTGAAGCACTGTTAACTCTTCATAACAATCCAGAAAGAAAAAGAACATTTTGAAGACCTGGATACATACATTGGTATTTGAATACATGTAAAGTGTGCTGCAGCATTAGAACGGAATGAAAGGGGAAAAAAATGAATGGGAACAACTTTGAGAAGTGTATATACTGATAATCCAGTTACAGTACGTGATAAGCCCGTTAGTTACAATGAAAGCTCAACCATTATTCATGTTACTTTGAGACACACTACCCGAAGACGAAGACGTGCCAGAAACTACAGAACAGCTACCAAAATCTCAGTCCTGCCTAGGGATGGGTATCGAAAACCGGTTCTTGTTGAGAACCCGTTCCCACTGTTTCAATTCCTTGGAATCGTTTGCCATATTCAAAAACGATTCCCTTATCGATTCCAGTTGCCCCGAATGACATCATCACGTTGAGTAGCGTCTTTTACCCAGTAGGAAACATGGCGCCTAAGCAGCTCAAAGGCTCAAAAGTTTGGTTATACTTTATGAGACAGGATGACAACAGGGCAATACTTGCAAAGTACAGATTTCATCAAAGGGAGGAAACACTACGAATATGCAAAAGTATTTGCTCAAAAAACATGCGATTGCTTTTAACGAATGTTGTGTTTTTGATCCGCTCCGGACTAGCGAAGCTCAACGCAACAGCAGCGGTAGCGTTTCCACGTCCTCTCCCGTTAATACTGCAGGTAACTAATCAACTAGCATTGCATATTATGTTAGCGCGATTTACCTTATTACAAAACCTGCTATTCCCATATGGAAAAGATATATATAAATCTTATAAAGTTTTTATCTGTCTTGTATGAAACTTGTATGAAAAGCATACAAGAGTGAAAACACATATAATATCCCTTGAAAAATTATATAATGAAACTTGTATGTTTACTTATCATAGTTATCATAGTTCTATTTCTCTCTCTTCGAGGAGTTCTCAGACAGCTCTCGATCTGATAATGTGTAGCTTGCTCATCAGCTCAGAAAAAAAAAAAACGCAACGCAACCTCACAGTGGTCGCATGCTTTGCCACACAGTGGCAAAGTCTTGCACTTTCATATTCAAGTCAGCTTCTCCATCATGTACTTTTAGATGTTTCATACAGGGTTCAGCATATTAGTTGTTTTCACAGGTGTGCTCTATATCTCAACAATGGCTCATAATAAGACGACAGGCTTTCACACAGGTCAAGTGCCTCTATGCACATTATTAGTTTAAATATTTGCCTATATCGCTTCACCTCATATGTCATTATACTGAATTTGAGCAACCCCTAAGCTTAATGCAGATTACTTTTAGCAATTATCCACCTCAATTAAATCTATGGTCTGGCACACAGGCTGTTGTCGATCAGGGCAAGCTAAAGAATAAACATTGTGTCAGCAAGGGGTGGGGGGAAAGCCATTCACCAAAGCACATCTCAAGTGCTGCTGATGTGGGCTGGCCTTCTCCGCACGCTCTTCAAGGCTGGTGTGTTTTCTGAAAACTTCTAACATTTGAATCTCTTCCATTTATAAGCCTGCGATTAACCGCACGGCTCAGGTCCGCGTGAAACCCGCGCGACCGTGCTCGCGTGAACGCGCGCAGCTAAGGAGCCGTCGCTCTCTTTCGTTTTTATTTAAATACTTTGTGCTGCCAGGAGCAAAGTCCAGCAACGTCTGTCTCCCTCCGACTCACTCTTGGTTGCTTAGGAACCCATGATAACAACAGACAACAACAACAGCTGCTGACGTCACAGACCACGTGTTCTGCTCCGCACACACTCACACAACAACAACAACAACGACAACAACAACGACAACGACAACAACACAAAATAGGCCTAATCCGGACTCGCACCGGACCGCTCGGGACACTAACCCAATCTTTCGGAACCCTCACCCAATTCTGGGACCCTCACCCAGTTCTGAGACCCTCACCCAATTTTGGGACCCTCACCCAATTTTGGGACCCTCACCCAGTTCTGAGACCCTCACCCAATTTTGGGACCCTCACCCAATTTTGGGACCCTCACCCAGTCGCGCGACAAAACCCAATGAAGGGACGCTCGGGACACACACCCAGGGTGATTTCAAAACCGGACACACACCGGACGCTTAGGCCTTTGGGCGATTTTACCAAAAACTCTTTTTCGGGACACTAACCCAGTTCTGCGGTTATAGATTCGCTCTCTCAACTTACTTGGTGTTGCTTAGCGTGTAATATCAGCCTCGGATCCCGCCGATCGTCACTTATCGAGGAGAAAAGACAGACAGTTAATCCACAGGAACTTCCTGGCTGACGTCAGTCTTTCGACGTGTCCCTCCTCCCCTCGGTGAATGCCGATTCCAGGGCTCCGGCATCGAAGGACCAATTAATGATAGGTTTGTAGCTTGAACCTATTCGCTGGAACGTTGAAGACAATATAATTACACCGCAAGCAAGACACGAAGTAGGCAAAGTTCTTCATGTTTCTCGTGCACGGGAGAGAACCGGACAGACGCCGTTCCTTCGCTTGACCCCAGTTGCTCTCGACCGTTCTCCCGTAACACCGCTCTTTTATTGAGGTTACATGAATATGCATAGGTTCATTAACATATGACGTCTACATACACACAAAGAGTACCGTGTGTGTGTGTGTGTGTGTGTGTGTGTGTGTGTGTGTGTGTGTGTGTGTGTACTGCTGATCAAAGGGTCCTATAACATAAAAGCACAAACGCAAACATCCTTGGTCAGGAAGAGGGTAGCCTCCCCCTCACCCTAGATGGTTCACCCTAGATAACATGGTGAGGAAGTCCAGCAGTTAAAGCACTTAGACTAGAACAGACGTAGCTACGTTAATCCTACCATAAAACAATAAGACAAGGTACGACCTCTCTCGTGCTCCCAGAGTGCTCTCTAATACACACAAAGTTTGCAGACTATCACTACACAATTGATTATACACCTCTAAGCATATATGGTTAAATATTTCTGACAATGACAATCAACAATACAAAACCTAAGAGTATACTTACTAAAAAAATATATGAATGTAATGAGAAAGTGGCCACTTTTATGAGTAAATCATGTAAGCCTTATGTGATTTATATATGATTTACTCATGAAAGTGGCCACTTTCATGAGTAAATCATGTAAGCCTTATATGATTTATATATGATTTACTCATGAAAGTGGCCACTTTCATGAGTAAATCATATATGTTTTTACTATTTCTTTTCCATATGGGTTACTTTGCGTTGCATTTAGATAACCATGACGAGTCTGTCTGGCTCAGATGCTGGCAGTTCTCGCTGCAGTCTACGGGTGGCTTCTCCTTTCACAGAGGCAGGGAAAAGTAAAATGACACAGGCCAGGATAGACGAATGTCACCGAGCAGTGACTAAGTTTGTTGTAAAAGGCTTGCACCCTTTTGCCACAGTAGATGCCCCCGAGTTTCGGTAAGTGAATGTGTTTAATTGTAGGCTAAGTCAGGGAATGTCAAAGTTGCATTTTATCCTCTTACCAGATGTTTCATCCGTTTCCATTTCTATATCTTTTAGAGAAATGATAAAGACTCTGAACCCTAAGTACAAAACCCCAAACAGAGACAGTTTAACCAACCACTTGATCCCTGCTTGGTATGCAGTCAAAGAGGCAAATCTGATTTCTCTGCTGAAACACGTTGAAGGCAGCCATCACTGCAGATGGATGGACAAGTTTTTGTCAAGATCATTACCTCACAGTAACGCTGCATTATGTCAGGAATGGCCAGACTCATGAAAAAGTCCTCAAAACCAAACCACCGGGCACAGACAGGGACAGCTGTAGCAGAGGAGATTGATGAGATCTTGGAGGAGTATGGTATCAAAGACAAGGTTGTGGCAGCCACTGTTGATAATGCGGCCAACATGGATGTAGCTGTCAAAAAGCTACAAATTCTCAAGTTTCCATACTTTGCACACACCCTGAACCTTGGAGCTCAGAAGCTCTACAACTGTCCTGCCATTTCCAACTGGGCGGCAAGAATTCGCTCTGTGATTGTATGGATGAAGAGGTCCCACATGGCAAAAGTGGTCCTGAAGGAGAAGCAAGAGTTGCTCAGTAAGCATAATGAATATTTTTTTTAAGATTGTGTATATTATAATCATTAGATCATGATCAAATTAAATTTATAAACTAAGATATGTGGGACCATATGGGACTTTACATTAGCATTTAAGTTGAGAACGCGTTACCCCTCAGAGCTGCCCAAGCATATGCTGCTCCTAGATGTAAAGACCAGATGGAACTCTTTGTATTTGATGATGGAGAGATTCTGCGAGCAGTTTCCTGCCATCCAGGCTGGAGCCATCGATCCACGGATAAGAAAGTCCATAGAAAAGGAAAGGTGAGTGGTATTGAAAAATAATCATAATATGGCTTAATTTGGACTCAGGTTTTATTTTTGTTTGTTTTATGCAACATATCTGTTGTATTTTTGCTTTGTTGATATTGCAGACTGGCTACAATGGGCAATGATGACTTAAGAAAATCAGAGGAGTTTGTGGTACTCTTGCGGAAGCACTACACCTCCACACTAGCAGTGTCCAGTGACAAAAGTCCGACCTGTGGTGAGATGTTGCCCATCCTGCAAAAGCTACAGCAACACTACACCGTACAAGAAGATGACTCTGCCTTCACAAGGAGCATAAAGTACAACATTTGGAAAGATCTTTCCAAACGATACCAGGTACAATTGATGATTTATTTATCATAAATAAAATAACAGTTATAAATACTGAAGGATTGTCATGATGTCACATTTTCCTCCCTCTTAAAAATTTAAGAATGCTGATATCAAGAGCTTCCTGGAGGAGGCCACAATCTTGGACCCCCGATTTAAATCCAAAGTGGATAAGGATGAAGTCTGGTACAGGATCAGGGAAGCAGCAACTGCAGCAAAGACAGAGGCAGGAGCAGATGAGGTATTTCAATATGACGGTGTCTGTCACTGTAGCACATTTCCATTGTGAGAGTGAGACCTTTCATCTATGGATCTGTGGTACTTAGTTTGATTTGTTTGTTTATTTGCCACTTTCTACTCAAGCACCTGGAGCAAGGAGACACACAGGGAGAGCTGTTCAAAGACGAGGATGAAGAAGACTGTGTAAGTTTAGTTCATTGTGATGATAATTTAAATGTCATCATCATCATCAACTTTTATTCGCCACATGCAGTGAAATGAACCCGGCCCCAACCTTACACACACAACACAGACATCACATGTGGATACAAGTCAGAGAGTGGTTGCATTACAGAAAAACCACTGAAATGTACACTACAATGGGAAAGTACAAGAGGAAAAAACAGAGACCTCTACTCATGCTGGGCTACAGGAGGACAGCATGAGAACAGGAAACAAAAAAACTCCTCTGCACAAAAAAAGCACATAAATGGCCACAGCACAACATTATAGAGCACGTGACCAGCAACAGGGTTGGGTAGGGAAAAGGAGTAATCCCAGGCAACACAGCAGCCATCCTGCCACTGCGCTGACTCACCAGCACGGGCTCAGACCCGCTGTGTTCCCAGGAGGCAACAAGCATCGAAGGCATTGGAAGGGGAGGGGGGATGTGTGAGTGCTTATCAGTGTAAGTGTATGTGTGTGCGTGTCCATAGTTCAGCTGAGACAGTGTCCTTCGCCCTATCAGGCTAAGTAAACAGTCTGCTAGCCAACCCAGGTGGCGTTGCATGGAATGGGAAGAATAGTCATCACACAGTCGTTATCAGGGAGTTTTTGTTCGGCTCCAGCCTTGGGCCGTGCAGCTGGCGCCGTGGTGTTCGCATGTTGATGTTGTTGATTTTTCTTTTATGTGAGCAGCTCAGGAGAATTTCAAAGCTGATCTTTAACACTCCGACACTGGTCTCTCAATTTCCCGTTGTAGAGCCGCGAGCCTCCCCATGATGGCATCAAACTTCTGGTCCGTGGTGTTGTCATTCTTCTGATTCTGAGACCCCACAACTGCAGTGAGCCGTTCGGTGATGTGATCCAACTTTCGCTCAAGGGTCTCATTTTGAGCAGGCCTCTCTCTGATGTATCCCATCATATGCTCAATGGTGTTATTTTGAGTCTTCACGGCAGCTGTAAGCGTCTCCAAGGTGTTAACCATGCTGCGTTCGTTGTGAGAGGTCGCGCCTCGTCCCATCGCTTCAATTCCAGCGGGCAGCCTTGGGGGGGTTTGAACAGCCGGTTCCGCTCTCTTAATTCTCCGATAAGCCAGGGCCAAGCCAGCTCCGATCAGCAAGAACCCTGTTATCATGGTTCCGAATAGATAGATATCTTCAGCGTCCTCAATCGACAATCCCGCCAGGCACATGATCCTCCAGTTCTGCCACCCGTCCATCGTGTATCCAGCAGGGAAAGTCCCTCCAGGGCACTCGGGCTCTCCCGAACCCAGACTTCTCGTTGAGAAAAGGGTGTCAATAGCATTCAGAGACCAGTTGATCAAATCCATAATTCTCTTTTAGGTTTTAGAGAACGACAGTGAGAGACTGTTCGAGGGAAAGTAATACACACGAGACAAGACAAGGACACAAGAGGCTAAGCAGGGAAGATAAGGGGAAGGAGGAGGAGAAAAGTGCGACCGCCTTCGCCAAGAGCCAAACGGATTGCTCATTTTTTGCTTAATTTTTTATCATGTCCATTTAATTTCAGGCGCCACCAGTAAAGCAAAAAAAAAAAAAAAAACGGCCTTGGAGGAACTCTTTGAAGAAGAGGACAATGAGCTGCAGTCATTCCAACAACGACAGCCCGTTCTTTCCCTGGCCCAGAGAGTGGATCAGGAGATCCAGCTGTATAGAAGCCTAACCCCCATCCCCTGCAAGGATAACGCCGCCCTATGGTGGTGGAGCAAGAGAAAGACTCTGCCCCTGCTGTCAGCACTGGCTGGAAGGTTTCCGTGTGTGCAGGCATCCTCCACCCCATCTGAGAGGGTGTTCTCCACAGCTGGAGAGACCATAAGTCCAGAAAGATCACGTATCCTTCCTGAAAAAGCAGATATGCTTATATTTCTGCAAAATAATTTTTAATTCTCCATAGTTGATGGATGCAGAATTGCACAGTGCACAGTTCCATTGGACTTGAGTTGATTGTATTTTTTGCTGGCTGATATAGTTTTATTTTTGAGTGCCCAGCTCATATATACTTTTAAAAAGGAGAGTGTGAATGTTACTGGACTTTCTTGTGTAATTGCCACTGAATAATTTATGTTATACTTTGTTATTGCTATAACAGAATATTTATTTCATTATTATTTGCAACTTCTTTTTTTCTGGGGTCCTTGTGGCCCCCCATCGAGGAGCAGTAGGCTGTGGATCGCTTAAGATCTCACTGTTGGGTTTGTAAGGTCATGCTACTCCTACATTTCTGTCTTGTTCAAAGATAAGATATAAAACAAAGTTCAAAGCTAATCGACCTGTGTGTTCTCCTCTTTTTAAAAATAAGAATCGATAAGAGAATCGATAAAGAATCGAATCGTTAAACAGAATCGAAAATGGAATCGGAATTGTGAAAATCTTATCAATACCCATCCCTAGTCCTGCCCCAGTGGCTCAGAGCTGCTTTCAGGGGGTACTTATAAAATAACACGTGGTTATAAAATGTCTCATAATCTGTGTTTATTAAGGATAACCTGTACTGTGAGGGAAGGGTTGTATGTTGTTTTTAGTTTGCTGGAACTTTTTTGCATCCTTTAGTGCATCCTCATGACCTACTTCATGTTTAGGCAGTGTGTTAACCACTACACTATGGAGTCTATGGCTGAAATGTTTTTCATTGTTCATGTCAACTATGACCATCGTCCCATAACATTTATGCACTATCCGATAAGTGTCACAGCCAAAAACATCACAGCATTAACTTATCGATACTGAGTGCTTACATTTTTCACACAGCACCAGAGTTTTCGAAAGAATCATCCAATTAATTTTGCAGCTGTTAGCCTTTAATGATCCAAACACATATTGTCAGAAAGAGCTGTGAGAAACAGAAGTGACAGAAGTGACGGGAAAAGGTAAGCAACCCATGTTGTAGGTGACGTCAGACGCCGGAGATTTGGCGGAAAAAAAAGCCAATGGTAGCGTAGAATTTAACAAAGTTTCTTTAAGCTTCAGTATTACCAAATATATTAACCAATTGTCATATAACTAACAACATCTGTCCTATCATCTCTAACACCCTGGAAGACAACGGGGAGAGTTTAGACCCTCTCCAAGATTACATCAACCGCTGTTTTCAAGATTTAGTAATGAAGAAGGTTCAGAGTGCATCTTCCCCGGCCAAAATTGAGACACCGTCATCGAAGAGATGTCGCCCGGCAGACTCCCCCGGCACAACATCGCCTGCCGGCAAAGATATTGCAGACATCCTGGAGTCAATCGACAAGTGATTGTCCAGTTTCGATGCGAGGCTGTCCCTGGGAATTTAAATCCTTGCGAGAATCCCTAGAGTTCAGCCAGCAGCAGGTGGAAACGCTCGCTGCTGAAAATGCCATGCTTACGGGAGTCGGTCAAATCTCTCACCGATAACGTGACCCAGTTAAACATAGAAAATAAAAAAAATAAAAGAATCCGTTATCGATCTACAAGCCCGTAGCATGCGAGACAACCTTGTGTTTTCTGGTATTCCAGAATCTGCCGGAGAGGACGCAGAGGCAACGGTGAAAAGCTTCATTAAAACCCACCTGGAGCTGCCGGAGGACACCATAAAGCACATCGCCTTCGAAAGAGTGCATCGCTTGGGAGCCATGAGGTCACGTCCAATTGTGGCCAAATTTGGCCAATTCAAACAGAAGGAACAGGTGAAGAGTCGCAGCAGGGAGCTGAAAGGAACGGACTTCAGCGTGAACGACCAGTTCCCCAAAGAGATCCTGAAACGACACAAGGTCCTGTTCCCAGTTCGACGTAGCATCATCCAGAGAGGCTCCCGCGCTGTCGTCGCCGCTCTACATGGACGGACAGCTCTACCACGACCCCGGCACCACACCGTGGTTATGTTGACTGCACTCCAGACAAGAACCCGCTACACTCTTTTCTTATTAATTCCCACTCTCTAAATAAAAATAATCTTAATTTTAGCCAATATAGAAACCATCTAATAGATCTCGTTATTCTCGAGACAGCCTCTGCCACCACATTAGATCAATCCCTCTGGGCTCCTTTGATCGGCTCCATCACCTAGCGGGGGTGGGGGGTTGTGGTTTGGTCCCGCCTTCGCCATTGTGGTTGATGTGGAGGTAGGGACAGGCTTAGGGCGTCTGGAGAATCCCTAGGGACGTTATCCCTGGAGGGCTTAATCCAGGGGTTGTGGTCATAACCTGGTTAGTGGCTCTGGTTGCTCTTAGAGGGTGTTCTCCTTGTGGCTGCATGCAGCAGGGCTGGGGGAAAGTCTGTGCTGGCGGATATAGGTTACTGGCCTGGTAGCCTGGCTGCCCCTGAGTGGATCTGGGGCAGGTGTGGGGGCTTGGGGTTCGGGGGTGCTTCGCCTCCGCGCCTTCCACATTACTCACACTCTCATAACACATACATATAGGGCCTTGAGGGTGGGCACGTTAACGGTGTCCAGTGGACGGTCTGTGTATTCAACTCCACCTCTGGCGCCGGTGCCCACCTCTGAATTTTAAATCCATGTAGACATTGAGGGTTCTTGGGAGGGGCCGTGCTAACACCTGCTGCTCTCTGGCAGCAGCACCATGCTCTCCCGTGTTTTAAATGCACCTTAGAATAACACGCAGCAACACTACACATGAGCGAGAGGAGGGAGGTCTGCTGGCCATCGGGGCGGGGGGGCTGGGAGGAGAGTTCGGCCGTCCAATTGGGGTCCGGGATCCGGGGCCTCCCTGCTGCTGTGGAGCCTGGGGCGGTCTGCTTGCCTCCACCCCGGGGGAAAGGGTAACATCTCCTGGGTCTAGGTGCTGTTTCCCCCTCCAGGGGCAAGGGTACCTGGACCTGGGGTATAGAGTTTGTTTGGGGAGTGTGATTTTGTGTCCATCATCCATATATGTCCATCCCTACATTTGTATATGTGTGCATGAGGGTGGGAATGCATGTTTGTGTCTGTGTGTGCCTGTTTGTCTGTGTTTATATGTCAGGTCGGGTCTTAGACTCCACCTCTCTGGGAACTCCCAGGCCCTCCAAGGCCTGTCTCCCTTCACCACACTCCCTGCCGGTAACTGATGCCCTCAGGGGTTGTTGCATTGGTGGTTCTTGGTGTCCGGGGCTGGGCGCTCAGGTATGTACCAGCTCACTCCCGGTGACTACTTGGCGGGGCCTGGTGCCTGTTGCCTGGTCAGGCCTCTTCCGGGGCAAAGGGGGCCCTCAGGCCTCTGGGCCTCTGGGCCTGCAGCTTGGTTCACTCTGGCACAGCTGGCTGCCGGCAGAGCCAGCGGGCACACCACTGCAGCCCCCTCTGGCTTCTGCTCCGTGGCTACTGGGTGACCCCTCATCTGTGGCTCTCCTCAGCTCTTCCCAGGAGGGTGGCACAGATGCCCCTCTGGTGGTCTTCCTTGGGCTCTCGCACTCTGGGGGCCTCTGGATGTCTGGAGCCTGGATCTCCTCCATGCCTGCTTCATGCCCTGGGGGACGGGGCTATGGCTCTCTACATCCTCTTGCAGACCATTACATGGGGAAACCTTTTGAATACAAGCGCGCTGATCCACACAGATGTGCACATGGGTGTTCACTGTTCATAGACGTAAACTACACCTTTATTGGCTGCTATTTCCAAGCACATTGTGCGCTGTTGGTCCTGCTTGCTACACAAAAACATTCAATATTTAGTAATTACTGCTGTTTACACTTAGCTAGATTAATGTGATGGTGTTGTGTTTAGTATGTTGCTCTGGGTTTTTTTTTTGTTGCTTGTTTTCTTTTCTTTTTCTCTCAACAGGCGATCCAGGATATTTTTTTTCTCTTCTTTCTCTTTTTAAGTTTCCTTTCTCACTGTCCCTCTTCCCTTCTGTTTTTCCCTTCCTCTTTCTTTCTCCCTTTCCTATCCCTCAGTCATGTCTGTCCCGTCTGTAACAACTGAAAATAAAATAAAATAAATAATAACAACAAAGGTTGATCAAATGGACCAATACGGCAAGGCCGTGATGATCCATTTGGCAAAGTAAATCCATTGTGTATCCTTGTTGGTCTTCAGACAACAATTCTGATGGCTAAAGAACCAAATTGGACAGGCAAAAAACAAAAAAAGAAAAGAAAAAAGAAAGAGCTGTTACGACCCGTGCACGGATGTGGGTCGGGAGGGGGGACACATTGAGCATTTGTCAGCATTGTAAGTTTTGTATGTGAAACTTAAATTTAAATTGTGTAGTTTAAAATTTCAAACGGGCAAATATGGATACATCCTGTACATTCAACATCTATTTAGACAAGTGTTTTGGGATGGATTAGGGAGAACCCACACCTGTCAAAAATGAATTGAAAACGATTAACTATGAATTACATCACAGTTTCTGACATCACCAATTGATTTTAATGACATTGTTTTACACACATACACTCTCATTTTGTCTGATGTTGTGCGTGTACTTATTTCTGAAACCTGTAGAGGCCGCTAGCAGAATTTAACGAATCATTTTAAACAAATCTCTTGTTAAAGTCTTGAGTCGAACAACAAACAAGGCTCTTGGCTATTGTTTGGGAACATCAGCAGCCCCTGAGATATTTTTTGTCGTATCCCTGTCCAGGTCCATCTCTAATATGGTTAACAATGACAGAAAGTTGTTTAGTATTCACTTTACAGCCTTGTCAGACAATCGCTCACTGATTGCAATCCAAACCTAGAGAGATGTTTCTTAGCTTGAAACTGAAGATGAAAAGTTTCCTTCTAAGTAATCAAGATTTCCATCAAAACACCACCTTAAGTACATACAAAGTAGTGTGGTGACAGGAGGAAATGGAACAGAAGTGAGAGAAAATGAGCATAGAGCTTCTATAAGTGTTTGTAGAGTGCAGCTTTCCTTCAGCTTTCACCTTAATGAAAACGGTTTTAATTTAATTTTCTAATCATCCATACTATCTCGTTTCATTTTCACCTTGTCATGTCTTGATTTGCACATCTTATACCTATTAAGCAAAGATTAACAAGCAAGCAGCAGTTACCACAACTAAATGTTGCTGTCAGTGCCCAAAGGCATTAGCCCAATCTACACAGCACTTAGAAGAGCATGCTATCAAAACATGGAACATTTCAGCTTCCTACAATATATTTCCAAAGGTATTCATCCGCCCATCCAAATCATTGGCCACAACCACAGCATCTTAGCCATGAAAAAGTAGGCTGCATAAAATCACAGAGTGGAGTGAATAGTGTGCAGAAATCCCCAACTTTCTGGCAAACATTGCCATTGGACACAAACTGGTAACTAGAAAAAGGCCCATAAGACACAGAATGAATGGAAGGAATAGAGGCAGGAGAAAACACGCTAGCCACTAATTCAGAGCCCTCCAAACAGCAGAGTTTCTAAACACAATTTATAACCATGACAGTCCTGATTTTTTTTTCTAAAGTGTTTTTCATTAATTCTTTCTTCACCCAAGAAAATCCTCAAGGTTGGGGAATTCAATTAGAGCACAGATCCTAAATTAGACTGATCATCTAAAATGGACCTTTCTCACACTCAGAGCAGGAAGAAACTGTTACAATATGTAAAGCATTTAAACCTATTCAAGGATTCAAGGAGCTTTATTGTCATTCACATCACATGTTAACATGAGGTGGAACGAAATTATGTACACATGGTCGTGGAGCAAAAAGAAACAAAATAATGAAGACACAGATGTTTTTTTTAAAGTAATAAGTAATTTGAGAATTGTTTTTGATTTGGTTTTTTTTGTGAATTATCATAAGTTCTTTTTTTTTGTGATATATTGATTAACTTATCCTAACAAAATTGTTTGCTATGTGAAGAAGCTTTCTGACATGGTTATCACTCACAATCATAAAGGTTGTTTCACTACGTAATAGTTACTAAGATTATTGCTTCCTTGCGAGAAGACTGTATCCTGTCCTTCTGGCAATGATGAATCTAGATCAGGACGGTTTTGTAAAAATGTGCCTCATCATGTTAGATGATTATTGAGTGTTTGAAGACACTGAAGTTTCAGATGTT
Organism: Aulonocara stuartgranti; assembly: GCF_965226115.1. Taxonomy (NCBI): domain Eukaryota; kingdom Metazoa; phylum Chordata; class Actinopteri; order Cichliformes; family Cichlidae; genus Aulonocara; species Aulonocara stuartgranti. The sequence continues at coordinate 4,114,172 of NC_138960.1, forward strand.
GAAAAGCCATTTGAGGGCTACAGATAATTTACACAACCCCATAAGCCAGGTTTCCACTAATAATCTGATGTCACTAGCATTGATGCTTTTGAGCGACACATGCCAGGGGTGCCCACTTTCACCACTGCTCTTTGTGCTAGCTGTATAGCTGTATAATAGCATATGATCTCATTAGTGAATTTCTAGTGAAGAAATAGGGAACGTAGAAAACCTTATCATAATTTATGCCGAGAGTAAACTTTTACTTCTGTCAGTATTTATCAAATCAATCCTCCATCAAACCAAGCTAACTGACACAGCTGCAGGATTTTCATGTTTTAAACTAAATGAGACAAAATATTCTTTAATTTCTTCTGAAAAAGACAATCAAAACTACCTGTTTTAATGTACAATGCAGTGCGTGGATTTGAATTTTTATGTATGAATATTACTTAGGTGATACAAGATGTAGTCCCCTGTAACTATTTGCTTCTAATGACCTCATCAAATTTACTACAAGAGGTGGTCACGGTCTGGACTGAAGCATATCCTATCACATCATTAATCACACATCTGTTTTCTGGGTTGTAAGCAAATAATTATGTTTTGAGTGTCAAGAACAGAGTTTATACACATGATCAATACAGAGTTTATCAGCGGCCATGCTCAGGAGATAGAGTAGGTCATTTATTAATTGGAAGATTGGTGGTTCGATTGCTTGCTGGTCCAGTCTGCATGCCAAATATCATGTGAATGTGTCTGGATGTTAGACATAAAGTACATAAGCATAGAAAAAAGTGCTTGAATGAATGGGTGAATGGGGCATGTTGTATAAAGCACTTTGAGTGCTGAGGTAGAGTAGAAAAGTGCTATATAAGAGTTCATTTACCATTTAGTCCAGGCGTCACTGGAGCTATTATGGGTGCTTTCTAACTCCTAACTATATAAAGGTGGTATAATGGCAAGCGGTCATATTTAAATTCATGATTTCGACCACTGACCTAACCTAACAGTAAGCATGGACGCCACAGCCTGCTCTGCATCAGCAAAACATAGTTCATTAATGTGAAATCTGCAAGAATATCGTTAAGTTTACTTATGCGAATAACACAAAACTATTAGAAATTAATTTGTTTTTAAAGATATTGCATAATTTTGAATTCGGAACAAAGGCATCCTCTGTACTCTTAAAAACAGCCTTAAAACTTTTCTTGTTGGTAAAGGTCATAGTTAGAGCCCTTAGTTATGCTGCAATAGGCTTAGGCTGCTTGGGGGCTTCCCATGATGCACTTAGTACGTCTCCAGTTTTTCCACTCAGCTCTTTTTACTCCCCAGGTGTTTATATACCAATAAACTCCATCTCTCTCTCTCCCATGGTGTGTCTTTTGTGTTGTTTCCATTTTCACCCTTTCCCTTCACCCCATCTGGTCATGACAGGCTGTCAATCCCTGAACCTGGCTCTGCTAGATGTTTCTACATGTTCAAGTCTTTTCCTTACAAAGATTGCCAAGTGCTTGCTCATAGAGGACTGTATAATTGTTATGGTTTTCTCACTATGGTAGTGCATTTACCTTACAATGTAAAGTGCTACATAAACAAAGCTGAACAGAGGACTTTGGTATAGCTTACCAAGTTGTCCGGAGGACCCATATACTGTATTATTATATTATTATATTAAACTATGTCTAGGACTTAATTACTCATTCATTTAAGGTTGCTGTTATGCATCATTTTGCCCACTATACACCCTGCAAGTCATTACCTGATTAATCCACACACGAACACACAGTCACACACATTTACAACCATCCCTACAACATGTATGACATCACACTACAGGAGACACTCACACAGGTATTTGTTCATTCCACTCAGAGAGGCCCGAGGAGACCGACGACGCTGTTCAAACCAGGAACATTGCTGTTAGTTAAGTGCTAACCACAGTGCTAACCACTGTCACTGTGCCACTTGTAATCCTATTTTTAATGTTGTTTAGTACATAATGCATTTTTCTTGTCACAGCAAATGTAGAACATACTGACCCCAAACCAGCCTTTGTGTTTAAGCTGAAAAGCTGAATAAAGCTTTAGAGATCAACCAGAGAGGTAATGATAGTTGCATCAGCCTTGCTGCCTCGTCGTGACACTAATCAGCTCTGTGAAGTTGCTGAACAGCGTGACGTGATGCAGAGCGCAGCTTTCTGCAACTGAAAATGAGTGTGCGACTAAATCGCTGCTTCCTATTCTGCTCCAATACTGAAGCTGCATTGTTTTCTCAGCCATGGTTAATGTCTTTGACAGTGAGGCAAATAATTACAACGTCTACCTGTTTCCTCCCAATTTCCCATCCTCTAATTCTCTGTGTGGAAGAGGAGATGGGGGGGGGAATGAAAGCTGATTATCTTCACTCCAGCAAATCTAAAATCAACCAGAAACTGCAAGCATGCTCACTCTGTCATGTTCACTCTCTCTACATCTTTCTCTCTGTGAGACAATCAGTGCTTTTTGTTGACAAAGATAGGAATCTGTGCTATGCTGCCTTTGGCTGGAGTTGCAGAATGCCGTTCAGGCTAAGTGCTAAATGACTGAGTTACATAGAAAAGAATGGAATTCTGGTTGCTGTCACTCCACCTCAATTAGTTAGAATAATTGCAGGCTACAATATATGTGTGGACACTACACAAGCACAAACACAAGTTGATAACACAATTCATACTGTGTATGTAAGATAAGGAGAGACAGCCTGGAAGGTATGGTTCCACTGGCTCGTGCTCAAATCACACTCTGGTAGAGGTGAAGGAAGACGGAGAGAGAGAAGTGAACCTGTGAGTGGAAACAGAGTCCGAGCTAGAAACGGGTAGGTCTCTGTATGAGTGTGCTTCTCAAACCCTCTGACAAATGTGAATCTTAAATCTTAACGCCTTAATTCCCACTGTGTCATATTTGAGACATTGAGACATATCCTACTTTGACAGTAAGACTTCCAGGCCACTATAAGGTGCACTTAAAATCCTTTAATTTTCTCAAAAATCGACAGTGTGCCTTATGATGAATTCTGGTTGTGCTTACTGACCTCAAACCGATTTTATGTTTTAGTACGACTTTGGTAAGCTAGGAAGCCGCACCGCTTGATGGATTGTCTGAGGATTACGACTGCCATAGTCAGGAGCCTCACGGAATAATCTGGGTCCTTAACTCCGTCCGCTTCAGGTCCCAAAGTCAAACTGTCTAAATTCTTTCATCTAATAAAATGAACAGTGTTGCTGCTTTACCAGGTGTAACAATTAAGTTTAACATCCAGGCATCCATGAAAACAGAATTTATTAAATTTAACAGAGTTAGAAGTTAGCAGGAAGTTAGCTCGCTAGTTTCCACCTAAGCATGATGTAGCATGTTCTGACTGAGAGATTTCTGAACAATTCAAACGTACAGCTCTGCTATCACTTCCAACATAAATGAAGACAGAAAACTAAACAGCAGTGACGTTTGTAGGGTTACTGAAGTTGGGCTAGCTGCTATATAATGATGTGCTATGTGATCGCTAGCGACACAGCTATGTTTGCATAACATAAACACAGTGAAGCAGGAGGATGAATGCTAAATTTTTTCACTCACTAATGTGAGGGTTCCCGATGGTTAGGGACAAATGCAATCGCATGGCAGGATGCTGTAAACGGACCAAACTCCAGTCAGGAGAACAACTGAGATAATCCATCCACAATACGAGGTTAGTCATTAATGTACTGCAACAACGTGGAAATAGAGCAGCAGGGGGAGAATTCATAAAGAAAGCAGAATGAGTTGAGTAAAGTTTGACTTATCTGACTGTTTTGTTTCACAAAATGCGCCTTATAATCCGGTGCACCTTATGGTCTGAAAAATAAAGTACTTCAACGTATGCTTTTAATCATTCTCAGGGAAACAGTTTATGCACCCACAAAGAACTCAAGAAAAAAACTGATAGAGTCAGGCAGCTGCCCGAGTAAGGTGTGTAGGGGCCACGCCAAGCACACATTTGCTGGCACAATTAGACAAGGTACTGACAAAGTAAAACCACTAAAACGTTCAATTTGACTGTGCCATATATTTGTGTTCTTACATTCACCTCTAATGGTTGGGTATGTTGAGAAAAGTTCACGGCTGCCGTGTGTGTGTGTGTGTGTGTGTGTGTGTGTGTGTGTGTGTGTGTGAGTGCGTCTATGTGGTATGGATTGACATTTGACCTGCGCTGTACCTGGGCTCCGGGGACATTTCGACTTTTTGCTGTGTATTCATGTGTCCCCCTAAAACATGACTTGTAAATGCATTTTTAAGTGTCTAAATAATAATTTTTTCTACTTCTTATGAGGTCATTATTTATCTTTTGACCTGTATTTGCTTAAACTGTAGTGTAAATTCATTTATTAAACTATAATTAAAAGATTTTCTGATTTTCTTAAAAGTCCACCTATACCCCTCACCTGATTTTTGTGTATTCCAGTGTATTGCACAGCGACGTTTCGAGTTAGAGTGGATGTGTGTAGGTACTGCAATTTAATACACATTTTCAATACACACGGCCGGAAGTCATTGTGATTGGTAGGCTATATATATAGGCGGTACCTACAGGAAACGGCGCCACAACTTTCGCGCGCGTGCCCTTTAACAAGTGTATGTCGACGGCAATACGAAGACGGATTAAAAACACAAAGGTAAGCCTTTTTTAATGTAAAATGCACCATGACTTTAATACTATATGAAATTATAGGTGCACAGGCCTATATTAAACTGGTTTAATTTATGCTTTATGGACTGTTAGTGAGTCTTTGAAGAAGTAAAACGGCCCCAGCGTTTGTCATTGAGTAAATAAAATAGGGCTGACGACTAACCGCGTCAACGCGATAAAGCGGGCTAACCCGTGTTAGGATTTACTCGGTGTTAAAGCATTATTGTGGCTTAAACGTGTTAATGCCGACATCGCGACTAACGCGATTAACAATTAAACCAGCGCAGTCTGAGTCAAAATCCCTGATGTCGCTGTTAGCTAATTTCGGGCAGTTTGTCCAATGTCTGTCATTCTGCTGACAGCCCTAAAATAAAAGCAAGGGTATAAGTGTATTTAGTCGTGTATTTATTTATATGCCTGAAGAAAAAACTTCTTACAGTTTTGATCCCTGAGCTTTCTCAGTACTTGTATCACTCTCTGCAGTCGCCATTACAGAAATGTCACATGTCGCCATTTTGAGTACTAGGCCTTTAACATTTTAAAAGAAGGCATAAATTAGCACTATGAATAAGTCAGCTGTGTTTATGCTGTAAACTACACTACTGCTAGTTCTGCTACTACTGATGATGATGACAATGATGACGATAATCGTAATACTTTATATGCTTTGGTAATACAGCCAATCGTACAGGAGAACATGCGAAGGAGACGCATTCCTCCACGGGAGGATGCAGTCTGTCATGTTTCTGCTGGAAGGGACAAACTGGGACTTGATATCCACTACATAAATGCCTTCAAAGGTAAGTTGGTCTTTAGTTTGGATTAGATTTGGAGTTTGCCACTTTGTCTTTTGTCACTCACTTGGTATGCCTCTGCAATTCAGGTCGGGGCATTTTCACGACTGTTCCATTCCAAAAAGGAGACTTTCTTTTGGAATACAGAGGTAAACTCATAACAAAAGAAGAATGTGAGCGGAGACACAGAGTTTATCATGACAGCCTGAAGGTGTTCATGTTTGAATTCAAGTTTGATGGAAAACTCTGGTGGTGCGTATTATATCAGTGTAGTTTGATTAAGATTAAATGACACATTGCTTTTGATTTATGAAAAAAAAAGCTTCCTAACTAACTAGTTAAGCTAATACTTTTTTGCCTAACCCCACAGTGTGGATGCATCTCAAGAAGATGGGTCATTAGGCAGACTTGTCAACGACAACCACATCAGTCCAAGTGCTAAGATGAAAATATTAAATATCAATGGAAAGCCCCATCTATGCTTATTTGCAAGCAGAGACATAAGTCCAGGCGAAGAAATAGACTATAATTATGGTGACTCGGATTGGCTCTGGAGATGCAAGGTATTTCTACAATTGTACTTTTTGGAACTGATAAATTGCATACCCTAAGCCATTTTTACATTTGTACCTACTCAAATTGGCTTAACGTGACTTAGGGCATCTAGTTTTTCACTGAAATTGAGTATCACCTACTGTGCCTGGGGTAACTATAGCAATGCAGCCGAGCATCCAGTGATATAAATGCCACAGCAAGCATGGACGTCAAGGTGACAAAATGCCTGCTGCTCAGTCTATACTTTAGTGTTCAATTCAGGGATCACGCTGTTAATTTTGGTCGCTATTTCAAACATTTCAGAGTTTCAAAAATGATGGCTTGGATTTTCACGAAGGAGGCGCACTCATAACTTATCGAGTGACACCATTGACCAGCCACCTGGTGGCATTCAGTCTATGTCAAATTTTCTGATCACTTTGGATCACTTGGAACCTTGGTGCAGTAGTTACTGAAAAACTACATGGTACTATAACCTACTGGAAAAACAGGGGTAGGTACTAATGGAAAACAGGCAATTGTGATGGCTGCCACATCAAAGCCCTCTAAAAGCACTAAAAAAATATCAGCAGGTATGCAGAAATAAAAAATGGCTTTCGGTTTCTAAATTTTAACAGTGATTGATGTTTAATGTGATTCTACACAGCAAAATCTCCAGTGTTAAATTAACACTGGAGAGTGTCTATAAGGGTCCACACCTCTGAGTGTTAAATACAACACTGTTGAGTGTTAAATTAACACTTTTGACAGTGTTATATGTTTAAAAGTAACCTAGTCAGTTTTGAAGATTAACAATGGCTAACACTGAGCAGTGCTGATTTTCTAACACTGGAAAATAACTCAAAATGTTAGAAATATTCCAGTGTTAGAAAATCAGCACTGCTCAGTGTTAGTCTTTGTTAATCTTCAAAACTGACTAGGTTACTTTTAAACATATAACACTGTCAAAAGTGTTAATTCAACACTCAACAGTGTTGTGTGGACCCATATAGACACTCTCTAGTGTTAATTTAACACTGGAGATTTTGCTGTGTAGCCTCTTTAGTTAGATTCATTTTAAATTTTGTCCCTTGAAGATAAATGGGCCCTAGTGACAGTTCGTTGCTGCTACAGGTGATTGTTTTACTCCTTTAGCAATGGCTTAAAAAATAAAGAAATCACACTGACTATTTGTCTCTTAATCATAGGGCCTTAAATTCTCTATACATGACAGTGAATATTTTAAAGACAATAGCTTGAAACTTATCTTTCTCATACAGTTTATTTAATGTTTCAAAAGCCTCTTCAAAAATGCACTGTATATTCATTCTCTATCTGTTACACACGAAGACTGAGACCAGCCAGATTCAGAAGACTGTGAGCTGCCTAAAGCCGCAACCAAACAGCTTTCCAAACAATGATCTGGACCTGAAACATCCAGAGCCTGAAAGGGTAAATATAATCCAATGTACCACTTAATGAACTAATAATTTAATCTATCATCATTCTTTATGGATGCTGTGTGTGTGTGTGTTTGGCAGTCACCTGGGTGTGATGTGATTTACATGGACCGTGGCTTGTAGGTCCTTTTCATTGTTTCAAAGTGCAAGTCTGGATAACATCTGAGTGTGTGTGTGTGTGTGTGTGTTAACCACCCAAATGTGACTTAGGAGGACCACACTGTTATTGGGGGACTCCGTCAAAGTTTGCTTCATGGTGACATCACTCTGGTTTTAGGAGGGGTCTTCTCGTATGTCTTGACAGTTTGACCTACAGCATGCAGAGCTGACTGCATGTGCTTTGTTTCTATGTTGAAATTTTTTGAAACTCAGGCTTGAACATTAAGATAGATAGTACTATACAACTTCTTAACTTGTTTTAGGCACTTTTTACTGCTGTAATGCATGGGCTCTCTCTGGCTGTGTACTCTGGCTTCTTCCCACAGTCCAAAGATGTAGCTTATGGGGTTAGGTTAACTGGTGATTCAAAACTGCCCTTTGGTGTGAATGCAAATGCTTGTCCTTCCATGTTAGACTGGCGATCTGTCCAGGTTGTACTGCCCTATGGTAGCTGGTATAGGCCCCAAAACTGCTACCCCACAATCCTGATAAGGATAAGTGGAAGAGGATGGATGATTGCAAAGGAATCAGTTGTTAATTATTGTAGCCAGTATTTTTTTCAGAAGAAAACATTTCTTGAGTGGAAAGCCCCCCCCCCCCCCCCCCCCCCACACACACACACACACACACATGCAAATTAAAGACAGAAGCACAGGACTGCCCAGTACAGTTGCAAGAAGAGCACTTGGTCTAATCTTTGTGCCATCTTTTCTTTGTTGCAGGATCTTGATGAAGAAATGCCTCAGCAAGGCTCAGAAGCCATGCATTCTTCTTCAGTGCAAGATTTTGAAGAGGTAACATTGACCTAGGACAGATTTTAATGAATGTTTCTCATGCACGATGTGTACCTTACGCTATTTGCCGATAGTGAAATGGTCTATTCATCCTCTTGAGTGATGCATTTTTAGTAACTGTCAGATTACTGTTCTTTTGTCTTCATTCTCTATCTGTTACACACGAAGACTGAGACCAGCCAGATTCAGAAGACTGTGAGCTGCCTAAAGCCGCAACCAAACAGCTTTCCAAACAATGATCTGGACCTGAAACATCCAGAGCCTGAAAGGGTAAATATAATCCAGTGTACCACTTAATGAACTAATAATTTAATCTATCATCATTCTTTATGGATGCCGTGTGTGTGTGTGTTTGGCAGTCACCTGGGTGTGATGTGATTTACATGGACCGTGGCTTGTAGGTCCTTTTCATTGTTTCAAAGTGCAAGTCTGGATAACATCTGAGTGTGTGTGTGTGTGTGTGTGTTAACCACCCAAATGTGACTTAGGAGGACCACACTGTTATTGGGGGACTCCGTCAAAGTTTGCTTCATGGTGACATCACTCTGGTTTTAGGAGGGGTCTTCTCGTATGTCTTGACAGTTTGACCTACAGCATGCAGAGCTGACTGCATGTGCTTTGTTTCTATGTTGAAATTTTTTGAAACTCAGGCTTGAACATTAAGATAGATAGTACTATACAACTTCTTAACTTGTTTTAGGCACTTTTTACTGCTGTAATGCATGGGCTCTCTCTGGCTGTGTACTCTGGCTTCTTCCCACAGTCCAAAGATGTAGCTTATGGGGTTAGGTTAACTGGTGATTCAAAACTGCCCTTTGGTGTGAATGCAAATGCTTGTCCTTCCATGTTAGACTGGCGATCTGTCCAGGTTGTACTGCCCTATGGTAGCTGGTATAGGCCCCAAAACTGCTACCCCACAATCCTGATAAGGATAAGTGGAAGAGGATGGATGATTGCAAAGGAATCAGTTGTTAATTATTGTAGCCAGTATTTTTTTCAGAAGAAAACATTTCTTGAGTGGAAAGCCCCCCCCCCCACACACACACACACACACATGCAAATTAAAGACAGAAGCACAGGACTGCCCAGTACAGTTGCAAGAAGAGCACTTGGTCTAACCTTTTCTTTGTTGCAGGATCTTGATGAAGAAATGCCTCAGCAAGGCTCAGAAGCCATGCATTCTTCTTCAGTGCAAGATTTTGAAGAGGTAACATTGACCTAGGACAGATTTTAATGAATGTTTCTCATGCACGATGTGTACCTTACGCTATTTGCCGATAGTGAAATGGTCTATTCATCCTCTTGAGTGATGCATTTTTAGTAACTGTCAGATTACTGTTCTTTTGTCTTCATTCTCTATCTGTTACACACGAAGACTGAGACCAGCCAGATTCAGAAGACTGTGAGCTGCCTAAAGCCACAACCAAACAGCTTTCCAAACAATGATCTGGACCTGAAACATCCAGAGCCTGAAAGGGTAAATATAATCCAGTGTACCACTTAATGAACTAATAATTTAATCTATCATCATTCTTTATGGATGCCGTGTGTGTGTGTGTTTGGCAGTCACCTGGGTGTGATGTGATTTACATGGACCGTGGCTTGTAGGTCCTTTTCATTGTTTCAAAGTGCAAGTCTGGATAACATCTGAGTGTGTGTGTGTGTGTGTGTTAACCACCCAAATGTGACTTAGGAGGACCACACTGTTATTGGGGGACTCCGTCAAAGTTTGCTTCATGGTGACATCACTCTGGTTTTAGGAGGGGTCTTCTCGTATGTCTTGACAGTTTGACCTACAGCATGCAGAGCTGACTGCATGTGCTTTGTTTCTATGTTGAAATTTTTTGAAACTCAGGCTTGAACATTAAGATAGATAGTACTATACAACTTCTTAACTTGTTTTAGGCACTTTTTACTGCTGTAATGCATGGGCTCTCTCTGGCTGTGTACTCTGGCTTCTTCCCACAGTCCAAAGATGTAGCTTATGGGGTTAGGTTAACTGGTGATTCAAAACTGCCCTTTGGTGTGAATGCAAATGCTTGTCCTTCCATGTTAGACTGGCGATCTGTCCAGGTTGTACTGCCCTATGGTAGCTGGTATAGGCCCCAAAACTGCTACCCCACAATCCTGATAAGGATAAGTGGAAGAGGATGGATGATTGCAAAGGAATCAGTTGTTAATTATTGTAGCCAGTATTTTTTTCAGAAGAAAACATTTCTTGAGTGGAAAGCCCCCCCCCCCCACACACACACACACACATGCAAATTAAAGACAGAAGCACAGGACTGCCCAGTACAGTTGCAAGAAGAGCACTTGGTCTAATCTTTTCTTTGTTGCAGGATCTTGATGAAGAAATGCCTCAGCAAGGCTCAGAAGCCATGCATTCTTCTTCAGTGCAAGATTTTGAAGAGGTAACATTGACCTAGGACAGATTTTAATGAATGTTTCTCATGCACGATGTGTACCTTACGCTATTTGCCGATAGTGAAATGGTCTATTCATCCTCTTGAGTGATGCATTTTTAGTAACTGTCAGATTACTGTTCTTTTGTCTTCATTCTCTATCTGTTACACACGAAGACTGAGACCAGCCAGATTCAGAAGACTGTGAGCTGCCTAAAGCCACAACCAAACAGCTTTCCAAACAATGATCTGGACCTGAAACATCCAGAGCCTGAAAGGGTAAATATAATCCAGTGTACCACTTAATGAACTAATAATTTAATCTATCATCATTCTTTATGGATGCTGTGTGTGTGTGTGTTTGGCAGTCACCTGGGTGTGATGTGATTTACATGGACCGTGGCTTGTAGGTCCTTTTCATTGTTTCAAAGTGCAAGTCTGGATAACATCTGAGTGTGTGTGTGTGTGTGTGTGTGTTAACCACCCAAATGTGACTTAGGAGGACCACACTGTTATTGGGGGACTCCGTCAAAGTTTGCTTCATGGTGACATCACTCTGGTTTTAGGAGGGGTCTTCTCGTATGTCTTGACAGTTTGACCTACAGCATGCAGAGCTGACTGCATGTGCTTTGTTTCTATGTTGAAATTTTTTGAAACTCAGGCTTGAACATTAAGATAGATAGTACTATACAACTTCTTAACTTGTTTTAGGCACTTTTTACTGCTGTAATGCATGGGCTCTCTCTGGCTGTGTACTCTGGCTTCTTCCCACAGTCCAAAGATGTAGCTTATGGGGTTAGGTTAACTGGTGATTCAAAACTGCCCTTTGGTGTGAATGCAAATGCTTGTCCTTCCATGTTAGACTGGCGATCTGTCCAGGTTGTACTGCCCTATGGTAGCTGGTATAGGCCCCAAAACTGCTACCCCACAATCCTGATAAGGATAAGTGGAAGAGGATGGATGATTGCAAAGGAATCAGTTGTTAATTATTGTAGCCAGTATTTTTTTCAGAAGAAAACATTTCTTGAGTGGAAAGCCCCCCCCCCCCACACACACACACACACACACATGCAAATTAAAGACAGAAGCACAGGACTGCCCAGTACAGTTGCAAGAAGAGCACTTGGTCTAATCTTTGTGCCATCTTTTCTTTGTTGCAGGATCTTGATGAAGAAATGCCTCAGCAAGGCTCAGAAGCCATGCATTCTTCTTCAGTGCAAGATTTTGAAGAGGTAACATTGACCTAGGACAGATTTTAATGAATGTTTCTCATGCACGATGTGTACCTTACGCTATTTGCCGATAGTGAAATGGTCTATTCATCCTCTTGAGTGATGCATTTTTAGTAACTGTCAGATTACTGTTCTTTTGTCTTCATTCTCTATCTGTTACACACGAAGACTGAGACCAGCCAGATTCAGAAGACTGTGAGCTGCCTAAAGCCGCAACCAAACAGCTTTCCAAACAATGATCTGGACCTGAAACATCCAGAGCCTGAAAGGGTAAATATAATCCAGTGTACCACTTAATGAACTAATAATTTAATCTATCATCATTCTTTATGGATGCTGTGTGTGTGTTTGTGTTTGGCAGTCACCTGGGTGTGATGTGATTTACATGGACTGTGGCTTGTAGGTCCTTTTCATTGTTTCAAAGTGCAAGTCTGGATAACATCTGAGTGTGTGTGTGTGTGTGTGTGTGTTAACCACCCAAATGTGACTTAGGAGGACCACACTGTTATTGGGAGACTCTGTCAAAGTTTGCTTCATGGTGACATCACTCTGGTTTTAGGAGGGGTCTTCTCGTATTTCTTGACAGTTTGACCTACAGCATGCAGAACTGACTACATGTGCTTTGTTTCTATGTGGTTTGAAACTCAGGCTTGAACATTAAGATAGATAGTACTATACAACTTAACTTGTTTTAGGCACTTTTTACTGCTGGTAGTGCATGGGCTCTCTCGCTGTGTACTCTGGCTTCTTCCCACAGTCCAAAGATGTAGCTTATGGGGTTAGGTTAACTGGTGATTCAAAACTGCCCTTTGGTGTGAATGCAAATGCTTGTCCTTCCATGTTAGACTGGTGATCTGTCCAGGTTGTACTGCCCTATGGTAGCTGGTATAGGCCCCAAAACTGCTACCCCACAATCCTGATAAGGATAAGTGGAAGAGGATGGATGATTGCAAAGGAATCAGTTGTTAATTATTGTAGCCAGTATTTTTTTCAGAAGAAAACATTTCTTGAGTGGAAAGCCCCCCCCCCCCCCCCCCCCACACACACACACACACACACACATGCAAATTAAAGACAGAAGCACAGGACTGCCCAGTACAGTTGCAAGAAGAGCACTTGGTCTAATCTTTGTGCCATCTTTTCTTTGTTGCAGGATCTTGATGAAGAAATGCCTCAGCAAGGCTCAGAAGCCATGCATTCTTCTTCAGTGCAAGATTTTGAAGAGGTAACATTGACCTAGGACAGATTTTAATGAATGTTTCTCATGCACGATGTGTACCTTACGCTATTTGCCAATAGTGAAATGGTCTATTCATCCTCTTGAGTGATGCATTTTTAGTAACTGTCAGATTACTGTTCTTTTGTCTTCATTCTCTATCTGTTACACACGAAGACTGAGACCAGCCAGATTCAGAAGACTGTGAGCTGCCTAAAGCCGCAACCAAACAGCTTTCCAAACAATGATCTGGACCTGAAACATCCAGAGCCTGAAAGGGTAAATATAATCCAGTGTACCACTTAATGAACTAATAATTTAATCTATCATCATTCTTTATGGATGCTGTGTGTGTGTGTGTTTGGCAGTCACCTGGGTGTGATGTGATTTACATGGACGAAGTTTATTAGTTGATATCTGCAACTGAATTGAAAACACACCTTTCCAACTGTCCAAAACAAATAAATGTTGCAATATTTTGCTAACAGTGTCACAATCATCGTCTGGTGTGCACAACAATATCATCTTTGGACAAGTGCATTCAGTGTGTGGGACCGGTTTCCTCCCTCAAGTGGCTTGGCTTTAAGTGCAAAGGTGAGACATTTAGTGAATAGGTACAGTGTATAGTAAAAAGCATTAATAGAGTTCAACAAGTTAAGACGTGCTGAAATGAACACTGCTCCCTTTTTAATTAATGGGTGGTCACGTCTAATTAAAGAAATGCAGTATTACCTCATTGGTGCAGGACCTTGTAAAAATGGTATACTTGGGATTGTCCTCAATTCCCCATTCCATAACATAAACTGCTCAAAATAATAAAGGGAACACTTAAACAATGCGATGTTACTCCAAGTCAGTCACACTTCTGTGAAATCAAACTGTTCACTTAGGAAGTAACACTGACAACCAGTTTCACATGCTGTTTTGCAAATAGAGTAGACAACAAGTGGAAATTATAGTCAATTCACCATAATAAAGGACTGGTTCTGCAGGTGGTGACCACAGACCACTTCTCAGCACCTATGCTTTCTGGCTGATGTTATGGTCACTTTTGAATGCTGGCGGTGATTTCATTTTAGTGGTAGCATGAGACAGTCTACAACCCACACAAGGGGCTCAGGTAGTGCAGCTCATCTAGCGTAGCACATCAATGTGAGCTGTGGCAAGAAGGTTTGCTGTGTCTGTTAGTGTAGTGTCCAGAGCATGGAGGTGCTACCTGGATGTGGAGTAGGCCATAGGAGGGCAACAACCCAGCAGCAGGACCGCTACCTCCACCTTTGTGCAAGGAGGAACAAGAGGAGACCTGCAAAATGACCTCAAACAGGCCACAAATGTGCATCTGTCTGCTCAAATGGTCAGAAACTGACTTCATGAGGGTGACTTGAGGGTCCAGCATCCACAGGTGGGGATTGAGCTTGCAGTCCAACACCATGCAGGATGTTTGGCATTTGCCAGAAAACACAAAGTTTGCCAACTTCAGCACGGGCACCCTATGCTCCTCACAGCTGAAAGGAGGTTCAAACTGAGCACGTGACAGTCTGGAGATGCCGTGGGGAATGTTCTGCTGCCTGCAACATCCTCCAGCATGATCATATTGGCAGTGGGTCAGTAATGGTGAGGGGTGGCATTTCTGTGCCTGCCAGAGAGCCTGACTGTCATTGGGTAACAAGATGAGGTCCTCGGACCCTTTGTGAGACCACATGCTGGTGCATTTGGCCCTGGGGTCCACCTAATGCGAGACGACACTGGGCCTCATGTGGCTGGAGTATGTCAGCAGTTCCTCCATGACAAAGGCATTGATGCTATGGACTGGCCCGCCTGTTCCCCAGACCTGAATCCAATTGAGCACATCTGGGACATCATGTCTCACTCCATCCACCACAAACTGTCCAGGGGTTGGCAGATGCTTTAGTCCAGGTCTTGGAGGAGATCCTTCAGGAGACCATCCGCCACCTCATCCCGAGCATGCCCAGGCATTGTAGGGAAGTCGTACAGGCATCTGGAGGCCACACACATTCAACTACACACTTTCATGCCACTCAACTACCTAAAGAACAAAGTATTTAATAAGAATAATTCCTTCATTCACATCTGGGATGTCCTTTTTTGGGGGGGGGAGGGGGATTAGCAGTGTATGTGTAGTCATTAAAATATCCTTAATGTGAACAGTTTTGTTTTTTTTTGTTTTTTCAGCATTTGACATTACTGCAATGCTTTGACAAAAAACTACTTCACTTAAATAGAACTGCAAAGCTAAATTAAGTCTATCAAAATGTGTTTCAGTTTGTTTAGGGGTCTGGCACAAATCTTGCCTTGCAAAATTGGCAAATCAGAATTGCCACCAGTCAACACAGGTGTGTATCCCATTCATATTTGGCTTGACTTTTTTTCAGTTTATTTTTTACCTGTCTAAAGTATTGATCAATTAAAAAAACTTTTGTTCTTACATTCCAGAAAGAAGAAATTTCTGAATATTCAGGGGAGGATGGATTGCCACATTCAGTTCTGGATCAAATATCAAGCGATGATGATGGCAACCACAGCATATCAGAAGAAGAATATGTGCCAGATTCAGAGTCATATGATGAAGATTCAGATGAAGACATCTCATTATTGCCAAGCACATCAAAAGGTCTGCTATGCCAAGATGACATCTCCAAAGCGCATGAACAATCAGATTCAACGAATTTAATCCACAACTTGACAAAGGACAAGCCACAAGATAAAAGTGAGCTTTGCGAAACTGAATCAGAAAAAATGACTTTAAGTAAAAGAAATTACTGCTATTTTTGTGGCAAACCACAAGCTAAAATTTCCCGCCACCTGAAAACGCACAAAACGGCTCCTGATGTTGTGCATGCATTTTCCCTGCCTAGAGACTCAAACGAGCGTAAAAGTCTGTTAGAGAAATTGAGAAATAAGGGAAATTTTAAGCATAATGCTGCAGTTTTGCATGGTGGAGTGGGACCACTGAAAGTGAAGAGAAGACCCAAGATTAAAGCAGTAGAGGGAAAGTTTGCTCATTGCTTTTATTGTCAAGGGATGTATGTTCGCAAGGATCTTTGGAGACATGTCCGCAGATGTCCTAACAAACCAAAAGATGACACGGATAAAGAACCTGGAAGAACCAAAGTACTCGGCCTGGCTTTAACTCTGGAGTCTCAGTGTTATCCGCAGGTGTCAAGTGGAGTCTGGAAGGTTCTTGCTGTTATGAAACAAGATGAGATTGCCTCAGCTGTGCGAAATGACTTTACTGTTATTCAGTTTGCCCAGTCCCTCTACAATAAACATGGACAAGACCCTACAAAGTATGATTATATACGACAGAAGCTTCGTGAAGCGGGACGTTTGTTGTTGTGTCTGCGCACAGAATTCTCAGTGCATAACATGGAAGAAGCTATTAAGCCTGCTAATTTCCAGAGAGTTGTGCAAGCAGTAAAGAAAGTTTCAGGTTTTGATGAAGAGACACTGTCATACAAAACTCCAAGCCTTGCGCTGAAACTGGGACATACACTGCATAAAATGTCTGACATTATCCATTGTCGTGCCCTCATGACAGAGGATGAAGCCCTAATCAAGTCCACTGATGCGTTCAAGAAGTTGTATGTCTCCAAATGGTCTGAGATGGTGTCTCACCGTGCCTTGAACACATTGAGTGAGGCAAAGTTTAACAAGCCATCAACATTGCCCTTTACAGAAGATGTTCGGATTCTCCATCACTACCTTCAAAAATCTGCAGAAAGTGCCTTTTGCAGCTTGGAGAACGAAGCCACAGCTCAGAATTATGCCCAACTTGCACAAGTTACACTCTCACAAATCATTGTGTTCAACCGAAGACGTTCTGGAGAGGTTTCAAAGATGCGCCTCAAAAGTTTTCTTGAAAGAGACAAAACAGCACTCCACACAGATGTTGCCATGGGGCTCTCAGAAATGGAACAGAGACTCTGTAACTATTTCTGTAGAATAGAAATAATGGGAAAAAGGGACAAATGTTCCAGTTCTGCTAACACCAAGCATGCTGGATGCTCTGTCACTACTGGTTAGTAGGAGGCCTGACTGTGGTATTTGTGCCACTAATATCTACCTCTTTGCAAGACCCCGATCAATGAGTCATTACAGAGGAATGGACTCCTTGCGTGTTCATGCACACCAGTGTGGAGCAAAGCAGCCTGAGTATCTAAGATCGACACAGCTCAGAAAACATGTTGCCACACTCTCACAAGTCCTTAATTTGAAAAACAACGAACTTGATCAGGTTGCAGATTTCCTGGGTCATGATATCCGCGTTCACCGCGAATTCTACAGATTACCAGTTCCCACAACACAGCTGGCCAAGATTTCCAAACTGCTTTTAACACTGGAAAAAGGACAACTTTCCCAGATCCAGGGGAAATCACTGGATGAGATCAAAATAGAAGGTTTGTATTGAAAGGAGCAAATATTAGGGCAGTAGTTGAATATTATGCTTTATCAACCGAATTAAAACCTAAAAGCACAGACCATTCTGTTAAATGTCCATGATTTAAGGTTCTTGAAGTCTATTGTTTCATCACTTTGCAACATTTGGCAAACTGCAGAGTGGTGGCCTTAAATAGTAAAACTATGTACTATAATTTCCAGTATTTGTTCTGTATTTTGTCATATCTCGTTGTTAATGTGAGGTTTTTGGGGGGTTTGTGTTTGGTTTTTTGGGGGGGTTTTCCCACAATTTCTCAGATGAAATTGCATTAAGTGATGCTGAAACAAAGGACAGTGAGAGTGAATCAGATGATGATGACACAGCACTCACAATGTTGGCGTGTGGCACCAGTGAGCCTGTACATGCAGTAGCTGATTCCACAAACACAGCGCAGCTCCAAGACACTGTAGATTGTGGTAAGTTACCACTAGCTTGGTTTCTGTGGATAAAATGTTTGTTACAAATATTAAAACTTAATCAAATTGTGTAATCAGCAGATGAAGGACCACTCACAATGCCTGCAGCAAGTGAGACTGCTGCTCCCTCTGAAGGTAAGGGGTGCAGTTGGTTCTCTAAGCTTATTATTGTTTCATCACTTTGCAACATATGGCAAACTGCAGAGTGGTGGCAAAAAGTCACTTGGATGAGTGACAAAATGTTTCTCCCACTGAAAACGCTACGTCCAGATTAACAGAATCAACGTTTTGGGATTTACTTACCTGGATGATTGAGCATGCATCAAGAGACTTTTATTCAACTTTTTATTCAGTCTTTTATTCACAGCGGAACACTAAATGTCTCATTTTAGAAATTTGATAAATTTTCAAAGAGAATTTTAGCTCGTTTTGATATTGATGGTAGCAACACATTTCAGAAGTTAGTACAGGGTAGCATCCATTCTTTTAACCACCAAATGTTTTTTGTTTTTTTTGTTTGGTTTTTTGTTTGTTTTAACTACTACTACTTTATATATCTTCCAGAGAAAAATGCTGCTCAATCCCACAATTCCCGAAGAGCTCCCAAAAACATGTGGTCCAAGGCTGAGGTTGCTGCAGTGATGAGGCATTTTAAAGACCACATAAACGAAGGGAAACTAGCCACCAAAAATGAATGCAGTCATTGCAAATTGGTAGAAGATCCGGTGTTGGCAGGAAGAACAGTTCAAAACATAAGAGATTTTGTAAGAAACAGAGGATTAACTGCAAAAAGGCAGAAAAAAATGAACTAAAATAACTGTTTAGAGAGCTGTGGTTTTACATCTTGGTCAGATTGCCAATTGTTGTTAACACTGATGTTCTGTTTAAAGAAAAAAAAGTTCTTGTTAAATACAGAAGTAGTTTGTATTTCATAATTTTTACATTTAATTTATTTAGGGTTTTTTTTGACGGGTTATATTTAAAATAAAAAATTATAAATGCATATTTTCTCCCCTTAATATTTACCTTTAAACTATTAAAATTCATTTTAAATGTTTTTAATTTTTCTGTTTTCTATATTTTTATATTTCTGTGGGAAGCGTGGGCATTTTTGTCCATAGATTTCTTTTTTTATTTATGGTTAAAATTAATGTTCAGATCCAAGAACACTAATAAAATGATGTTCCAGTAATCCTGTGTCCTGTCAGATGTGTATTCATGGTAATGATGAGCTATTTACATATTACATCATTGTCCCTTTAAAGACCCAATATTGTTTTTTTTGGACCTCATAAAACACATTGTTGTCAAGTGGACAATGTCTCCAGAAAACACAATAGAGTCTGGTTGGTGTGTATCAGTGTATCTAGACTTCTATAGGGAGTGTATGAGGTCTGAAGTGACCCAAATTTTTTTCAGATTTTTTCGAACACTTTAACCTCGCTCCCTTGGCTCTAAGTCCTTTCAAAAGGGTAGTCCACTTAAACCACCACCGGGCGGATTGACGTAGTATAGTCCCGCCATACCACATAGACCCGTATGTGTGTGTGTGTGTGTGTGTGTGTGTGTGTGTGTGTGTGTGTGTGTGTGTGTGTGTGTGTGTATGTTAAAATGGCTAAAGCCTGCTCTCAGCTGGCAGTGATGCAGTATGAGTAAGGTCGTCTGAAACTGACTGAAGGTGCTGGCCCACTTTAATCTAAGCGACAGGCCGAAGAAAAACATTTGGCATTGACAGAACACATGAACTTCCCTCCCACCCAGGCAGAGACTTGCAGTGGCTGTCTCCAAGCTTTAACACAGCCTGTTCCCTACGCTGGCACTCAAAAACCACACGGTGAGCGAAGCAAAAGATTTCCTGTCAGAGAGAAGAAAGTGTGTGTGTGTGTGTGTATGTGTGTGTGTGTGCAAGCATGCATTTCTCTGCACCTTTTTCTCACCTCACGCTTCCCTCTCCATCCACTCCAGCTTCTCTGGGATCTCTTAATGACATTCCACTTTCAGCTTTGCTGTGTCTCGTCAATCATGAAAGTTAAAACAAAAGCTCTGCGTACTTGTCGTTTAACAGCAGGGCTCTTCAGTTAATGTTTTTCTCTCCCCTTGCAGAAACAATTTCCCAACAGATAAATTTCTCTTTCAACTGAGCAGAAGCATTCTGCAGAAATCACTTATCTGTCATTCTTAAATGGTTATCCCACTCTCATATTGAGCATTTGGCATCTAGCTCTTATTTTTTTTTCTCCTCCCCTCCTTCTTTGCCCCCTGTGGACCAGCAAAGGCTGCGACAAATGTCTTAATGGCTGCGTTTGTTCATTTTTCCCCTCCACAATGTTATGAATTTTAAATGGCTCCTGTTTAATTTACCGCTCTAGAATATCTGGCATTTTGCAAAAAATGCTGAGGGCAAGCAGTCTGTCTCTGCGGAAGGTGAGAGGCACCGCTTGATTTGGAACGCACTTTATCACTCGGCACATGCAAAAGTCTCTTCTGTTCAACAGGTAATCAGAAATGCTAAGAATACCAGAGGCGGGTGGCTATATCTCAGAGGCAAAGTCACCTTGGGACCTCCATCTGTTGGAGCATATGTTCAGAGTGCAGCTGTCTGCATAGAAAACAGGCAAAGCCCCGAGTGCTGCTGCTGCTGCTATCGTTTCCTTGGAGTTTTTCATTCCTTCTTGCACTCGTCTCTCTTCTACACCTGCTCTCTGGACTCTTGTGATACAGTTCACTGTATCACTGCTCTGAAACCTAGAGGACAATTCAGTTTTGTTGTATTTATAAGACTCTTTAGCAAACATATGGTCAGCATCTAACTTAATTAATTAGTTAATTTAATTCATATTTCAGTTCGCTGTACAATACAGAGCACACCTAGTCTCCTTGGGGTTCACATTCACCCATATATTTAAGAATTTATCACAAAAAACCCTGGAACTGTGACATAACTTTCACTCTATTAGTATGCTTGCATGAATAGCAGAACACTTGTTTTAGTTTATCATCCACTGAATTAAGAACTAATCGGGCTTCTTCTTCTGCATAACTTGACATTTTTTATTTGTATTTTTTCTAAGTGTTGTTTTTTAAGATCATTTTATGCAGCACATATCAAATGATCGTGCAGGACTCCAGATGTGACAGAACAAGCGAGAAAGCATCAGTCAAAACTGAAGTAGGAACATATGCGGAGCATTTCCTTAAAACAGCCGTTGCCCTTTGCCATCTTAAAGACAGTGTAATCAGTAATAATGTGACAATCTCCATTTCTGGTTCATGGTTTCTTGCTCTATTATGTTAGCTTTCCTTTGTTTCTACACTGTGTTCCTTATTAGGTTGTGTCTTCATTCTCTGTCCTTCCCCTTTTGTGTGTGTGTATGTGTGTGGACATATGCTGATTGATTCGGAGGAGTTCCCTGCCTTGCGAAGCAAACACACCCAATGCAACGGGTGATCGACTCTAGCTGCTTCGCAGGATTATTGTACTAGTAGCAGTTAGTGAAGCTCCTCTCCAACTCTTTGGATGTTCTGCAAAGTTTATTCACCTTTTTGTTCCTTTGTGCAGGACGCCGAGTGGTGAGCAGACAGGGCAGTGTGTTCTGGGAGAATAGTGTCACTGTTTGGATCCAGACTCGAGGAGACTGGACCCTCAAACTGCTCTGACCATCAGAATTATGTTTCACTGTAGTTCACTGTAAATAAATGCACCGTATTCACTTGGAGCCCTGCGTATGAGTCCTCCCTGTTAACAGGTCACCTTGACAATGCAAGTCAAATGATCAGAATACATAATTACTGAAACCACAACTCCATAGTGAAGCACAAAAAGTTATTTTTATATTCTCAGAAAAGCTACCATTAAAAACATTATAATCTGCCATAAAGATAAAGATAGCTCCTGTCTCGATGAAAAGTTACGTCTGTGAAACCATAAGGTCTGAGGTGTACAATTTACTATTTAAAAAAATCAGGGTTTTTTTTGCCTTTTTAGGTAAAGCTATAATTTTAGACACGTTTCAAAACACTGCCAGGTAAACATCTGTTAAAAATGTGTCCAGGTGAATAGCAGATAATCTGTGTGAAAGTAATCATCCACTGATAGGCAAAATTCACTCAACTATATCTTCTTTAACCTTTTCAAACACAAACGAACGTGTTTATTGTCTGTAATCCCATCAGTGATATTGCCAGTAATGTTAACAACTACTGCTTGCAAACAAGATCTTAAACGTTTAGCATCGTTGCTGATGCTACAGTCACATTATCCAAAACGGTGTGTGAACGACCACGACAGACCTGATGACATTTTACTGCTTTTCGGCATCTTTCTTCCACACACTACTTGTTCGGTTGCTGCTATACGTGAACAAAATACACGCTAACAACAACCACAGGCAAGAACAGCTTTTTATGCCGGCGAGGCGTGATTGCAGGTGCCGCGCAGGTGCATCCATCTCACCTGCAGCAGCATCACAGACCACGCCCTGCCACATGGTGGTTGGAGACAATTGCCCGACCAACATCACTGAGAGTGTGTTCAATGAATTTGCAGTTTAGTTGTCTTTGATCTGCAACCACTTGAAATCAGTTGCTGTCTTCAAAGCAACATCAGGACTGTTAGACACTAATACGATCGAGTCTGCTGTTAGTTCAAGTTTGCAGTTACATGTATTATGTCTGGGATAATGTGCCAATTAATTGTGATAATCTGCAAACCAGTTGTTGTTTAATTGCACAGATATTAAACCAAAATTCAAGTATTCAAGTTTACATTAAAGAGAAACATTATTTACATTCAGAGTCCACCCAAAACCTCTTAGATGTGAAACAGAATTTTTCAAATTCCTCCACAAATAGTGATGTAGTTGCTACAGGATGGCAGTTTACCTCAAAATGATAAAGGCACTCAACTTTGCATTTATATAGGTATAAAACTAGAAGACTACCAGTTTGCAGCTGGTCAAGTAATTAGATTGCTAATCACACTTTTATCAATATGTGATCAATTAGAAATGACTGTATATATATATCATGTCCACACACACACTGTCTTCAGTATTTAATACTGTTGGAGACAGTATCCCTCACAAACTTCTTTCTTTTTCTGGATGGAGAGATAGATTCGACAGTAATTGTTTTCTTGTGCTGTTGTACACCATTTTGGAATAGTTGATTGATTTTGGTTTTCACACTTCTGAGAGCACAACTTGCTTGGCTCCACTCACAGAGGCTTGGCATTAAATACCCTTTCTACCAGTTAGGCTGAAAAAGAAACTTTGGAGGCTGCTTATAAATTCTCCCTGCGTGTGTGGAGTTCGGTGTGATGAATGGTGTCTCAGATGTACCACCTATCTGTGTTCACCCCGCACAACGGGGGAGCATTATCACTCTGTTCCTAGCTGGTCGAACACAGTCCCAGTTTGTTCCAGACATCATTTTGCAAGCTGAACACACACTGTTCCATCACATCTTGTTGTGGCCGATAATGGGGCTTTTGTGTGAATCGTAATAGAATTGCAATATCAAGGTGGATCATTACTTTCACATGGATAGAATATTCCAAACCTATTTGGTGTGAGAAACATTGAGAACCTGCATGGGATGGGTTTTTGTTTGTTTTATAATAGCATGTTGCCTTTAGTGTCTTTACTAATATTATGATATCATTGGGGAAAAACACTCTATAGTGAAACCAACAATTCAAACCATCCAATAAAAGTTAAAGGTGAATATCTCCATTTGCAGTAGAAGGTCATAATATTGAGATTAAGCAAAAACCAAATTCCCCTTGTGACAAACATAGTTGTGGTTATGCACAGCTTTTTATGTGAAATGTTACTTTACACATAAACTGCTGTGAGCGAGTGAATGCTGGCCCGTCTCCCTCTGTTAGCACTGCAATGGACCAGCAGCCTTATGGATGGATGCATGTATATCAACAGAAGGGTAGCTTAAAGGGAGAACAGCTAAAACAGCTACTTTCACACAGTGGATAAAAATGAACTAATCTGTAATTACTTGTTGTGTTTGCTACCAAATATAGCACAAAAATTAGCAACATTTTACTAAAGCACAGTGTTAAAAATGTCCAAAAGTATGTATAACTAACATGCCAGGACATCGAGTCAGGATTCAGTTTGTGCAGATTTACCAATCAAAGCAGTGCAGTGGGATAAGAAGCAGTGTATCAGTCTGTACGTCATGATTAGTTCAAGAACTCTCTTCAGTTTACCGCTTTTTGAAAATGATCCGATTCAACTATACACATCTTTCTTGTAATATATCGTTTTAGGTTTTATGGTGTAAATTAAATTACAGTGGGATACTGGAGAATGTTGGAAGCAAATCTTAGAAAACACGAGAACCAAACAACTGACTATACCTTTAAAATACACCAGACTTGATCACTTCATTCAGTACAGGTGCAGAAAGGTTGGCCTGAGCAAGAAGACTGCCTGCGAGCGGCAGATCCAACCCAATAACTCCACTTGACAAGAGTTGGAGAGGAGAGAGAAATAAAGGAAAAGAAAACCCAAACCCAACCCTGCTGGGCTAAACACGCTATTGTGGTACAGAAAGAACGTTCAGACCACCATCTTGTTCTTTTCAATTTCCCAGTGTTTTTTTTTGTTTTATTTTTAAGTTATAAAAACTTTTATTTGATTATAAATTACTGTGTTGTTGTTTTTAATTCACCAGATACTTTTCAAGATAAATCCCAGCAAAAGATGAAAAGAAAGACAAGAATGTTACCAGCCAGCAGCTGACAAAAAGAAATTGTGAACCCGCCCTCATCTGTGCAGAGAACGGGGCGCCAGCGGTGGGCCTGCCAGTTCTGCTGTTCTCTGGAAAGTGCCAGTCGATCAGTTTTGGGTAAGTTACTTCAAAAAAGTAATTCATAACTAATTACTAATTACTTAGTCAATATTGTATTTAAAATACTTATCTAATTACTGTGTCAGAAAAGTAACTTAATTACTCAATAAGTAATTTAACTAAATACTTTTTAAAATCCCTATAAACCTAGAGTGGGCAAACAATAGAAATTAAACTCTTTAGATAATAAATCATTTTTTTAAAAGACGGAGACTCTACAGTATGCAGAGGTAGCATCTCTTCCACATTGTAGCCTGCAATCATTCTTTAAGCTCACCTTCAGACACTTTCTGTGCTGCTGAAGTAAAATCAGGTTTTGCCTGCTTAGCAGGAGTTGCCGCGGTGTTATCCATGGATGATGAACAAGGATCGCTCAGAAGTGTTTGTCTATGCTCTCGTGTCAGGCGCTTCAGTAGATTACTCGTGCTATTAACAGCGGCCGATAGTTTTTTCTCCCCAGGACATAGCTTACATATTACTGTAATGTTCTTGTCTGCTTGTTTCAGAAAAGTGAAGAGACGGGAATATTTCCACTTCATAAAACAGCCACTCGCTTCAGCCGAGTCCGACATCTTCCGCTGTAGAATACGACTGTGCTGAAAACTCATGCGAAATGATGCGCAGCTGCACTACAGCGATGTTAAAGCGGCAGAGTTTACTTCTACGTTTAGAAGACAAATTGTTGAAATTAAATAATGATATTCAGCGAGTTTAATTATTTTACAATGTAACGCAAGTACAACAGGGGCAATTGTTTTCTGTCATGGTCTGTTTGTTAACAGAATTAAATGTTGAGAAGAGGAAGCAAATGTCTCCAAAGTGTTTAAGAGTTGTCAATGTAAAACTAATTTTATTTATTTTTTATTTCAAAATATAAACATTGTAAATCAAAATCTTGAAATCCTGTGTTACAGCAGTATTATAAGCCTTCTTCAGTATATAATTTTAGTTTATATGAAGTTAAAGTAAAAGTCATACTATAGATTATATCATCAAAAACGAACAATTGATAAAACATGATGATCTGAACATTTCATATTTTTTTTTTTTTAAATTTGGGTTTTCTATTTCTATTCTATTTTATTTCCTTAATCAACAGGATGCATTATAAACGAACTGTATCCTTAGAAAATCAAACAACAACATTTAGAATAAATGAAAATCGTTTTTTTCTCATTTATCCAAATGGTGGATTTGGATATCAATCCTTTATTTGTAATAACAGCATAAAGTAGGGCTGTTCGATATAACGATTCAATATGAAAATGTCTATTATTACACTGTCGTTTGTTTCGTGGTGTTGCAAATAACAATGTTTACGGCAATATTTTTTCAGTGTTTTGATGGTCACTGTAGTGGCTATATTACTTTCTTAAAGTTCGGTTTTTACTCGTTGTCGTTAGTGACAACGGTGGTAAACCAGCCACCGTCCGCTTGTTTATTTCCCACATAAACCGTTCACAATAAAGCTGAAGATCCTGTTGAAATTTTTCAAAATAAACTGAAATGATGACAAACAGAAGGACCAGTCAAAACAAATCGAGGACCTTATTTCTAAATGACGGGCATGGACATGGTTTGGTTATGAAAAGTCTGACACGGACCAGAAAACTGTGGAAATTATGCAGGAAACCGGTCCCCACCCCAGACTCAAACACGACAAACCTCTTCTACCACCTACGCAAGGATCACGTGAAAGAGTAATCAAAGAGAGTTTAGGGAGGAGAAGCAAAAAAAGAGTCAGCAAGGGCTCAAAATCAACCTTAGACTCAAACATTAGAACGCCATGTAATAAATACTCACAAAGAAAATGGCGGCTGTTACAACTTATGTCTGAAAATGTATAGTTTCATGCATCGGTCAAAAAACTCTATTCCAGGTACACGACGCCCAGCTAAGAACACTTCACGCAAGTTGAGTTTCCCGAGATTTGCAGAATTTACAGAAAATATAAGATTTTTTTTATATATATTGTTATATCATTGTCGGGACAATAAACGTCTTATATCGGGATATAAGAATTTTGGTCATATCGCACAGCCCTATCATAAACTTGGGATTCCTGAGCACAGCTAGCTAAGCATACCTCGATACTTTGCATTGCTGTCAGCAAGTCATGTTCTTCACTTTTGTTTTTGGCACTCGGGGGTCCATCGGCACAGAATTCAGTATTCCAGCTTTCACTAGGGTTTTAAACAGTTGCCCTTCAAAATGCAAACCATAAATGGACGTGCTGCACTTTGATGAAAAAAAAAAAGCACTGTTTATTTTCCATACATCTAGAGCAGTTTGTGAGCATTTGCATAAATCCAGTTGGAACGTTCCTTTGCTTTAGCAGTTTTAAAGAAAACTTAAAGAAGCTGTACCATACATACTGAATTGTGCATACAAATCTAAAACCCTGCTGTGGCACCCTGTGACAGTCTGAATATACAAAAGATACATTTACACTTTAATTTGTGCAGCCGACAGAGGCCCTCTGCCTGCTGTCTGTATACCAAAAGGCTCCTCACATCATGAAAGACAGAGTGAAACATGATGAGCCTGTGACTAAAAAATTCATTGGTGTTGATGCATAATTTAAGTTTGGAGTATGCAGATGGATCTTTTAAAGTCCTGATGTACTTCAGATTTCTGTGGAGGAGTTGGAGGAGCCTCTGCTAATCAGCCCAAAAGATCAAAGTTCAGAAGACATTTAGGTCACATTAATCACAACCTTTGGCAGATGCACTGGCAATTTAGGTAGGTAGGTGATATGCCGCTGGATTTTTAGTATCATGGAGTATATACATGCTAAGAAAAAAGCAATGAAAGTCACACTTCGGAAATGCTTTACAAATCATTGTGCACGTTGTTGCAAAATCAGAGAAATTGATTATAAATCTGACACTACAGGTACATTGGTCATATTGGTCTGACCCATGTTGTTGACCCAGTAAAGCTTAGTCATTGGAAATGAGATAAAAATTCAACCCTGATTAAAATTAGACCAAAATAAAAGTGATCTCTTTTCAGCTTAAACAGCATAAAATAATCACATATTGTATGTTTGTGCCCATCCTGTACATTACCTAAGCAATATTAATCAAACAATACTATATATGGAAATGTGGCTGAATGTACCTTTTTGCTGGTGATAGTCAAAGAGAAATGGATTAAGATTGGCACATGAGGTTCATCAACACATTCCTGATTCCTAAATTATCAGTTGGCCATTTAGGGCATGCCAAAATGACCCCAGGATCAGTGGCATATGTGCTGCAGTGCTCCTGGGTGTAAGTCTGCAGGACT
Organism: Aulonocara stuartgranti; assembly: GCF_965226115.1. NCBI lineage: Eukaryota > Metazoa > Chordata > Actinopteri > Cichliformes > Cichlidae > Aulonocara > Aulonocara stuartgranti. The sequence goes on from NC_138960.1 coordinate 4,142,482, forward strand.
AACATTAAAATAACATCCATCCATCCATTCGCTTCCGCTTATCCTTTTCAGGGTCGCGGGGGGCGCTGGAGCCTATCCCAGCTGTCATAGGGCGAAAGGCGGGGTACACCCTGGACAGGTCGCCAGTCTGTCGCAGGGCTAACACACAGGGACAGACAACCATTCACACTCACATTCACACCTAGTGACAATTTGGATTAATCAATTAATGCACTTCACAGCAGCAGGATTCTGTTGGCTTTGAAATATAGTGGCGTCAGAGCTGGAGTTGACTTATGAATGAATAACTGCACAGGACAGAAATAATCTTCTAGATTCCCTGGGTCTTTGTGTGCATTATGTGCCCCCAGTGAAGCAGCACTACTGTGAGTGTTATTAGTGGCTTGGCTCAGCTTAGGTTCCTTATTCTCTAGAGGCTGCTTATATGTCCTCGAAACAAAGCCCACACTTCTGTATTCAGTCCCACCAAAAGTCATCCTGTGATAATATTAAAGTATTAGTAAAATGTATCCCATTACATTGTCACGTGTATGTAGTAGGGGTGCAACGATACTCGTATCGATATTGTACCGTTCGATACAGTGCTTTCGGTTTGGTATGCATATGTATCGAACAATACAAATTTTTTAATTTATTTTATCAACTTTCCTTCTGACGATGCTGTCTGTGTTGAGAGCTCAGCGGATCTGCGTTCGACTACTCCGCCTAGGCTGCACTGTCGAGCGCAGATCCACTGAGCGCAGCGCAAGCTAGCAAGACAGAAGCTAAGCTCATTGCAACATGGCAAACATGGCAAATTGCAACATGGGTGTGTGAAGACCCCATACCTCCCTCCTCCCACATGAGCAGGAGGAGGGAGGTATGGGGTGTTCACACACCCCCGTTCTCTGCTAGCCATCGGGGCGGGGGGGCTGTGAGGAGATGTTGGCTGTCCGATTGGCCTCCCTGCTGCTGCGGAGCCTGGGACGGTCTGCTTGCCTCCACCCCGGGGGGAAGGGTAACATCTCTTGGGTCTGGGTTCTGTTTCCCCCTCTGGGGGCGAGGGTACCTGGACCCGGGGTTTAGAGTATGTTTGGGGAGTGTGATTGTGTGTACATGTCCATTTATGTCAATCCTTACGTTGGGTGAGTGCTGAGTGTTTGTATATGTGTGCATGAGGGTGGGAATGCATGTTTGTGTCTGTGTGTGCCTGTTTGTCTGTGTCTATATGTCAGGTCGGGTCTTAGACTCCACCTCTCTGGGAACTCCCAGGCCCTCCAAGGCCTATCTCCCCTCACCACACTCCCTGCCGGTGACTGATGCCCTTAGGGGTCGGTGCATTGGTGGTTCTTGGTGTCCGGGGCTGGGCACTCAGGTATGTACCGGCTCACTCCCGGTGGCTACCTGGTGGGGCCTGGCGCCTGTTGCTCGGTCAGGCCTCCTCCGGGGTGCAGGGGGCCCTCGGGCCTCCGGCCTCTGGGCCTGCGGCTCGGTTCACTCTGCCACAGCTGGCTGCCGGCAGAGCCGGTGGGCATGCCGGTGCAGCCCCCTCTAGCTTCTGCTCGGTGGCTACTGGGTGACGCCTCGTCTAGGGATCCTCAGCCCTTCCCATGCGGGTGGCACGATGCCCCTCCGGTGGTCCTCTTTGGGCTCTCGCACTCTGGGGCCTCTGGATGTCTGGGGCCTGGATCTCCTCCATGCCTGCTTCATACCCTGGGGGACGGGGTTATGGCTCGCTACATCCTCTTGCAGACCATTACATGGGGAAACCATTTGAATACAAGCGCGCTGATCCACACAGGTGTGCACACGGGTGTTCACTGCTCATAGACTTAAATTACACCTTTCTTTGCTGCTACTTCAAAGCACATTGTGCGCTGTCTGTCCTGCGTGCCGCACAACAACATTGAATATTTAGTATTTACTCCTGTTTACACTTAGCTAGATTAATGCGATGGTGTTGTGTTTAGTATGTTGCTTTGGTTTTTTTTTTTTTTTGCTTGTTTTCTATTCTTCTTCTCTCAACAGGTGATCCAGGAGGTTTTTTTTTTCTCCCCCCTTTCTCACTGTCCCTCTCCCCTTCTGTTTTTCTTTTCCTTCCTCTTTCTTTCTCCCTTTCCTATCCCTCACTCATGTCTGTCCCGTCTGTAACATCTGAAAATAAAATATAATAAATAATAAAAACAAAGATCGATCAAATGGTAATGGTAAATGGCCTGTATTTATATAGCGCTTTACTAGTCTCTAAGGACCCCAAAGCGCTTTACATATCCAGTCATCCACCCATTCACATTGTAGCCACAGCCACCCTGGGGCGCACTGACAGAGGCGAGGCTGCCCGACACTGGCGCCACCAGGCCCTCTGACCACCACCAGTAGGCAACGGGTGAAGTGTCTTGCCCAAGGACACAACAACCGAGACTGCCCGAGCTGGGGCTTGAACCGGCAACCTTCCGATTACAAGGCGAACGCCCAACTCTTGAGCCACGATCGCTCGTGGACCAATACGGCAATGCCACGATGATCCATTTGGCAAAGTAAATCCATTGGGTATCCTTGTTGGTCTTCAGACAACAATTCTGATGGCTAAAGAACCAAATGGGACAGGCCAAAAAAAAAAAGAAAAAGGAAAAAAAGATGGCAAATTGAACCCCCCCCACCCTCATTCAGATCTGGCGTTTGGAACTATTTTGGTTTTCATGTGAAGTATGACTCTGAAGGTAAGCGCGTCATGGACTAAAGTAAAACAGTATGTTGGATGTGCCACGCAATGCTCAATTACATGGGTGGGAGCTAGTGTGTTAGCACAGTTAGCTCGTTAACGTGTTGACGCCGTCCAGCCCCACGCACGGGGCGATCCACGGTAGCTCGTTAACGGAGATTTGCCGTGTTGTGGCGTTAACGTCATTTCAGATTAACCTGAAAGCACTAGTGGGAACACAACAAATATGACTGCACATTTACTCCGACAGCATCCTAGTGCAAAGACAAGTGGAAGCAGACAAAAACAACAAGCACGCATGCTACAAACTTTACCCGAGTCATTTAGACAGCCGTTAGCACAGGATTCTCCTTATGGGGACCTGATATGTTTAATATGCTGCTGAGAATATAGCCCAGAAGAAGCGTATAGTAGAGCTTTTATTTTGGAAAGAGACATTTCTCTGTAATAAACTCTCTTTTCCAAAGATGAGTGATTTCTCCATCAGATATATTTATTTTTTTATTACTTTGTTGTTTCAGCAACATTAAATTTAAAAACTGTACTTTTGAGTTAAAATATATATTTATAATTTTAATAAATGACAAATTAAAAAACCATGAACATTTTTTGTATCGAAAAACTATCGAACCGTGACACCAAAGTATCGAACCGAACCGTGAATTTTGTGTATCGTTGCTCCCCTAGTACGTAGATCTTGGAATGATGCTCGTCCATCAAAACATGTTTGTCTTCATATCGTTAAGACATGGTGTCACCATTAATTTCCATCCAATTCTTTACACAAGACAAAATAGTCACACATGTAAGCACCAAAGATTGCAAAATGAGCTCTGCAGTTCGGTGTTGTAAGTCACATCTATTGCAGTGGATAGTAACACCTTTTATTTTTTTAATTTTTCTCTCTGTAAACCATCACAGTGGACAAACAAATGCATTTGATTAAATTTGGAGAAATTAGGGACATTTTTTCACATAGTCCCCATTTTGACCTTTTCCTTGTTATTTCATAACAAATTAAGCAGATAAAAGAATCCCAAGTTTTGCATTTGGTAACTGAACTCTCAATATGTAATCCAGAAATATCTACAGCCAGCTGCCGGACATTTATTAAAGGACTTTCTCTGTATAAAGCATGAACTGTTTTTAATGGATAATTACAAGACCAAGCAATATGACAAAAGTGTACTTAGACAGTGTTTGGGCGATCGTGGCTCAAGAGTTGGCATTTTGTCTTGTAATCGGAAGGTTCCCGGTTCGAGCCCCGGCTCCGACAGTCTCAGTTGTTGTGTCCTTGGGCAAGACACTTCACCCGTTGCCTACTGGTGGTGGTCAGAGGGCCCGGTGGCACCAGTGTCCGGCAGCCTCGCCTCTGTCAGTGCGCCCCAGAGCAGCTGTGGCTACAATGTAGCTACAATGTAGCTGCCATCACCAGTGTGTGAATGTGTGTGTGAATGGGTGGATGACTGAATGTAGTGTAAAGCGCTTTGGGGTCCTTAGGGACTAAGTAAAGCGCTATATAAATACAGGCCATTTACCATGCAAGTGAAGGAGGCCAACATGAGACTGAAAGACAGCTAGCACTTTGGCAGCGTTCAGATTAACACCATGGGGAATTGTTAAAAAGGAGGACTGCACTGGTCCTCTGCACAAGATCAGTACCCAAAAAAAACCACACTGGCCTTGGTGTGCTTTTTCAGGATGTCCGTGTTGAATGATCAGTCATAGAGGTGTACAAGTCTTTTATCAAGCACAGCAAATTGAAACTCTGAAGCACTCACGCTGAAGCCCTGACCATGCCATGGTAATGACAGATAAAAGCCTTTTTTTTTAATGTTACAAATAACTGACCACGCTGCTGTGCGAAGAATTCACAGCGTGGTGTTCACAGCTGATTCAGTCGATTTTGTCATTGGTTTATCCTGATCAACAGAGATGAGTCAAAGTATATGATTCACCTCATTTTGTATCATGTACATGTGAAAATACAGTACATGATACAAAAAGATGAAAATGTATATATACACATATGCATGCGTGCCATTCTTATAGGTATTCTGTACAAGTGAATTGGCTGGGTTGCCGTGTTGATTAATTTACTTCTGCTGAAACAATCTAAATGTAAATTGGACCTCTCTATCTGTGTCTCCCAGACTATAATGAGAGGAGAATTTAAATGACCTGGTTGCTTTTCATCCGTTCTGATGCAAAGTTAGAATTTACAGAGATGACATGTGCGTAAACAAAAAGAAATTGTGTATAGGAAAAGGAAAACATCTGAAAGGCTTTACTGCAGGCGTATATATTCTAAAGTTGTATTAAAGTTAGATATTTTAAAGTCATTCATAAAGCACCCTAGCAACATTGTAAGTCGTGACTGCAGTTTTACTGGGTCAGACCTGGCAACATTTGAGGATAAATTAAAACACAAGTCCAAACGCATGCACAGACATGAAACATCACACAGACTGCCTCTCGTGCTTCTTTGTAGTGTCCCCCCAAGAGGGATGTGAACCTCCTATTGATCCTCAACCTAATCATACGAGCCAACGTGTGAAAACGGGTGTAGGTCACGATCACCTAAGGTTTTGGGTGAACCTGCTGTGAAACCTAGCCCCACTCTATCAGTGATTTCCTGAGGTCAGATGGCCCAAGATATGAGTGGGCGTTAAGGCGTCTGTGAAGGATCTCAGAACTGTTCAAAGATGGTTGTTCACAGTGGACATAGATTGCTTCTTTCACACCTCTTTCAAACCATCTTTCGGTTCCAGCTTGTTTAGGTTTAACCAACAAAACTAATATGGCCAGTGTACTTGAACAATGCTAACAACATCGTAGAGAAGCTGTACAACAGGAAGCCTTAAATACAGTCTTGTTAAGTCTCTTCAACACCATTCCACGCTGTAGTTATTATTTGGGACATATGTATTGAATGTGGCAAAATTGGGCATTGCTTGAAAAGCTTTTGTTTTAGAGAGGATACAGATTTTCTCTAGTTGAACTTTGTCAGTTCAAGGACAGCTTTATCTTACTACATGTGGGTACTGTGTGGCCAAAGGTGTTTAATACATCCAAACTCCCCTGATCACTTCTTATGTCAGGTTCAACCAAGTAGCCAAGTATTATCTTGAGTTAACAGAGTAATGGAGATGAAATGGGATCTGGGAATGAGATTTAAACACTTTATCTCTTGCATGTTTCTGGTATTGCCTCGTGGATATATAACAAAATGACCAAAATGATCTCTAATGCATTGTATGTTTTCTTTCTCATTTCTGGTGGTTGTTTTTTGGTACTTTGTTATCAACTACACTACATGGGTAATTCAATAAGGAGAGATCATTAGAGGTAACTGATTTATTGAGATACAGAATTCTGCTATTTGGAGATTACACTGCGATGGCCCATCACAGCAGAATAAAATCCCAGCGGTGTTAGGAATTAGGGCACGATACACGGAATCCAAAGTACCATCAGGGTGTACACCCCACCCCTGGCGTCGTTGCCCACCTCTCAATGTTAAATACACGTAGACATTGAGGGCCAGCAGGAGGGACCATGCGCTTACCTGCTGCTCTCTGGCAGGTAGCTCCATGCCCTCCTGGGTTTTAAATGCACCTTAGAACACACATGCATCAACACTACAATGAGCGGGTGGAGGGAGGTTTGGAGTCTTCTCTCACCCCCATTCTCTGCGACCTGCTGGACCGGGGGGGCTAGGAGGAGGAGTTGGCCGTCCGACTGCGGTCTGGAGTGTGGGGCCTCCCTGCTGCTGCGGAGTCGGGGCGGTCTGCCTCCCCCCACCGCAGGGAAAAGGGTAACACCACCTGGGTCTGGGTGCAGTTCCCCCCCTCCAGGGGCAAGGGTACCTAGACCCGGGGCTTAGAGTACGCTTGGGGAGTGTGATCGTGTGTACAGCGTCTCTTCATGTCTGTCTCCACGTTGGTTGAGTGTGGAGTAAGTGCATATGAGAGCATGAGGGTGGGAATGGATGTTTGTATATGTGTGTGCCTGTATTTCTGTGTCTATATGTCAGGTTGGGTGTCAGGCGCCACCTCTCTGGGGACATCTTAGGCCCTCCAAGGTATGGAGGCCTATCTCCCCCTACCACCACTTCCCCTGCCAGTGGCGGACTCCCTCAGGTGTCGGTGCGTTGATGGTTCTTTGTGTCCGGGGATGGGCGTCCGGGTACACACCGGCTCACTCCTTGGCGGCCGCTTATCGGGGCCTGGAGCCTGGGGCTTGCTCGGGCCACTTCGGAGGTGGGGTGCCCCCGGCCTCTCGGCCTGGGGCTCGGTCACTCAGGCACGGCTGGCTGCCGGCGGAGCTCACGGGCGCGTCACTGCAACTCCCCCTGGCTTCTGCTCCGCGGCTGCTGAGTGAGCCCTCATCTGGGACTCTCCTCAGCTCTTTCTGGGACAGTGGTGCGGCTGCCCCTCTGTTGGTCTTCCTTGGTCTCTTGTGTTCTGGGGGCCTCTGGATGTCTGGAGTTTTGATCTCCTCCATACCTGCTTCATGCCCTGGAGGACGGGGCTGTGCCCCCCCCCACACCCTCTAGCAGATCATTACATGAAGGAACCTTTTAAAAAACAAAAAACAAACGCGTCCATGCTCACAGGTGTACACACGGGTGATCACACCCACAAACTACACCCTTTTTGGCTCCTACCTCAAAGCACACTGTGTTCTGTTGATCTTATGTGCTGCACAATAATGTTTAACATTTAGTATTTACTGTCATATTCCCATATATCATTGTGATGTTGTTTATTCTATTACTCTTGTTCTCTTCTGCTTGTTTTCTTTTTTCTTTCTCAGCAGGTGACCCAGGTGATTGATATATGCATTTTTTTTCTTTTTTGTTTTCTTTTTCTGCTCATTCTGTTGGTTTTTGTCTTTTGCCCTTCTCCCCCGTCCCTCTTCTCAGCTGTTTCTCTTTCCCTCTTTCTTTCTCCCCTTCTTTCCCCCAGTCAAGTCTGTCCCGTATTCAGTAAGTGAAAATAAAATAAACAATAAAAGGTGAATCAAATGGACCATTATGGCAAGGCTGGGATGGTCAATTTGGTAAAATAAATCCATTGGGCATCTTTCTTTGCCTTTAGACAACAATTCTGATGGCAAAAGAGCCAAATGGGACAGGCAAAAAAAAAAAAAAAAAAAAAAGGAATTAGGGCAGGATCCCCTGGAGTCTTGCTGCTGGTGGAGGTGAAGAAAAAAATGGCAGCTCAGATGAAGAAGATGCAGAGGAGATGGGTTACATGAAAGAATGCTGCAAGGGGAATGAAAAATGAGCTTTGCGATTTAAAGTATGCAGAGTTGAGGCTGATTGGGTTCAAGAAGGTGGGCAGAAATGACTGGACTTAGCATTTATGTAGGCATTGAGTTGTTTAGTGTTGGAAAGTGGAAGTGATGTGTTACGGGCCCCAGGAATGGTGCCACAATAACAAAGAAGAAATCCCTGCAAATACAGGTAAAGTTCAGGAGCAATGAAGACAGTGCACTCGGTTTGCCTCTCAGATTGCGTCTCTTATTCAAGTTTCAATAAACATGAACAGCATTAACAATATCCATGTGTGCATGACTCTTCCAGTCCCAGTGTCCATATCTGTCCATTTTTCCAAAGTCACAAGTAGAAAAATAAATGGATTCACACTCTACACTTTCCACTATTTTACATGTGCTTCATGTGATCGCTCAGTCAAAGCAAAACAAAAGTACACACCTGCTCTTGCTTAAGCAATTGAAAGCCACTGTAATCTACAATGAATTTACAGCAATATACAACTGTATTTAAAGCAAACCACACTCTTATCTGGTTGAAATTAAAGTGGACAACTGTACCGGTTCTGAATACTGAAATTGAGCAAAAATAAACACACATCATTTACAGCACACTGAAGATGAAACTCACTTTTGCATAACATGGGCAACTTCTTTCTATTTCACATGTCATTAACACTCACATATTAAACAGCTTTATACTTTCCAAACCCTCAATGACACTTTAACAATAAAACATCTTTGTATCATAAACTTTATATAAAATAGTAGTGTGCGGGAGTACCAACCTTCATAATGAAAAGAAAATAAATCTATATGATGTAAGGTAATGACCACTCAACAAAGAAAGCAACAATAAGGCTTCAACAGAAAGAGACAGCAACGCTGCTAACAAACAATATCCAGGCAGGCCACACAAACTAATGAAGGCCGCCGTCACTCATGGGCAATCACTGCTCAGTTAAGCACTACTCACACACCAGAGCCACACACCAGAAGGCTGGTCACACGCAGCTGGCTGTTCCACACCTAAGTCAGTAGCACACTCTGACCAGCACAGAGGAAAACCACCAGAAACCTCTCCCTTCCTCTTCCACACTGCTCTTCTCCAGCTTATATCACCCCTGAGGGTAATTGGTTGTAACGAGAGCAGATGAGCAGCAGGTGTGACCTAAAGGAGAGGGCAGGGGCAGAGAGAGACAAGGGGAGGGGCCAGAATGAAGGAGGAGGAGAGAGAGAAGACAACACCACGCCCACACACTCCCACAGCCTCCCAGGATGTAACAATGACCTTCCTACAAGACAATGCTCTGGGTGCTACGACCCACAATAGGCAAGGCAAGGCAAGTTTATTTGTATAGCACAATTCAACAACAAGGTGATTCAAAGTGCTTTACAGAGACATTAGAAACAAGAACAAATAAAAAGCATGATTTAAAATTGATTAAAACAAGCAAATAAACTAACTAACTAATTAACAAACAAACAAACAAACAACAGTATATAAAATCAAAACAGATAAAATCAGAACAGTAGATAAAATCAGTAGTTAAATGTAAGTTTTGAAATTGAAGCTTAAAGTGTGGATTTGGTGCTTTATTCAAATGCAGCTGAGAACAGGTGAGTCTTCAACCTGGATTTAAATAAACTGAGTGTTTCAGCTGATCTGAGGCTTTCTGGGAGTTTGTTCCAGATATAGGGAGCATAAAAGCTGAATGCAGCTTCTCCGTGTCTGGTTCTGATTCTGGGAACTGATAAAAGACCGGATCCAGATGACCTGAGGGATCTGGATGGTTCATACTGGGTCAGGAGGTCATTGATGTATTTTGGTCCTAAACCATTCAGAGCTTTATAGGCCAGCATCAGAACTTTAAAGTCTATCCTCTGACGGACAGGCAGCCAGTGTAAGGACCTCAGAGCTGGACTGATGTGGTCCACTTTTTTGGTCTTAGTGAGGACTCGAGCAGCAGAGTTCTGAATGAGCTGTAGTTGTCTGACTGATTTTTTAGGTAGACCTGTAAAGATGCTGTTACAGTAATCAAGCCTACTAAAGATGAATGCATGGACTAGTTTTTCCAGGTCCTGTTGAGACATCAGATCTTTTATCCTTGATATATTCTTGAGGTGATAGTAAGCTGACTTTGTTATTGTCTTAATGTGTTTTTCTAAGTTTAGGTCTGCATCCATCACTACACCCAAATTTCTCGCCTGGTTTGTGGTTTTTAGATGTATAGATTGAAGTTCTCTGGTGACCTGTAATCGTTTTTCTTTGGCGCCAAAGACTATTACCTCAGTTTTGTTTTTGTTTAGCTGGAGAAAATTGTGGCACAACCAGTCATTGATTTCCTCAATGCATTTACCAAGAGCCTGTACAGGGCCTCGGTCTCCTGGTGACATTGTGATATATATTTGTGTGTCATCTGCATAGCTGTGATAGTTTATTTTGTTGTTGTTTATAATCTGTGCCAGTGGGAGCATGTAGATGTTAAACAGAAGGGGTCCCAAGATGGAACCTTGGGGAACTCCACATGTGATACTTGTCTGCTCAGATGTGAAGTTACCTATTGATACAAAGTATTTCCTGTTTTCTACGTATGTTTTGAACCAGTTTAGTACAGTTCCTGAAAGACCTGTCCAGTTCTCCAGTCGTTTGAGTAATATGTTGTGGTCAACTGTATCAAATGCTGCACTGAGATCCAGTAAAACTAAGACTGACATTTTTCCACTGTCTGTATTCAGACATATGTCATTGAACACTTTGGTCAGAGCGGTTTCAGTGCTGTGATTCTGTCTAAAACCTGACTGGAAGGCATCGTAGCAATTATTCTGTTTTAAGAAGTAACTGAGCTGTTGAGAAACTGCTTTTTCAATGATCTTACTTAAAAACGGGAGATTTGAGATCGGCCTGTAGTTGTTCATTTGTGTCTTGTCAAGATTGTCCTTTTTCAGTATAGGTTTGATTACAGCAGTTTTTAGTGATTCTGGAAACACACCTGATAATAAAGAAAAGTTGACGATCTGTAACAGGTCTGACTCTAAAGTCTTTGAGACCTTTTTGAAAAAACTTGTTGGCAGGACATCTAAACAGCAGGAGGAGGAGTTCAGTTGACCTAAGATGTCCTCCAGGTCTTTGCTGTTAATAGGTTGAAACTGTTTCATGGTGTTTAAACAGTTTTTTGGTGGACACAGTACATATCCTGGATTTGCTGTTGATGTACCAATTGCTTGTCTAATTTTTTGGATTTTTTCAGTGAAGAATTTGGCAAAGTCATTGCAGGCCATGGTTGAATGAAGTTCAGCTGCCACTGACACAGGAGGGTTTGTTAGCCTGTCAACTGTAGAAAATAAGACCCGAGCATTATGGCTGTTTTTAGTGATGATGTCAGAGAAGTAGGACCTCCTTGCATTCCTCAGTTGTAAATTATAATTGTGAAGTTTCTCTTTATAAATGTCATAATGAACCTGGAGGTTTGTTTTTCTCCATCTGCGCTCAGCTTTCCTACACTCTCTTTTTTCATTTTTCACCAGTGTGGAGTTTCTCCATGGAGACTTTTTCCTTCCAGAGATAACCTTCACCTTAATGGGAGCAATAGTGTCCATTACATTTAACATGTTAGCATTGAAGCTATTGACGAGCTCATTGACTGACCCTCTGGACAGGTCAGGTGTTAATGGGAAGACCTGGTTAAAAATTGCACTACTGTGTTCAGTTATACACCGTTTTGTGATCACTGTTGTTGATATATTTGTGTGGGCTGAGATTTTACTTTCAAAGAAAACACAGTAATGATCAGACACGCCCACATCAGACACAGTAACCTTTGAAATGCTCAGGCCTTTGGAGATCAGTAGGTCAAGAGTGTGTCCTCTATTATGTGTGGCCTCTGTTACATGCTGAGTCAGCCCAAAGTTGCCCAGAGTGTTACTCAGGTCTTTAGTCCCTTTGTCCTGAGGGTTGTCCACATGAATGTTAAAATCCCCAGCAATAATTACACAGTCAAAATCAACACAGATCACAGACAGCAGTTCACTGAGGTCATTAAAAAAGTCTGTGCAGTATTTGGGAGGCCTGTAAACATTAAGAAACACAACTTTGGATGGGGCCTTCAGCTGTAAAGCCACATATTCAAAAGACTGAAAACTTCCAGGAGATAGCTGCTTACATTGAAATGATTCATTAAATAAGACAGCAACCCCTCCTCCTCTCCTGCTCGCCCTGACCTCACTGATAAAACTGTAGTTAGGAGGGGTCGTCTCGATGAGAACAGCTCCACTGTTACTTTGGTCCAACCAAGTTTCAGTTAAAAACATAAAATCAAGGCTGTGCTCAGTGATTAAATCATTAATTAAAAATGTTTTCCCAGCTAGAGAGCTAATGTTTAATAAAGCCAACTTAAGTGTTTTAGAGGTATTACTTGTCCCCTCGTGTTTGGGAGCAGTCTGTGGCACACAAGGTATGTTTACTATGTTTAAAGATCTTTTAGAGTGCAGCTCTCTGTGTTTTGACCAGGCCACATGTCTCCTTCTGTCACCTAAAAGTACAGAAATTTTAAAACCTTCTAGTAAACAGGGTCCCAGCTTCTCCTGGGAAAAGTCATCACTGCCATAATCCTCACAGCCCGGACCCTTCACACATCACACATCAGACTGCGGAGACAGGGCATGAAGAGGAACTAAGGGGGGCGAGGCTGGGCAATGTGACTTCGATTGCTCTGTTGAGGGTGGGGCTCGATGGCGAACCTTTGGCCGCTCTGGTGGGGGGTTTATGGGGGACAAAAAGGGATTGGGACGGGGGGTAGATCTGAGCCCAGCATTGACCCGCTCCATCATCTCCTCAGTGAATTTCAGGTGTGGGGAGGAGGGAGAAAGGGAGGGGGAGGAGGGTGATGGCCTGTCAGGGGTTTGGGGGACTGGGGAAGGTCGTGGTCCCTTGTCCTGGTCGTTGGTGTTGTTGAGAGAGTTGGAGGCAAATAGGGACCCCTCTTCTTGCCTTAGATGTCTCTCCTTTCTGAGGCTCTTCCTCAGATGCCATGGATGTCTCTCCTTTCTGAGGCTCTTCCCGGGTGGGGGCAAATGGAGCTCCTCCTCAAGGTTTCTGCTGGGCTTTGTCTGTTCTTGGAGTACTGTTTGTTCCTCTTTATGAGATAACTCCTCATTTATCTCAGCCTTGGCACCAAGCACAGATGGATGACGTATGGAATAAAACAAGTTGGAGGTGAACAGTTTCACCCCTGACTTGTTAAAATTAAATCCATTTGCTTTGAACAGATGCCTGCGTTCCCAAAAAATATTAAAGTTGTCGATAAAGTGCACTGAGTGGTCAGCACATGCTGATATAAGCCATTTATTCAGTGTAAACAACCTGCTGAATCTCTCGTCTCCTCCTCTGACCGGCGGTACAGGTCCACTGATGAATACAGCTGCATTCAGAGAGTTTACAGTATTTAATATTCCAGTAAAGTCCCGTTTCAGAACCTCCGACTGTTGTTTGGACACATCGTTTGACCCTGTATGCAGAACAATGTTTGTCACAGTTGGATATTCATCTGCAATTTGAAGAATTCTCTCCTTCAGGTTGTTGACCATATCGTTAGGAAAGCAGAGGACTTTAGTGTTCTTACCGCACATCCTTTGTACATCCTTTACGGCAGAGTCACCCACAATCAGAGTTTCAGGCCTAGCCTTTAGCTTTCCCTGTGGCCTTTCACTTTTCAACAGATTTTCAGACCTTATTTCACTGCTTTTAGATGGATGGTTGTCCGATATAGATCCAGGGTCCTTTGATAGTGGAGCAAATCTGTTCTGCAGTTTCACATTCAGTTGTTTTGGAGGTTTGTTGTTAACCTTCCTATTCACGGTTGTCCAGTCCTGTTTCCTCCCGTATACAGGGGTAGAAGAGCTTCTCTGTCTCGTAGGAAGTGAAGGCCAGTCGGTTTCAGAGATTTCAGCTCGCTGTGCCCTGCCTGTGATACGTCCTCCCCCTTCCAGGAGACATGATTTATGTCTTGGTTTTGCACCAAGACAGTCTAAGGGGGGATTATCACTTGAGGATTTATAATAATGCACAGAGTCTACTTTCTTGGTCATGTTATCTGTGCTCCTTAGCTGTGTACTAGCTTGCTCATCGCCATTGTTTTGAATCAAAGGCAAGGTTGTTTCATTTCCACACAGTCCATTTACCTCCACGTTTACTTCTAAGCGATGAATTTTTGTCTCCAGTACTGCAATCTTCTGCAGGAGGCTGTGGTAGTCATCTGTGGAGAGGGAAGGCATCTTGTTGCTAGTTAGCCTAGCGGTTAGCACCTTTCCAGGCTATTGAGGCTGCTCGGTGCCCAGACGCTGTAATCAGGCTTCAGCTGTGTCTAGGCCACAGACACACGGAGCGCTGAGGACAAGGTAACCATAAAATGTTGCTGTTTCTGTTAAGAACACTCTAGTCCTAATGATCTACAAGTGTCCAGAAGTTATCGCAGGTAAGCTCACACGGGAAAAAGGGAAAAAAGGGAAAAAATCAGCATAAAAATCAATAAAAATCAATATAAGAAGCAAAGCATTCAAGAGCAAAGAGATGAAGCGTCCACACTCACAAAGGGGAGGAGCAAAACATTACCGCGGCGTTTCTGCTAGCGGCCTGCGCAGCCTGACCCCGCTGTCTCAGACTGATGCGGGTCAAACGTGCGGCTGTGCCCATAAGTGTTACAGGTACTGTCTTACTTCTTTACAACTTAGCATGGAGATGAAACATTGCTATGTAACAAACAGTGGTAGTATTTTTTACCAGGTACTAACCTGCAAATACAGGTAAAGTTCAGGAGCAATGAAGACAGTGCACTCGGTTTGCCTCTCAGATTGCATCTGAATAGTGGGCGGAAGTCCATCCCCCTAAAGCAACTGGGTTGCACCTGCCTTGAAATAATAGTTCCACCTGAGGTGTTGCACCATTTTTTGTACCTTCTGTACAGTTCATGCAACAAAATAATATACTGGTTAAATTGGTCATGTTACCAAAGTCATTTTGAATATTAATAGCCACAGAAAATAACTGATAAACAAATTAAATAAATTAAATTAAATGATTAACACAAAAGTGGCCATGCATTTTGGGTGTGCCACAGATGCAATTAATAGACTAGCAACCAAACACCTGGGGAAGCAGACAGATGACTGATGGCAGATCTTCCTGACTGAACTTTTTCACAAGCTTCATTAAAAGATGGAAAGCTATTAATCAGAATCAGAATCAGAATACTTTATTGATCCCTGGGGAAATTATTTTTTGTTATAGTGCTCCATTATAAACCAACATAAACCAACATTAAGACAAGACAGACAATACGCTAACTACGAATAGTACAATATATACATATATATACATACATAAGTCACTCATTAATAAATAGCTGGAAAAGAAACGTGTAGTTGTAGCAGTAACCAGTGTGTTAAGTGGATGCGTTGTACAGGGAGCCACAGGCAGGAAAGATTTCCTGTGTCGTTCAGTGGTGCTTTTCGGTGATCTCAGTCTCTCACTGAACGTGCTCCTGTGACTGACCAGCATGTCATGGAGTGGGTGGGAGGTGTTATCCAACATTATCTTTATCTTGGACAGCATCCGCCTCTCCGACACCACCTTGAGGGAGTCCAGCTCCATCCCCACAACATTACTGGCCTTACGGATTAGTTTATTAAGTCTGTTGGCATCTGCGACCCTCAGCCTGCTCCCCCAGCATGCAACAGCATAGAGGATCGCACTGGCCACAACAGACTCATAGAAAATCCTCAGCATTTTCTGGCAGATGTTGAAGGACCTCAGTCGCCTCAAAAAATAGAGACGACTCTGGCCCTTCCTGTAAAGTGCTGTGGTGTTTTTAGCCCAGTCCAGTTTATTGTCAATGTGTACTCCAAGGTATTTATAGTCCTCCACAATGTCAACACTGACCCCCTGAATTGAAACAGGGGTCAAGTGTTTCCTGGTCTTCCTGAAGTCCACGATCAGTTCCTTGGTCTTTGCCACGTTGAGCTGCAGATGATTCTGCTCACACCACGTGACAAAGGAGTCAACCACAGCCCGGTACTCTGTCTCATCATCCCTGCTGATGCATCCAACCACCGCAGAGTCATCAGAGAACTTCTGAAGATGGAGGTCTCTGTGCAGTGGCTGAAGTCTGTGGTGTAGAGGGTGAAGAGGAAGGGGGAGAGGACAGTCCCATGTGGTGCCCCTGTGTTGCTGATCACCTTGTCAGACACACACTGTGGGAGATGTACATATTGTGGTCTTCCTGTCAGGTAATCAACAATCCAGGACACCAGAGAAGCATCCACCTGCATCGCTGCTAACTTATCACCCAGGAGGGTCGGCCTGATGGTGTTGAAAGCACTGGAAAAGTCAAAAAACATGACCCTCACAGTGCTCGCCGGCTGGTCCAGATGGGTGTAGACACGATTGAGCAGGTAGATGATGGCGTCCTCAGTTCCAAGACGAGGCTGATAAGCGAACTGAAGGGGATCCAGGTGTGGTCTTACTATGGGTCGCAGCTGGTTCAGGATGAGCCTTTCCAGGGTCTTCATGATGTGGGAGGTCAGTGCCACGGGCCTGTAATCCTGGGGGCCACTGGGACGTGGCGTCTTTGGTACAGGGACGAGGCATGATGTCTTCCACATCACTGGGACCCTCTGCAGACTCGGACTCAGCATAAACAGTTTATGAAAGACTCCACACAGCTGAGGACGAGGGGACTCACTCCGTCTGGTCCAGAAGACTTGCCTGAGTGAAGTCTCCTCATTTGCATCTCAACCTGGTATAGAGATTGACAGACCACGTAACTTTCACGCATTGCATGCCGGTAACTCGTGGCAAAACAATCCAAGTACCTGCATCAAATGCAAGCATTTTCAGCACCGCAAAACGTTCATTCTTCAGTTCCAATAAATTCTTGCTTTTTCTTTGCCCCCCAAAAAGGTATGTACAAAACGAAGGAGAACAATGCCGGTCCGTACAAAGACAGACTTAATGAAAAGTCAAACCAGTGAAAGTGTTAGATCCTTACGAGCACACAGAGGGACAAAATACGTTAGCGTGCTGCCCAACTTCACCACGCTCATATTTATAACCATACGGTTCTTGGAGTGAGTGCATACACTCGTGAAGTTTGGTAACTTCAGGTCACTGCAACAAGCCCAGGTACAGTTTACCGACGGATGGGTACAGGACCTTGAAATGCACCGTGTAGAAAGTAAAGACCATCGTACGTATCATAAGTTTACCAGTCTCACAAATCGTCTTCATAAATACACATTCGTTAACCGTTTATTAATAGGACCTTTAAGCTCAACGGTAATTAATTAGTAGTGGAAATAATTTCTGGTAGCATCACAGAAATGTAGCAGTGACAATAATATTGTATGCTGTAATCGTACTGGGCAATTAGTGATAGAAAACAACTGTTTTATCCTGTGAATAAAAGTATATGTTTTTGTCAGTGTACCATGGTAATAACAGAAGCGAAACACAATATTGTGTCAGGACAATTCACTATTTATGCACAATAAACAAAGGAGCATAGCGTGACAATTTCTGTTCAGCGCCAGACTTGCTTGTAACCTATTTCACCAATTATGTTAAGAAAAATGACGCATTAACTACAACAGCAGACTGATCTTCATGTAAATGCTTGGAGCAGACTAACCTGTGAGCTGGAGTGTTCTGGGACATTATATTTTGTCTTTGAATGGCTGCAATCCAGGCCACCCGTCGCCTCTTTGTTACTTCGGAAACATGGCTCGAACAATTTCTCTTCAACGATGTAATCCGGTTGTTATCGGATTACGTCTTTACCCGTCGGCTTTCCGTGGCTGTCATGCGACCGGCTATTGCAGTTAATAATACAACAGCTTCTTGCCATTTTTTGGGTTTCTTTTTATCGCTGTATAACTGATTTCAATTGAAAGCCTGCGTGCGCTAGTACTAGGGCTGGGTATCGTCACTGATTTCTAGAATCGATTTAATTCCGATTCACAAGGTCCCGAATCGATTCGATCCACGATTCGATTTAATTCGATTCGATTCGATTTAAATCTGGGAAATTTTGACAGTCAGAGATATAATTCAGATCAGGACATTTACATATTTTTGTATCTATAAAAAGGAAGCTGACACTCTCAAGACTTTATCCAAGGTGTGAGCATCACAGCAGATGCCTTTGTGTCAAAGTAGCTGAAGATAAAACACAGAAAAACATGTAGGTGATTTTCCTGGCCTGGGATTTTATAAAAATATTCTGCAGTACATCAAAAACGAAAGAAAACCATTAATTAATCAACATTACCTCTGACGTTACAGCGGTTTTATTAGAGACATGGCTAAGCATTTTGCATTTTGAATAATTTTAAAAAGTTTCAATTTGTTCAGTATTGAACAGCAGAAATGAGGTTTTCTTTTCGGAAGAATGTAAAAGGGGAAAAAACAGCGGCCGACAGCGCTGTAAGCAACAGTAGACTTGTGTAACAAGCAAGCGAATAATGAAGAAAGCGAAACTGTTCGAGAGAGGGGGGGGGGGGGGGGGAGGGAGAGAGGGAGAGAGAGAGAGCTGCGCATCGCAATGGAAGCAAAACAGTAAAAGAGTGAATTCATGACGATGTTTATGTGAAGCGTTTGGATCTTCTTTTGCTGCTGATTCGGTCAATATTGTTTGGAGAGAGATCAAACTAACAGCTTTAGAATCAGCGCATAAAGGGCGTGAACACAAAGCGCGGACCCGGATCAGCGAGCTGTCGGCTTTCAGCCCCGACTGTGAGAAAGGCGACATCTAACTGATTCTGATCCGCGGGTCGCGCTGTGTGTTTAAGTCTATGTGCAGAATCCCTGTACCTGCTCTCATTTACTGTTTGGTGGTTCTTGAAATTTTGTGAGATGTCACCAGAGATTCTGGCATTTCGGACAAAATAAATTTATATTAAAAAATCGATTCAGGATTTTAATGAATCGATTTTACGTTATCCAAGCCAGAATCGATTTTAATCAATGAATCGATTATAAAAACCCACCCCTAGCTAGTACCTCTTGCCACGAGTTCCCAGAATTCTTTGCGGTTTTACCCCTGAGTGACGTCACATTTTCAATCTCTATTGAGTGAAGGTGATGGGTGGGGGAGGGGTGTCAGGAATCTCACAGGAAGCAACAGCGCCAAGAGAAGAGAGAGGCTGGCACAGTGGTGTGGCTCTGGATTCCAGGCTGACTACAGGTGAGGTTGTGGGGGTGGGAGCAGACACTGTGGTGTCGAATCTATTGAAAAACAGATTCAACTCATTGGCTCTATTCTCACCTCCCTCAGCTCCCCTGCTGTTGGTTGGCCTGAATCCAGTGATGGTCTTCATGCCCCTCCACACCTCTCTCATGCTGTTCTGCTGGAGTTTCCACTCCAGCTTCCTCCTGTAATTGTCCTTAGCCTCTCTGATCTTGTCCTTTAGTAACACCTGGACCTTCCTCACCTCCTCTTTATTGCCCCCTCTGAAAGCCCTCTTCTTGTTGTTGAGGAGGGCTTTGATGTCCTTAGTCACCCACGGCTTGTTATTTGGGAAACAATGAACAGTCTGAGCTGGAACAATGGAGTCGGTGCAGAAAGTTATGTAGCCTGTGATACACTCAGTAAGCTCATTGATGTCCTCGGCGTGAGGCTCACAGAGTGTTTCCCAGTTGGTCACCTCGAAACAGCCCTGTAGTTCCGCTATTGCCTCCTCTGACCACCTCCTAACAGTCCTGGTGGTCACAGGTTCCCTCCTCACAATTACTGGTCTATAACTCCCTAATTTGATACAGTGAACATTATATCAGGTGATGATGATTTAGACTTTAATGGTAACTTTTCCATCACTTTGTATCATTAATTGGGTTGTCAGGCCTTAAGGTTTTCACTCTCCCAGTATTTTCAAGCCTCACAAGGCAACAAACCAAAAGAGTTTGTGAAAGTTTTCCTCCTCAATTACAACCAGTTGTAAAAAACAAACATGCTGCCATCTGTCTACTGCTTCTGGGGTGTATTTGAGATACTGCTCTATCTGCTGTACCTGCTGTTTATTGGACACAATTTGTCTACAATACAAACAAGTAGGAAATGTTTGGTTCAGTGTACATTATATGGATCATTAAAAAGAAAACTGGATTATTCTCATTCAACACCAAGTCTATACACATTTTCAGTACGAAATGATCAATGTGTTGTTGGGGGGTGTGATGGAGTCAGCATGTGGTAGGAGACCTCCTGAGCGCTGACTGGAAATCACTTTTGCTTCAGTTTCAGTATTCACTGCAGTGACCAAATGCCTAACCCCTCTCACTCTATTAATCTTTTCAACCCATTTACATTTGACCCTGTGTGTCAGTTTGTTACCATTTCTTTATCTTTCTGTTTTTTGAACTATGCTGCTTATACTTCTCCCAGATATATGTCTGGGCCACTTTCAGTCCTAACACACTCACTTTTGGCACAGGTGGGTAATAATATACTTCGTATTGTGTGCAAATATTTTAGGCTGGCAGAGTTGAGCCTTAGCACCTAATAAATGGGCCGTATTTTGTCAGACAAGCTTGTATAAAGTCCAAACGTGTGCAGGAGTGCTAGAGGAACTGGCTAGGGACACACACACACACACACACACACACACATACTCGCTTAAGTCCCGTTTGGGGTCGCATATCTTAACTCCCACCCTTTGGGGACACCACTTTCTGTATGGTTTAGAAGCAAGCTGGCAACTCAGTTTTACTCCTCCAAGACCACAGAAATAAAAAATCACTTGAGATTTTCATTTTAAGCAACATTTGTCCAGACAGTATTTTTACCTTCACATTGGGGACTGGGAATGTTTAATGTCCTCTTTGGGGTCTTCAGCGATACACAGATAAACAAACTATTTTATGCTACTTTTGGGGACCTTACTTCCATTTGGGGTCTTCAGCGACACACACATACACAAACTATTTTATGCTACTTTTGGGGACCTTACTTCCATTTGGGGTCTTCAGCAATACACACATACACAAGTTATTTTATGTCAGTTTTGGGGACCATACTTCCATTTGGGGTCTTCAGCAATACACACATACACAAACTATGTTATACCACTTTTGGGGACGTTACTCCCCTTGGGGTCTTCAGCAATACACACATACACAAATTATGTTATGCCACTTTTGGGGTCGTTACTTCCATTTGGGGTCTTCAGCAATACACACATAACTTCAGTTTTGGGGATATTACTTCATCAAAGTAAGTACAAGGTAATGTTATGATTTAACCATCTAGAAATGTTTTAGGATGCTGCTGCTGCTCAGTGTCACAATGTTAAAAGCCATCTTTTTCTACCCAACCTAACAATATTCATTGCAATTAGGTCTGCTAACTTGACAGAATCCAATGGATTTGCCAGAACTTCAAAGTCAGGTCATTACTTATTATGAAAGAAATCACAACTTATTGTGCCACAGAAACATTTAAATATTCTGCTTCTTTTATTTCTACCGTGTTGTTTTTAGCACTTTACATGCACTTCATGTATACACAGGAACTTGCAGCAACAAAGAAACAACAAAATATCTGCACAATTCATTAAGTGCTTCTACCTGCAAATGTAAAAAACTTTGATTCCAAATACATCTCATACAGTGTGAAGTGGACACAATGAAAACCATGTTAAGAAAAAAATGTCAACTTGAAAAGATTTGTTTTTTTCCTCTCAGAATGACAAAAGGTTTTAGGAAACAAACTTACACCTGCTTACTGAACCTGAAATTTTTGGAGTGCAACATCTTCAAAACATCTTCAGAACCATTTTACCAGAGAAACAGGAAATTTTAACTCACTGAAATCACAAACAGCCCTCAGTCCTTTGCACAAGCTTTTCTTTTTAAGGCAGTAATGCGATTTCTAACATAATTTTTTACCCCAGTCCAGTTTCTGTCTTTCAGTGCATAGGGTTCTGCATTGATGCATTGAGTGCAGTCCAGCTTCTGAGGCAACTTGCATGTGTTGATGAAACGCATCATGTGTTTTTCAACTGCACGTACCTCATGATCTTCCCACTTACATTTGGCGTTACTTCGGTTGCCTTTGAAGAAAAGAAAACAGACATCAATACACTGCTTAAAACTTTTTCAATATCAAATGTTTTCCTCCTCTACTCAATGAATAATGTCATGTATTTAATATATATATATATTATTAGTGCTTATTTGCTGATTATATTCTTTTACGTATAAGAGATGGCCAGCATTGAGTGTAAACTAGGTCGCAGGCTGATAGGAAACTGCATGCTTTTGCAAAGAATATGAGCTGCAGGCAGAAAGTGAAACTAAGTAGAGTGTTTGATCGAAACTTAAAAGTGTGCGTGACGTCTAGAGGAAGTATATAAATAACCAGACTGCCTGCTGCTGCTTCAGACTTGAGCTGATGTCTGTGTGCTCAGTCTCCATTTTCCGGAAAATGTAAAATTAAAGATCATTTTTTGAGTTAGACCACTTTGAGCCGTGTCTTTCTTCGCTGTTAAAAGAATACAAAGAAATGAATTTAATAATTGGTGCCATGACCTGGATTCTTTTGCGGCTGAGAGGTCTAATTTGGACCTTAAGGTACGATCTGATATGAGGCGGACAACTAAAAAGATTTAAAGGTAGGCACAAGCCTGTTCAAAGTAAAAGCAAAATTGTGCATATTGGATGAATTCTGAATTATTTGTTCGCCGAGTTGATGATCGTGACCGTCATTTATTTATCACCTTTTCACTTCATTAATTCACTGAACCATATTTATTTTTCTGTGCCAATGCATAAAGTTTATGTTTATGCAAAAACAAATTGGTCAGTACCCTTTTTCAAGGGAGGACTGAAAGAAGTCCTTGGAGATGAAGACGTCCCTGGAGATGAAGAAGTCCATGGCCCTCTGTCTCCATCCTGATCCGTTGTCTCATTCTCTGGTGTTTTTATTGCCTCCAGAGCCGATTGAAGAGGCTCACTCTCATCGCTTGAGTTATCTGAATTTTCCAGATCAACTTTTTCTAAAGGTTTCCAGAGCATTTAATAATTAAAAAAAAATCAATTATTATATTTTAGAGCATCCTAATAAAATTTACACTCTTACCTTCGGGGTCAATTTCAATATCATCAAGTGTTTGGCCTTTATAATGTGAAACAGTTCCGTTCTCCAGTGCCAAAAGTAATTTGCTCATCTTAGCAAGCTGAAGTGTTCCTTGAGGCAAGCGGTAATACTGCCTGTGCACACGTATGTCATGACCCAGAAAGTCTGCTAGTTGATCTGCTTCATTTTCTTGAAGATTAAGCACCTGCGACATTGTTGCGATATGTTTTCGGAGCCTTGTTGATGTTAAGATTTCAGGGTGTTTTGCTCCACTCTCCTTTGCCAACATTTGGATACAGTCTCTTCCTCGATAGGCAGATAAAGCTCCTGGTCTAGCAAACATGTAAATGTTCTCTTTGGGGACGCCACAAGATTCACGAGTTTCCACAAGGAGCTCCATTGCAGAGACCATTGATGGTTTTAGGAGAATAGGAACTCCTCTCCCTCGTTTTCCACGGATTTCTACTCTGGTGAAGAAATCACACATTTTTTTCTCAAGTGAGGTCAGACAAGCAGCCATGTCCATATTGATTTCTGACTTTTTTCTGTCTTTAAAGGTGGACACCTCCATTCTTGATACCTCTCCTTCTCTTCTTCTGTTAAAAATGATCACTTGAGCTAGTGTCACTTTGGCAAGCATTGCATAGCTGTATGGAGTTGGAGTCAACCTCAGCATTCTTTCAGCACCGCTTTTAACAGTCTCCATATGGCGATCCAAGCATTTGACATCAGCTGTTAAAGGTAAAATCTGTGGTGCATTCCACTTAGACTCCTTCATGGTTGTTGTTGCACCTCTGGTGATCAGTCCCTTCCATCTAAAATTTTTGATAGCCTTAAATTCTCTGGCAAATTGCACAAGGCTTGAGTCTCCGTCTTCTGAGGACAAATTGTCAGTCTCTACAAGCTCACAGATAATTCCCAGATTGTTGCCAATTTTTAGAGCTAAGGTAGGTTTCTGGAACGTATTTCTTTCAGGATCGTACCCAGCCACCTCTTTCACTGCAGATATCAAATGGTTGAAGTTTGCAGGATAAATCAGTTCCTCTGCCTTTTGAATGGGGGTATTCTTCTGAGCTATAAGCAGCAGTCGCCCAAGTTCCCTAAGCCTTTGCCTTATGTAGTCATGTCTGTTCTTTCTTGAACCATTTAGATCATAAAGGTGCTGTCCAAACTGAAGAAGAAGTTGGTCATTTTGGATTAATTGAGTTACCTCGTCATATTTCATGCAGGAAATCACAGTTTTCAAGCCCTCTCCAATGTCACGAACAACAGCAGTTTTCAGTGCACATTTGGATCGAACCCGCTGCTTCCCACTCTGGGAGTCTTCTTCACTTTCTTTCTTTGCTGGGCATATTCTCATGTGCTTCCACAGTGTTTTCTTAGAATAGAGTCCCTGGCAGTGATAACAATGAATGTAATCAATGCCCTCTGTGGATTTCTTTGGTCTATAGCAGGCCTGTAGCTCACCAGCCCCCCTCTTCACAACACTGGCATTATGGGCAAAATTTCCGCGTCTTCTAAGGATGTTCAACCTATTGCGCCTCTCTCTTGAATTTTTGGGATATTGAAATGCACGAGCAACCTCTTCCTTATTTTTATGTACAGTCTCCAGGTGTCGTGCAATTTTTGATGTAGGCTGGAGACAAAACAAACAATAGTTTCTCTTATCATATACACGGCGACTTCCAGACTTTGAAGGTGGTAACACTTTGATCGAGTCCAAAATCTGTTGAGTTCTGCTTTTCTTCGGTGTACTTTCATTACTATTTGTTGCACTGTGGGACGAGAGCTTTCTCTTTCTTGGAGTTTTTGAGATCCTCTTCTTAAAAGTTGTGGCACCATTGCCTTTATTTAAAATTTCTGAATAATTATCTAGTTTTTGTGGAGATAAATCGGGGTATTGCAGAGAAGGCAGAGACTTCTGTGCAGTTGGATAAAGAGGTTCATCTTCATCTAGCTGAGAGGAACTTCCTTCAGTGTCTGGAACATAATTAGCATCACTATAGTCTGTGTGATCGGATTCATCAGAAGATGTTTCTGTATATGTCGAGACCTTGGGGAAAAAATAACATCTCTTTAAGATTTAAGACATGATAGAAGTATTTTTTGTGACAGATTAAAAGTTAGAGCTATTTAAAGATAAATAAAACATGTATATTAAACATTTTCCACCTGTTTTTGTCTTGAGGACCTCTTTTTTGAGTATTCAACGAAGCAATTATCAGATGCTGGTTGAAGTAATGACGTTGTGGCAACTATAGGAGGAACTGCAGCCTTAAAGGATGGACAAAAAACAAAAACTGAGTTTCTAAAAGTATCATATTATTACAACATATTTTTGATATCTATAAAACCAAATAAGGAAATATTAAACTGTAAAAGTAATACTAGTTATAGCATAAAATTCAACACTGGAATCACTGGTTTGAGGATATACATTTGAAAAAAAATAATATGTCATTTAGAAAACAAGGTTGCATAGGGTATTTTTAAAGAGGGATATGAAAATTAATATTAAAACAAACCTAAACTGCACAGCAGTGTACTTGTGAAATTCATTATATAGCAGACATATTTAACAATAATAAACAATGTTTGTGTTTTCAATTACACAGTACTTGTATGGACAGAACTTTGTTGAATTAGTTGGGTAATAAATGTATTGCGTGTATAAGAAAAAGCATCATGCGAACAAATGACAGCCTAACAGTAACTGTTATGCTTATTGTAGCTATTAGCTAAAACCAATAATTTAGCTTAGTTTGCCCTGGGCTCAGCTTTGACAAATATCATCAACTGTTATTATTATTAGGCCTCACACTTGTAACTTTTGGGGACGTTTCTAACACAAATACACTCTGCTTTAACCTAAGCCTCCCCTAAATTGACCGTGTGCTTCGTGTTGTGCGTGCCCGCGTCTGTGCATCTCATGGCATCTGTGTAGAAATGACTAGTAAGACAAGGCTGCAAACTATTCTCACAGAACTCAAATGTGCACTTGAATCCAATAAGAAGGATCTCTCTCTCTCTCCCTCCAGCTCTGTTGATGTGCCACTGGGAGTGTAACGACTGCCCCTCCCCCTCACTGCTCAGAGCAAACACAAGCCTCATGTCCAGAGTGAAGCAAAAAAAAAAAAAAAACATTTAGAGATTTAGAGAAAGGAAAAAAAAAAAAAACACGGGGCAGGCTGCCGTTGTTCACTTCAAGGAGGCGGCTCTACGGGCCGTTTTGTTTGCCACCGACACACACACACACACACACACACACACACAGTATATATATATATATATATATTCTCAATCACATTCACACCACTCTCTTATATCAGTTCCACTACATCAAGACTATTTTATGGTGATTAGCCGTTTTGTTACCATGTATTTTGCAAGGTAAGATAACCATGTCCTGCATTCAAAACCACTGAGTGTCTATGGTGGTGCTGTGCCTAATATTGTGCTCATTTGATCCAAAACCTATTTTTCCTTTATTTTGAAGGCAGAGGCTTAGATCCATTAGGTATCCACGAGAAAAGCCTTATCACATGTCAGGATTACAGTATATGGAATATATGTGATTATAATGGAAGTCAATGGGGCCCAAAATGGTACAAGGGTAACAGGAGGTAGTACACATGTGAATCTCCTTTACTATACACCACACCATAGAGGGGATCAAATACACTCTGCTTTAACCTAAGTGAGGACAGTAAATGGCAAACTGAACTAAGGCCACTCATTAGATACTCATTAGATACTGATGAGAACATAACACTTACCTGAATGCAGTGTTCAAGATCACCGGTTTGGTTGCTGATCTCTAGAGTAGACTTATCCTGAAAACAGAGACATGACTTCACTTACAACTACAAAAACATCACCAACTACAGTCATCATTAGGTCTCACACTTGTAACTTTTGGGGACGTTTCTAACACAAATACACTCTGCTTTAACCTAAGCCTCCCCTAAATTGACCGTGTGCTTCGTGTTGTGCGTGCCCGCGTCTGTGCATTTCATGGCGTCTGTGTAGAAATGACTAGTAAGACAAGGCTGCAAACTATTCTCACAGAACTCAAATGTGCACTCGAATCCAATAAGAAGGATCTCTCTCTCTCTCCCTCCAGCTCTGTTGATGTGCCACTGGGAGTGTAACGACTGCCCCTCCCCCTCACTGCTCAGAGCAAACACAAGCCTCATGTCCAGAGTGAAGCAAAAAAAAAAAAAAAAAACATTTAGAGAGATTTAGAGAAAGGAAAAAAAAACACGGGGCAGGCTGCCGTTGTTCACTTCAAGGAGGCGGCTCTACGGGCCGTTTTGTTTGCCACCGACACACACACACACACACACACACAGTATATATATATATATATATATATTGTCAATCACATTCACACCACTCTCTTATATCAGTTCCACTACATCAAGACTATTTTATGGTGATTAGCCGTTTTGTTACCATGTATTTTGCAAGGTAAGATAACCATGTCCTGCATTCAAAACCACTGAGTGTCTATGGTGGTGCTGTGCCTAATATTGTGCTCATTTGATCCAAAACCTATTTTTCCTTTATTTTGAAGGCAGAGGCTTAGATCCATTAGGTATCCACGAGAAAAGCCTTATCACATGTCAGGATTACAGTATATGGAAAATATGTGATTATAATGGAAGTCAATGGGGCCCAAAATGGTACAAGGGTAACAGGAGGTAGTACACATGTGAATCTCCTTTACTATACACCACACCATAGAGGGGATCAAATACACTCTGCTTTAACCTAAGTGAGGACAGTAAATGGCAAACTGAACTAAGGCCACTCATTAGATACTCATTAGATACTGATGAGAACATAACACTTACCTGAATGCAGAGTTCAAGATCACCGGTTTGGTTGCTGATCTCTAGAGTAGACTTATCCTAAAAACAGAGACATGACTTCACTTACAACTACAAAAACATCACCAACAACAGTCATCATTAGGTCTCACACTTGTAACTTTTGGGGACGTTTCTAACACAAATACACTCTGCTTTAACCTAAGCCTCCCCTAAATTGACCGTGTGCTTCGTGTTGTGCGTGCCCGCGTCTGTGCATTTCATGGCGTCTGTGTAGAAATGACTAGTAAGACAAGGCTGCAAACTGTTCTCACAGAACTCAAATGTGCACTTGAATCCAATAAGAAGGAGAAGGATTTTGGGCAAAATACATTTATATAAAAAAAGAAAAATCGATTCCAGATTTTAATGAATCGATATCACATTATCCAAACCTGAATCGATTTTAATCAATGAATCGATTATTAAAACCCACCTATACTAACAACAACAACAACAAAAACATCACCAACTACAGTCATCATTAGGCCTCACACTTATAACTTTTGGGGACGGTTCTAACACAAATACACTCTGCTTTAACCTAAGCCTCCCCTAAATTGACCGTGTGCTTCGTGTTGTGCGTGCCCGCGTCTGTGCATTTCATGGCGTCTGTGTAGAAATGACTAGTAAGACAAGGCTGCAAACTATTCTCACAGAACTCAAATGTGCACTTGAATCCAATAAGAAGGATCTCTCTCTCTCTCCCTCCAGCTCTGTTGATGTGCCACTGGGAGTGTAACGACTGCCCCTCCCCCTCACTGCTCAGAGCAAACACAAGCCTCATGTCCAGAGTGAAGCAAAAAAAAAAAAAAAAAAACATTTAGAGATTTAGAGAAAGGAAAAAAAAAAAAACACGGGGCAGGCTGCCGTTGTTCACTTCAAGGAGGCGGCTCTACGGGCCGTTTTGTTTGCCACCGACACACACACACACACACACACAGTATATATATATATATATTCTCAATCACATTCACACCACTCTCTTATATCAGTTCCACTACATCAAGACTATTTTATGGTGATTAGCCGTTTTGTTACCATGTATTTTGCAAGGTAAGATAACCATGTCCTGCATTCAAAACCACTGAGTGTCTATGGTGGTGCTGTGCCTAATATTGTGCTCATTTGATCCACAACCTATTTTTCCTTTATTTTGAAGGCAGAGGCTTAGATCCATTAGGTATCCACGAGAAAAGCCTTATCACATGTCAGGATTACAGTATATGGAAAATATGTGATTATAATGGAAGTCAATGGGGCCCAAAATGGTACAAGGGTAACTGGAGGTAGTACACATGTGAATCTCCTTTACTATACACCACACCATAGAGGGGATCAAATACACTCTGCTTTAACCTAAGTGAGGACAGTAAATGGCAAACTGAACTAAGGCCACTCATTAGATACTCATTAGATACTGATGAGAACATAACACTTACCTGAATGCAGTGTTCAAGATCACCGGTTTGGTTGCTGATCTCTAGAGTAGACTTATCCTAAAAACAGAGACATGACTTCACTTACAACTACAAAAACATCACCAACAACAGTCATCATTAGGTCTCACACTTGTAACTTTTGGGGACGTTTCTAACACAAATACACTCTGCTTTAACCTAAGCCTCCCCTAAATCGACCATGTGCTTCGTGTTGTGCGTGCCCGCGTCTGTGCATTTCATGGCGTCTGTGTAGAAATGACTAGTAAGACAAGGCTGCAAACTATTCTCACAGAACTCAAATGTGCACTTGAATCCAATAAGAAGGATCTCTCTCTCTCCCTCCAGCTCTGTTGATGTGCCACTGGGAGTGTAACGACTGCCCCTCCCCCTCACTGCTCAGAGCAAACACAAGCCTCATGTCCAGAGTGAAGCAAAAAAAAAAAAAAAAAAACATTTAGAGAGATTTAGAGAAAGGAAAAAAAAAAAAAAAAAACACGGGGCAGGCTGCCGTTGTTCACTTCAAGGAGGCGGCTCTACGGGCCGTTTTGTTTGCCACCGACACACACACACACACACACACACAGTATATATATATATATATTGTCAATCACATTCACACCACTCTCTTATATCAGTTCCACTACATCAAGACTATTTTATGGTGATTAGCCGTTTTGTTACCATGTATTTTGCAAGGTAAGATAACCATGTCCTGCATTCAAAACCACTGAGTGTCTATGGTGGTGCTGTGCCTAATATTGTGCTCATTTGATCCAAAACCTATTTTTCCTTTATTTTGAAGGCAGAGGCTTAGATCCATTAGGTATCCACGAGAAAAGCCTTATCACATGTCAGGATTACAGTATATGGAAAATATGTGATTATAATGGAAGTCAATGGGGCCCAAAATGGTACAAGGGTAACAGGAGGTAGTACACATGTGAATCTCCTTTACTATACACCACACCATAGAGGGGATCAAATACACTCTGCTTTAACCTAAGTGAGGACAGTAAATGGCAAACTGAACTAAGGCCACTCATTAGATACTCATTAGATACTGATGAGAACATAACACTTACCTGAATGCAGTGTTCAAGATCACCGGTTTGGTTGCTGATCTCTAGAGTAGACTTATCCTGAAAACAGAGACATGACTTCACTTACAACTACAAAAACATCACCAACTACAGTCATCATTAGGTCTCACACTTGTAACTTTTGGGGACGTTTCTAACACAAATACACTCTGCTTTAACCTAAGCCTCCCCTAAATTGACCGTGTGCTTCGTGTTGTGCGTGCCCGCGTCTGTGCATTTCATGGCGTCTGTGTAGAAATGACTAGTAAGACAAGGCTGCAAACTGTTCTCACAGAACTCAAATGTGCACTTGAATCCAATAAGAAGGAGAAGGATTTTGGGCAAAATACATTTATATAAAAAAAGAAAAATCGATTCCGGATTTTAATGAATCGATATCACATTATCCAAACCTGAATCGATTTTAATCAATGAATCGATTATTAAAACCCACCTATACTAACAACAACAACAACAAAAACATCACCAACTACAGTCATCATTAGGCCTCACACTTATAACTTTTGGGGACGGTTCTAACACAAATACACTCTGCTTTAACCTAAGTGAGGACAGTAAATGGCAAACTGAACTAAGGCCACTCATTAGATACTGATGAGAACATAACACTTACCTGAATGCAGAGTTCAAGATCACCGGTTTGGTTGCTGATCTCTAGAGTAGACTTATCCTAAAAACAGAGACATGACTTCACTTACAACTACAAAAACATCACCAACAACAGTCATCATTAGGTCTCACACTTGTAACTTTTGGGGACGTTTCTAACACAAATACACTCTGCTTTAACCTAAGCCTCCCCTAAATTGACCGTGTGCTTCGTGTTGTGCGTGCCCGCGTCTGTGCATTTCATGGCATCTGTGTAGAAATGACTAGTAAGACAAGGCTGCAAACTATTCTCACAGAACTCAAATGTGCACTTGAATCCAATAAGAAGGATCTCTCTCTCTCTCCCTCCAGCTCTGTTGATGTGCCACTGGGAGTGTAACGACTGCCCCTCCCCCTCACTGCTCAGAGCAAACACAAGCCTCATGTCCAGAGTGAAGCAAAAAAAAAAAAAAAACATTTAGAGATTTAGAGAAAGGAAAAAAAAAAAAACACGGGGCAGGCTGCCGTTGTTCACTTCAAGGAGGCGGCTCTACGGGCCGTTTTGTTTGCCACCGACACACACACACACACACACACAGTATATATATATATATATTCTCAATCACATTCACACCACTCTCTTATATCAGTTCCACTACATCAAGACTATTTTATGGTGATTAGCCGTTTTGTTACCATGTATTTTGCAAGGTAAGATAACCATGTCCTGCATTCAAAACCACTGAGTGTCTATGGTGGTGCTGTGCCTAATATTGTGCTCATTTGATCCAAAACCTATTTTTCCTTTATTTTGAAGGCAGAGGCTTAGATCCATTAGGTATCCACGAGAAAAGCCTTATCACATGTCAGGATTACAGTATATGGAATATATGTGATTATAATGGAAGTCAATGGGGCCCAAAATGGTACAAGGGTAACAGGAGGTAGTACACATGTGAATCTCCTTTACTATACACCACACCATAGAGGGGATCAAATACACTCTGCTTTAACCTAAGTGAGGACAGTAAATGGCAAACTGAACTAAGGCCACTCATTAGATACTCATTAGATACTGATGAGAACATAACACTTACCTGAATGCAGTGTTCAAGATCACCGGTTTGGTTGCTGATCTCTAGAGTAGACTTATCCTGAAAACAGAGACATGACTTCACTTACAACTACAAAAACATCACCAACTACAGTCATCATTAGGTCTCACACTTGTAACTTTTGGGGACGTTTCTAACACAAATACACTCTGCTTTAACCTAAGCCTCCCCTAAATTGACCGTGTGCTTCGTGTTGTGCGTGCCCGCGTCTGTGCATTTCATGGCGTCTGTGTAGAAATGACTAGTAAGACAAGGCTGCAAACTATTCTCACAGAACTCAAATGTGCACTCGAATCC